>NC_090298.1:122948846-123254807 GCF_039906515.1 Pseudorca crassidens
TATAGTTTTCTGCATATAGGTCTATTGTCTCCTTAGGTAGGTTTATTCCTAGAAATTTTATTCTTTTTGTTGCAGTGGTAAATGGGAGTGTTTCCTTAATTTCTCTTTCAGATTTTTCATCATTAGTGTATAGCAATGCAAGAGATTTCTGTGTATTAATTTTGTATCTTGCTACTTTACCAAATTCATTGATTAGCTCTAGTAGTTTTCTGATAGCATCTTTACGCTTCCCTATGTATAGTATCATGTCATCTGCAAACAGTGACAGCTTTACTTCTTCTTTTCTGATTTGGATTCCTTTTATTTCTTTTTCATCTCTGATTGCTGTGGCTAAAACTTCCAAAACTAAGTTGAATAATAGTGGTGAGAGTGGGCAACCTTGTCTTGTTCCTGATCTTAGTGGAAATGGTTTCAGTTTTTCACCATTGAGAATGATGTTGGCTGTGGGTTTGTTATATATGACCTTTATTATGTTGAGGTAAATTCCCTGTATGCCTACTTTCTGGAGGGTTTTTATCATAAATGGGTGTTGAATTTTGTTGAAAGCTTTCTCTGCATCTATTGAGATGATCATATGATTTTTCTCCTTCTATTTGTTAATATGGTGTATCACATTGATTGATTTGCGTATATTGAAGAATCCTTGCATTCCTGGGGTAAACCCCACTTGATCATGGTGTATGATCTTTTTAATGTGCTGTTGGATTCTGTTTGCTAGTATTTTGTTGAGAATCTTTGCATCTATGTTCATCAGTGATATTGGCCTGTAGTTTTCTTTCTTTGTGACATCTTTGTCTGGTTTTGGCATCAGGGTAATTAATGGTGGCCTCGTAGAATGAGTTTGGAAGTGTTCTTCACTCTGCTATATTTTGGAAGAGTTTGAGAAGGATAGGTTTTAGCTCTTCTCTAAATGTTTGATAGAATTCACCTGTGAAGCCATCTGGTCCTGGGCTTTTGTTTTTTGGAAGATTTTTAATCACAGTTTCAATTTCAGTGCTTGTGATTGGTCTGTTCATATTTTCTATTTCTTCCTGGTTCAGTCTCGGCAGGTTGTGTATTTCTAAGAATTTGTCCATTTCTTCCAGGTTGTCCATTTTATTGGCATAGAGTTGTTTGTAGTAATCTCTCACGATCCTTTGTATTTCTGCAGTGTCAGTTGTTACTTCTCCTTTTTCATTTCTAATTCTATTGATTTGAGTCTTCTCCCTTTTTTTCTTGATGAGTCTGGCTAATGGTTTATCAATTTTGTTTATCTTTTCAAAGAAACAGCTTTTAGTTTTATTGATCTTTGCTATCGTTTCCTTCATTTTTTTTTCATTTATTTCTGATCTGATCTTTATGATTTCTTTCCTTCTGCTAACTTTGGCGTTTTTTTGGTTCTCTTTCTCTAATTGCTTTAGGTATAAGGTTAGGTTGTTTATTTGAGGTGTTTCTTGTTTCTTAAGGTAGGATGTATTGCTATAAACTTCCCTCTTAGAACTGCTTTTGTTGCATCCCATAGGTTTTGGGTCGTCGTGTTTTCATTGTCATTTGTTTCTAGGTATTTTTTATTTCCTCTTTGATTTCTTCAGTGATCTCTTGGTTATTAAGTAATGTGTTGTTTAGCCTCCATGTGTGTGTATTTTTTACAGATTTTTTCCTGTAATTGGTATCTAGTCTCATAACATTGTGGTCATAAAAGATACTTAATATGATTTCAGTTTTCTTAAATGTACCAAGGCTTGCTTTGTGACCCAAGATACGATCTATCCTGCAGAATGTTCCATGAGAACTTGAGAGGAAAGTGTATTCTGTTGTTTTTGGTTGGAATGTCCTATAAATATCAATTAAATCCATCTTGTTTAATGTGTCATTTAAAGCTTGTGTTTCCTCATTTATTTTCATTTTGGATGATCTGTCCTTTGGTGAAAGTGGGGTGTTAAAGTCCCCTACTATGATTGTGTTACTATTTCCCCTTTTATGGCTGTTAGGATTTGCCTTATGTTTATAAATATTTATAAATATAAACATTTACAATTGTTATATCTTCTTCTTGGACTGATCCCTGGATCATTATATAGTGTCCTTCTTTGTCTCTTATAATAGTCTTTATTTTAAAGCCTATTTTGTTTGATATAAGAATTGCTACTCCAGCTTTCTTTTGATTTCCATTTGCATGGAATATCTTTTTCCATCCCCTCACTTTCAGTCTGTATGTGTCCCTAGGCCTGAAGTGGGTTTCTTGTAGACAGCATATATAAGGGTCTTGTTTTTGTATCCATTCAGCCAGCCTATGTCTTTTGGTTGGAGCATTTAATCCATTTACATATAAGGTAATTATTGATATGTATGCTCCTATTACCATTTTCTTAATTGTTTTGGGTTTGTTTTTGTGGGTCTTTTTCTTCTCTAGTGTTTCCCACCTAGAGAAGTTTCTGTAGCATTTGTTGTAAAGCTGGTTTGGTGGTGCTGACTTCTCTTAGCTTTTGCTTCTCTTTAAAGATTTTAATTTCTCTGTCGAATCTGAATGAGATCCTTGCAGGGTACGGTAATCTTGGTTGTAGGGTTTTCCCTTTCATCACTTTAAATAAGTCCTGCACTGCCTTTTGGCTTGCACAGTTTCTGCTGCAAGATCAGCTGTTAACCTTATGGGGATTTCCTTGTATGTTATTTGTTGCTTTTCCCTTGTTGCTTTTAATATTTTTTCTTTGTATTTAATTTTTGATAGTTTGATTAATATGTGTTTTGGAGTGTTTCTCCTTGGTTTTATCCTTTATGGTACTCTCTGTTCTTCCTGGATTTGACTATTTCCTTTCCCATATTAGGGAAGTTTTCAACTATAATCTCTTCAAATATTTTCTCAGTTCCTTTCTTTTTCTCTTCTTCTTCTGGGACCTCTATAATTTGAATGTTGCTGCATTTAATGTTGTCCCAGAGGTCTCTGAGGCTGTCCTCGATTCTTTTCATTCTTTTTTCTTTATTATGCTCTGCAGTAGTTATTTCCACTATTTTATCTTCCAGGTCGCTTATCCATTCTTCTGCTTCAGTTATTCTGCTATTGATTCCTTCTAGAGAATTTTTAATTTCATTTATTGTGTTGTTCATCATTGTTTGTTTGCTCTTTAGTTCTTCTAGGTCCTTGTTAAACATTTCTTATATTTTCTCCATTCTATTTCCAAGATTTTGGATCACCTTTACTATCATTACTCTGAATTCTTTTTCAGGTAGACTGCCTATTTCCTCTTCATTTGTTTGGTCTGGTGGGTTTTTACTTTGCTCCTTCATCTGCTGCATATTTCTGTGTCTTTTCATTTTGCTTAACTTACTGTTTTTGGGGTCTCCTTTTCACAGGCTGCAGGTTTGTAGTTCCTGTTGTTTTTGGTGTCTGCCCTCAGTGGGTAAGGTTGGTTCAGTGGGTTGTGTAGGCTTCCTGGTGGAGGGGACTGGTGCCTGTGTTCTGGTGGATGAGGCTGGATCTTGTGTTTCTGGTGGTAGGACTGTGTCTGGTGGTGTGTTTTGGTTTGTCTGTGAACTTATTATGATCTTAGGCAGACTCTCTGCTAATGGGTGGGGTTGTGTTCCTGTCTTGCTAGTTGTTTGGCATGGGGTGTCTAGCACTGGAGCTTGCTGGTCGTTGAGTGGAGCTGGGTCTTAGTGCTGAGACAGAGGTCTCTGGGAGAGCTCTCACCGATTGATATTATGTGGGGCTGGGAAGTCTCTGGTGGTCCAATGTCCTAAACTCGGCTCTCCCACCTCAGAGGCTCAGACCTGACACCTGGCCAGAGCACCAAGACCCTGTCAGCCACATGGCTTACATGTAAATGTGTTAAATTCTCCAATCCAAAGGCACAGGGTGGCCAGCCTTCTGTGCTCTGCACAGTCCTCCAGCTGGACAGTCCTCTGGGCCTGGTCGATATGGAGAGCCTCTTTTGGATCCAGGTCCAGCTGCCTTCCCTAGCATCTAAAAGAAGTAGCCGACACCCTCATCCTCCCTTATCCCCGCTGTAACTCGTCACGATCCTGGAGCGCCCCATCTTGGAGTTTTATAATATTAATATTGTAATAGGTAAAGCAGGGGGTTTAGGATGCAGAAATTTCCAGATTAATTTACCCAGAGTCATGGTGTCTTACCAGGCTAGTGTTCTTCAGAACACTTTATGGAACGTTAAGCTTGTTGGCCTTTATATCAATGCTGTCCTATAGAACTTCGTGTGATGATGGAAATGTTCTGTATCTGCGTTGTCAAGTATGGGAGCCACTAGCCACATGTGGCTATTCAACACTTGAAATGTGGTTAGGACAACTGAGGGACTGAATTTTAAATTTTATTTGATTTAAATTATTTAAGTAGAAATAATCACATGTGGCTAATGGTTTCCAAATTGGACAGCCCCATTCTTTATTCTTCTGTATCTGATGTTTAAGTTTAGCCAGGCCCATGTAGTTACTTTACTTTTGAGCATAATATTGTATTTGGTAATTCCTTGGTATCAAATGTCATTTGAAGAATGGTTGTTGATAGCTTCAGGAAATGCTTCTGAAAAGGAGGTGCCTTTGGGTTGGGAGATAATAGTAAGACAGGATTTCAGGTGTCATGGGCAGAGCCAGTGGAGATTTGTAGACCACTGAGTCCTAGTCTTTGATGGAACTTTGTGGGGTGTTGGTTAGTTGAGAGTCTCCCCTAAAGATGGATGTCCTAGTGAAAGAACTCTTCAATCATTCAACAAAAGGTATGAAGATAGTCTAGAAATTGTGGGAGAATCAAGGAAGTAGGAAGGGCCTGTCAGATCTTTGAAGAAATTCTGGGGAAACAGCATGCACTTTGGTGAAAAGATCATCTGTAATGTTATATAAGACTATATCATTGGAAACGTTGTAAAGAAAGTACCATGTTAATGTTACGGCCAATGATGTTCACACTTACTTTAGCTGTGGAAAACATTTTTTCAGATGAAATCGTAGGTAGAAGTCCAATAACTGTGACGGATGAAAGGGGAGCTGTCCTGTGTGAAGCAAGTGTTGGGTGGAATCGTGGTCCTATTTTCCGAGGCCCCCTCTTTTACTGCTGTAGCCGTTGAGGTACCTCCCTGAAACTCTAGGGGGTATAAGTCACTGACAAAGTCCAGAAAAGGGTTTAAAAGCTAAGAGGCAGGAGTGTTCCTGGGTTTCTGAGGGAAGGCTGCATGGAAAGGAGAGACATGATACTTCCCAGATATCTCTATATGCATACTTTCAAATACATTTTGTACACATATATAATTTTGAAAGGTTACCATTAGATGCTATTGTAAATTTGCTTTTTCTTCTATTATGTCATAAGTAACTCTCTGTTATCACCTGATCTGCATCTTTAAAATGGCGCTTGAGGGTTCTCTTTTATTCTTGTATGGGACAGGGCATAGGTTGGGGAGAAAGGGGAATCCTTAGGATCTCATGTCACTGACCTAAGCCAGGCCCTTCCCAAGATCCTTGGGTATGTTCTTTACTCAGAACCAGCCAATTATTTTTTAGAAAGAGCTATTCCTGTGCATAAATGCCAAATGACACTGGAGATCAGTGAATTGGCTTTAAATCTTGCTACCGTCGTTTGCATTACCTGTGTTATGTGGGCACAGGAATTACATGGATAATTGAATCAGGTTGAGGCTTTGAGTTCTTCATGTCATCTATTTCAAGGTCTTGTCCCACCCAATCTTGAGCATTCCACTGCATGAAGTAATGGATTCAAGTTTACATGGCTAGTGAGTGATAGGCCTAAAATTTGAACCCAGGTAGTCTGGCTTTGGCATTTGAACTCCAACTCATTAACCCGTCTCCAAAATAGGCTTTCTTTCCAATCATGGTAACAGTAGATAATGCGTTATCAAAGGGAGGCCCCTGGTGAATAGGACAAATGTAATAAACACTGTCTCTCTTTCTCATATGAAGTCGTTATTTCTCCCATCATATTGACCAGAACCTAGATATCTCCTCCATGGGGTCCCCTCTCGACAGCAGCCCTGCTTTACTGTAAAAATAACTCAGTGGTTTGGTGAACACCCTTCCATATATGTCTTTATCCAAATTTACAAATAAACTATATACATGTATGTGATTTAAAATGGCATCCTACTAGATTCCATCGTACAGGAATACACTCTTTCTTACTGTGTGCCATGTGCAATACCATTGCTTTAGAGACTTTTTTGCCAGAGGTGTGTGTGGAGGTGACCTACGATGAGACAGAGCTCTGTTCAAGGTGCAATTAATAAATATTATAAATTACCCAATAATAACTTGGCTTTAGAATCAATATTCAATCTGTTTCTTGGAATCAGACAAGGTCTTAATTTTCTTGTTTTTCATAAACAAACACAGCTGATTGTCATGAAGCCTCTACTAAGGCCAAAGAGTTCTCATTTTTATTTCATTTTGGCCTACTTAATCATGGCTATTGCTGGATCACTTGTGCTCTGTTTGAGACTTATGCTTCTGGTCACCACCTGCAATTTCATTCTTCCAATTCCCATCTATTTTTAATAATATGTTCATGTAATCATGCAGTTCCACAGCTCTACCAACGCTGCTGCCTAACCTGAACTACAGATGGGCAGGCAGTGCCCCTTGTGGGCAGCTCAAAACACTAGTTCAGCTGATGGAGAAAAGAATGATTGTGGTGTTTGTTCTAAAGGTAGTTTTTTTTTGTTTGTTTTTTTCCCATTTGCAGCAAAATGGATAGACCTAGAGATTATCATACTAATTGAAGCAGGCCAAAGACAAATATATGATATCACTTATATGTGGAATCTAAAAAAAAAAAAAAAGAGACACAAATGAACTTATTTACAAAACAGAAATAGACCCACAGATATAGAATACAAACATGATTACCAAAGGGGAAAGGAGGGGAGGTATAAATGAGGAGTTTGGGGTTAATATAGACATACTACTATATATAAAACAGATAACCAACAAGGACCTACTGTATAGCACAGGGAACTCTACTCAATATTTTGTAATAACCTATAAAGGGAAAAGAATCTGAAAAAGAATAGATATATATCTGAATCACTTTGCTGACACTAACACAACATTGTAAATCAACTATATACTTAAACAACAACAAAAAAGGTAGTTTCTGGGCATCAGTGACTAACATACAAAATAAAAGTTGAATGAAGGTCAGGGACGTTTGTTGAATGGGACGTGGATGAAAAGTACTTTTAGGATAAGCATGTTTGAGTATAGACGGAAGAAAATGAACACAGAAATAAGAAATGGTTAAAGATGCCCATGAGAGGAGGTGTGCAATCTTCTTCTAAACTGTGGAAGGAGGACCAGCAACGTGGGTACTGCTTGGGAGCTTGTTAGAAATGCAGAATCCCAGGTCCCACTCCAGACCCTCGAATCGGAATCTGCATTTAACAAGGACTGCAGATGATTCATCTGCATGGTAAAGTGTGAGAAACGCTGGTGTACAGCGTGGCAGAAGTGCTTGGCCCGTGGACTTAAGACTTAGGTAGAATTGGGTTGGAATGCCAATTCTGCCACTTACTACCGGGGTGAACTTGAGCAGGTAACATTTCTGTGCCTCAGTTTCCTCATCTGTAAACGAGGAATAATACCAGTACATCCCTCACAGGATTATTGTTAGGCAATGGCCACCACCACCATCACCGCCATCACCAGCATCATCGCTAATGTTTAATGAGGGCTCACCACACTCCAGGCACTGTCCTAAGCACTTTTTAAGAATTCATGAATGGGATGGGGAAGGCTACATGCCGGGCAAATGGTAAGCCTCATCAAATCTTAAAAAATGATGGGCTGTGATTATTATAATCACTCTAAAGCATGGCCTTTAGCAAGTGGGATGGAATGGAATTCCTCAGCTGAAGAAGTGAAGACTGTAGGTTTGGTGAGTGGACGTGGATCCTGGGACGGCTGGAGCCTTGAAGCGCTGAACTCTGAACACTTGACCCACACTTTTCATCCGTGATGCAAAAAGGATTGTTTAAAGTCAAACCAGTTTTCTGAGAGTTTGCTTAATCTAGGAAGCAGCAGGAAAAACTGTTTAAAACAGTGGTTCTCAAACTTTTTGGTCTTAGAGGACCCCTTTACCATTATTGAGGATCCCACAGAGCTTTTTGTTTATGTGATTATATCTATCGAAATTGACCCTATTCGAAACTAAAGCTGAGAACATTTTAAAATATTAATTTAAAAGAAATAATAACCCACTGCATGTTAATATTAAGCAATACTTTTATAAGAAGTAACTATACTTTCTAAAACAAAAAAATTTAGTTCCCTGATGGCCTACTTGTTAGGATTCTGGGCTTTCACTGCCTGGGCCTGGGTTCAAGGGGAACTGAGATCCTGCAAGCCGCGCGGTGTGGCCAAAAAGAGAAAAGAAAAAATTAGTGAGAAGAGTGGTATTTTTCCACGTTTTTGCAAATCTCCTTAAAGCCTGGCTTCATAGAATAGAGCTGGATTCTCTTGGTCTGCTTCTGCATTCAGTATGTGGACGTATCACTTATCATGTGGCCTCTAGAAGAGTCCACTGTATACATACAGGAGCAAATGAGAGTGGAAAAGGCACATAATATTTTAGTATTACTAAGAATTGGGTTTGATCTTGTAGACCCCCTGAAAATGTCTCAGGGACTCCCAGGAAACTGGGGATTTAAAAGATGAAAGTACATTCATTGCAAGCAAATATATGTAGTTGAAGTATTTATTTTCTACATTAATTAATTGCTTAATAGGGCAAAGCTCTGCTGGGATCCCACGCTGTACTTGAAATGCATGAAACAGAATTTCTGTAAGAATGATAACTCTCCATTTTTGCTAATTCGGATTGGTCATACACACCTGTGGGTTTTATCATATTTCCATGGGAGTCTTTGATTGGGTGCCCTTAGCAATTACCCCTAGACTTCCAATTCAGCTGCAAAAATTGTAACTTTTTGTATTCTTTGGCTGTTCCTGCTGCTAGTTAGGAATTGGTGATTAACTTACAGGGTATGATCAAAGCATTGCTTTCTTGTCATATTTTATCTTTTAGAGAGAAGAGAATAGTGGTAAAAAGTAGAGTAGGAATCTCTTTAATTGAATATATGACTTTCCAAATAGAACTGTTGAAGTGCATCAAATTGCAGTGGGCTATAAAGTCTCTGCACGCAGATGGGGATGCCCTGTGAGGCGGTGATTTCCCTTGCTTGGGGGGTTGCATTTGGCAGCAGCTCAGTGACAAAGAGCCTCTTGTTTTGTTTTGACCCCTGTGATGGCTACTGTGAGCACTGAGTTGTGACATTAGTTTAGCATCACAACCTTTGGGATGATTAAGTGCAATGTAGCTCACGGAAACTTCAGGATGAAATTTATGCGCCTTAATCATATTCAGGAATATAGTGGGAAATGATTGCATACGCTATTTTTGGAAAAAAGTAAAGCTTTGTTATGTAAATGAAGTATTTCTGAATTCTCTTCACAAATAAATCCAAACTGAAATAAGCGATTTGTATTTGATGAACGCACAGGCATTCCTGTGCACCTTTCAAATGGTGCTCTGTGAAAAAACCAAATTCAGTTTGCCTTTTTTGAATACATATCATCTGATGTTGGGAGGAGGTCAGGAATTTTTGTTTTGGTTTTGGTAAAGAATTTTGTTTTTTGAGTGGCTGACCTACCGAATTATTCCAATCAACAGGCTGGAATAATTTGGTAGTTTTGTGCAGCTGCATGGAATCGTCAGCAGAGGGCGAGAGGCTAACATACCTTGCCGATGCTAACACCAAGGAGGTGTAGCGTGTATGAATTCAGACGCCTAGATGGTACGGGTGGTGGAGACTTTAGTGAGCTAGAGAGGGGTTCCAGGTCTGAAAGCACAGACTTGCACTCAGTTCTCTAATGGTTGTTTTGTGAAAGAAAGCCCTCGTGTTGCCAGGTCTGATTTTTCAGGAGAGAAAACATTTCAGATTTCTCTCTGAAATTTTCTGATTTAAAAAGATTGCTTAATTTCTTTTAAAGCATCATTCAGGGCAAAAAAAAAAAAAAAAAAAAAAAAAAAAAAATCTGTAGGATCCCAGGATTATAAATGGCCCAGTCTTGTTTGTCTCTTTTTTCTAAAAGGACATTTCCATAGTATTTCTTTAAAAGGGTGGAGAGTGAAGTCGAGACAACAAAGGTAGAGTGGCTTTAATATTTCAGGAGGAAGTTGTGCAGTCTCAACTGGATTAAAATTTCAAGACGATAAGAAGCTTTTGTTTTGGAATCCTGATAGGAATTGACCTGCTTGTTAGACAAGAATTCTCCTTCCAGTAATAAATTACTCTGAGTATCTATAATAAAAATATTTTAAATAAGTATTTATAGTAAGCCTACTGCTGTAGGAATGACCACACACTCCAGGTTTTGTGGGATTGTTGGACTTCTAAATATTCTGCCTTGTTTCCCTATAACTATTTCCACACTTGTGAGGATGGTGTCTTACTTTTAATTTGAAAGACGGAGTACTCTCTGGCTGGTGACCCACAGCCCGCCCTCAAGTTCTACTATGAGAGAGAGACTCCTAAGAGGTCTGTCTGCATTTTTCTGGTCTTCATCCATGTTCTTCTTGTAATTTTTCTCCGCAAGGCTACCAGAGTCATCTTTTGAAAACTCCAATTTGATTAAGTTTTTCCTGCTTCCGCATTCTTCCTTTACTTTTTTTTTAAACATCTTTATTGGAGTATAATTGCTTTACAATGGTGTGTTAGGTTCTGCTTTATAACAAAGTGAATCAGTTATGCATATACATATATCTCCATATCCCCTCCCTCTTGCGTCTCCCTCCCACCCTCCCTGTCCTACCCCTCTAGGTGGTCACAAAGCACCAAGCTGATCTCCCTGAGCTATGCCGCTGCTTCCCACTAGCTATCTATTTTACATCTGGTAGTGTATATATGTCCATGCCACTCTCTCACTTCGTCCCAGCTTACCCTTCCCCCTCCCCGTGTCCTCAAGTCCATTCTCTACGTCTGCATCTTTATTCCTGTCCTGCCCCTAGGTTCTTCAGAACCATTTTTTTTTTTTTTTTTTTTTAGTTTCCATTTATATGTGTTAGCATACGGTATTTGTTATTCTCTTTCTGACTTACTTCACTCTGTATGACAGACTCTAGGTCCATAAACTTCACTACAAATAACTCAATTTCGTTCCTTTTTATGACTGTGTAATATTCCATTGTATATATGTGCCACATCGTTTTTTTTCTTTTTTTTGTGATGCCATTTATTTTATTTTACTTTCGTAAACATCTTTATTGGAGTATAATTGCTTTACAATGGTGTGTTAGTTTCTGCTGTATAACAAGGTGAATCCATTATACATATACATATGTTCCCATATCTCTTCCCTCTTGCATCTCCCTCCCTCCCACCCTCCCTATCCCACCCCTCTAGGTGGTCACAAAGCAACATGCTGATCTCCCTGTGCTATGTGGCTGCTTCCCACTAGCTATCTATTTTACATTTGGTAGTGTATATATGTCCATGCCACTCTCTCACTTTGTCCCAGCTTACCCTTCCCTGTCCCCGTATCCTCAAGTCCATTCCCTAGTACATCTGCGTCTTTATTCCCGTATTGCCGCTAGGTTCTTCAGAACCTTTTTTTTTTTTTTTTTTGATTCCATACATATGTGTTAGCATATGGTATTTGTTTTTCTCTTTCTGACTTCACACTGTATGACAGACTCTAGGTCCATCCACCTCACTATAAATAACTCAATTTCGTTCCTTTTTATGGCTGAGTAATATTCCATTGTATATATGTGCCACATCTTCTTGATCCATTCATCTGTTGATGGACACTTAGGTTGCTTCCGTGTCTTGGCTATTGTAAATAGTGCTGCAATGAACATTTTGGTACATGACTCTTTTTGAATTATGGTTTTCTCAGGGTATATGCCAGTAGTGGGATTGCTGGGTCATACGGTTGTTCTATTTTTAGTTTTTTAAGGAACCTCCATACTGTTCTCCATGGTGGCTGTATCAATTTACATTCCCACCAACAGTGCAAGAGGTTTCCCTTTCCTCCACACCCTCTCCATCATTTACTGTTTGTAGATTTTTTGATGATGGCCATTCTGACCAGTGTGAGATGATATCTCATTGTAGTTTTGATGTGCATTTCTCTAATGATTAATGATGTTGAGCATTCTTTCATGTGTTTGTTGGTGATCTGTATATCTTCTTTGGAGAAAGGTCTATTTAGGTCTTCTGCGCATTGTTGGATTGGGTTGTTTGTTTGTTTTTATATTGAGCTGCCTGAGCTGCTTGTAAATTTTGGAGATTAATCCTTTGTCAGTTGCTTCGTTTGCAAATATTTTCTCCCTTTCTGAAGGTTGTCTTTTCGTCTTGTTTTCCTTTGCTCTGCAAAAGCTTTTAAGTTTCATTAGGTCCCATTTGTTTATTTTTGTTTTTACTTCCATTTCTATAGGAGATGGGTCAAAAAGGATCTTGCTGTGATTTATGTCATAGAATGTTCTGCCTATGTTTTCCTCTAAGCGTTTGATAGTGTCTGGCCTTACATTAGGTCTTTAATCCATTTTGAGTTTATTTTTGTGTATGGTGTTAGGGATTGTTCTAATTTCATTCTTTTACATGTAGCTGTCCAGTTTTCCCAGCACCACTTATTGAAGAGGCTGTCTTTTCTCCACTGTATATTCTTGCCTCCTTTATCAAAGATAAGGTGACCATATGTGCATGGGTTTATCTCTGGACTTTCTATCCTCTTCCCTTGATCTGTGTTTCTATTTTTGTGCCAGTACCATACTGTCTTGATTACTCTAGCTTGTGGTATAGTCTGAGGTCAGGGAGGCTGATTCCTCCAGCTCCGTTTTTCTTTCTCAAGGTTGCTTTGGCTATTTTGGGTCTTTTTTGTTTCCAAACAAATTGTGCAATTTTTTGTTCTAGTTCTGTGAAAAATGCCAGTGATAGTTTGATAGGGATTGCATTGAATCTGTAGATTGCTTTGGGTAGTAGAGTCATTTTCACAATGTTGATTCTTCCAATCCAAGAACATGGTATATCTCTCCATCTATTTGTATCATCCTTAATTTCTTTCTTCAGTGTCTTAAAATTTTCTGCCTACAGGTCTTTTATCTCCTTAGGTAGGTTTATTCCTAGATATTTTATTCTTTTTGTTGCAATGGTAAATGGGAGTGTTCTCTTAATTTCACGTTCATATTTTTCATCATTAATGTATAGGAATGCAAGAGATTTCTGTACATTAATTTTGTATCCTGCTACTTTACCAAATTCATTGATTAGCTCTAGTAGTTTTCTGGTAGCATCTTTAGGATTCTCTATGTATAGTATCATGTCATCTGCAAACAGTGACAGCTTTACTTCTTCTTTTCCGATTCGGATTCCTTTTATTTCTTTTTCATCTCTGATTGCTGTGGCTAAAACTTCCAAAACTAAGTTGAATAATAGTGGTGAGAGTGGGCAACCTTGTCTTGTTCCTGATCTTAGTGGAAATGGTTTCAGTTTTTCACCATTCAGGATGATGTTGGCTGTGGGTTTTTCATATATGGCCTTTACTATATTGAGGAAAGTTCCCTCTATGCCTACTTTCTGGAGGGTTTTTATCATAAATGGGTGTTGAATTTTGTTGAAAGCTTTGTCTGCATTTATTGAGATGATCGTGTGGTTTTTCTCCTTTTATTTGTTAATATGGTGTATCACATTGATTGATTTGTGTATATTGAAGAATCCTTGCATTCCTGGGGTAAACCCCACTTGATCATGGTGTATAATCCTTTTAATGTGCTGTTGGATTCTGTTTGCTAGTATTTTGTTGAGGATTTTTGCATCTATGTTCATCAGTGATATTGGCCTGTAGTTTTCTTTCTTTGTGACATCTTTGTCTGGTTTTGGTATCAGGGTGATGGTGGCCTCGTAGAATGAGTTTGGGAGTGTTCCTCCCTCTGCTATATTTTAGAAGAGTTTGAGAAGGATGGGTGTTATCTCTTCTCTAAATGTTTGATAGAATTTGCCTGTGAAGCCATCTGGTCCTGGGCTTTTGTTTGTTGGAAGATTTTTAATCACAGTTTCAATTTCAGTGCTTGTGATTGGTCTGTTCATATTTTCTATTTCTTCCTGGTTCAGTCTTGGCAGGTTGTGCATTTCTAAGAATTTGTCCATTTCTTCCAGGTTGTCCATTTTATTGGCATAGAGTTTCTTGTAGTAATCTCTCATGATCCTTTGTATTTCTGCAGGTTCAGTAGTTACTTCTCCCTTTTCATTTCTAATTCTATTGATTTGAGTCTTCTCCCTTTTTTCTATGAGTCTGGCTAATGGTTTATCAATTTTGTTTATCTTTTCAAAGAAACAGCTTTTAGTTTTATTGATCTTTGCTATCATTTCCCTCATTTCTTTTTCATTTATTTCTGATCTGATCTTTATGATTTCTTTCCTTCTGCTAACTTTGGCGTTTTTTTGTTCTTCTTTCTCTAATTGCTTTAGGTGTAAGGTTAGGTTGTTTATTTGAGGTGTTTCTTGTTTCTTAAGGTAGGATTGTATTGCTATATACTTCCCTCTTAGAACTGCTTTTGCTGCATCCCATAGGTTTTGAGTCGTCGTGTTTTCATTGTCATTTGTTTCTAGGTATTTTTTGATTTCCTCTTTGATTTCTTCAGTGATCTCTTGGTTATTAAGTAGTGTGTTGTTTAGCCTCCATGTGTGTGTATTTTTCTACAGATTTTTTCCTGTAATTGATATCTAGTCTCATAGCATTGTGGTCGGAAAAGATACTTGATACAATTTCAATTTTCTTAAATGTACCAAGGCTTGCTTTGTGACCCAAGATATGATTTATCCTGGAGAATGTTCCATGAGAACTTGAGAGGAAAGTGTATTCTGTTGTTTTTGGTTGGAATGTCCTATAAATATCAATTAAATCCATCTTGTTTAATGTGTCATTTAAAGCTTGTGTTTCTGTATTTATTTTCATTTTGGATGATCTGTCCATTGGTGAAAGTGGGGTGTTAAAGTCCCCTACTACAATTATGTTACTGTCGATTTCCCCTTTTATGGCTGTTAGCATTTGCCTTATGTATTGAAGTGCTCCTATGTTGGATGCATAAATATTTACAATTGTTATATGTTCTTCTTGCGTTGATCCCTGGATCATTATGTAGTGTCCTCTTTGTCTCTTGTAATAGTCTTTGTTTTAAAGTCTATTTTGTCTGATATGAGAATTGCTACTCCAGCTTTCTTTTGATTTCCATTTGCATGGAATATCTTTTTCCATCCCCTCACTTTCAGTCTGTATGTTTCCCTAGGTCTGAAGTGGGTCTCTCATAGACAGCATATATACGGGTCTTGTTTTTGTACCCGTTTGGCCAGTCTATTTCTTTTGGTTGCAGCATTTAATCCATTTATATTTAAGGTAATTATCGATATGTGTGTTCCTATTAGCATTTTCTTAATTGTTTTGGGTTTGTTATTGTAGGTCTTTTCCTTCTCTTGTGTTTCCTGCCTAGGGAAGTTCCTGTAGCATTTGTTGTAAAGCTGGTTTTGTGGTGCTGAATTCTCTTAGCTTTTACTCATCTGTAAAGATTTTAATTTCTCTGTCAAATCTGAATGAGATCCTTGCTGGGTAGAGTAATCTTGGTTGTAGGTTTTTCTCCTTCATCACTTTAAATATGTCCTGTCACTCCCTTCTGGCTTGCAGAGTTTCTGCTGAAAGATCAGCTGTTAACCTCATGGGGATTCCCTTGTGTGTTATTTGTCTCTTTTCCCTTGCTGCTTTTAACATTTTTTCTTTGTATTTAATTTTTGATAGTTTGACTAATATGTGTCTTGGCATGTTTCTCCTTGGATTTATCCTGTATGGTATTCTCTGTGCTTCCTGGACTTGATTAACTATTTCCTTTCCCATATTGGGGAAGTTTTCAACTATAATCTCTTCAAATATTTTCTCAATCCCTTTCTTTTTCTCTTCTTTTTCTGGGACCCCTATAATTCGAATGTTGGTGCATTTAATATTGTCCCAGAGGTCTCTGAGACTGTCCTCAGTTCTTTTCATTCTTTTTTCTTTATTCTGCTCTGCAGTAGTTATTTCCAGTATTTTATCTTCCAGGTCACTTATCCGTTCTTCTGCCATTGATCCCTTCTAGAGAATTTTTAATTTCATTTATTGCTTTTTTCATCACTGTTTGTTTACTCTTTCATTCTTCTAGGTCCTTGTTAAACGTTTCTTGTATTTTCTCCATTCTATTTCCAAGATTTTGGATCATCTTTACTCTCATTATTCTGAATTCTTTTTCAGGTAGACTGCCTATTTCCTCTTCATTTTGTTAGTTCTGGTGGGTTTTTGCCCTGCTCCTTCATCTGTTGTGTGTTTCTCTGTCTTCTCATTTTGCTTAACTTACTGTGTTTGGGGTCTGCTTTTCGCAGGCTGCAGGTTCATAGTTCCCATTGTTTTTGGTGTCTGTCCCCAGTGGCTAAGGTTGGTTCAGTGGGTTGTGTAGGCTTCCTGGTGGAGGGGACTGGTGCCTGTGTTCTGGTGGATGAGGCTGGATCTTGTCTTTCTGGTGGGCAGGTCCACGTCTGGTGTTGTGTTTTGGGGTGTCTGTGGCCTTATTATGATTTTAGGCAGCCTCTGTGCTAATGCATGAGGTTGTGTTCCTGTGTTGCTAGTTGTTTGGCATAGGGTATCCAGCACTGTAGCTTGCTGGTCGTTGAATGGAGCTGGGTGTTGGTGTTGAGATGGAGATCTCTGGGAGATTTTCGCCGTTTGATACTATGTGGAGCTGGGAGGTCTCTTGTGGACAGTGTCCTGAAGTTGGCTCTCCCACCTCAGAGGCACAGCCCTGAGGTCTGGCTGGAGCACCAAGAGCCTGTCATCCACACGGCTTGTGATCAGTGTGGTCAATCTTGTGACACCACTGTTGAGAAATCTTTACTTTTTAACTGAGATTTGCAGTGGATGGGATTTTTGCCTTCCCCAAATTTTTGAAGGTTACAATTTTTGTTTTTGGAAACCCCACCACCTCCTCAGTTCTGTTACTATTTTTGCAAGAAAAGTATAAAGAGAGTTGGAGTGGAGGTGAGATTTGTGATTGGGAAAGCCCTGGGCACCCTCCTTCTCTGTCTTCCTCCTCTTTCTCTCTGATTAGTTCCTATCCAGCAGCAGCCATATCTTCTTTATCCATTCATCTGTCGATGGACACTTAGGTTGCTTCTATGTCCTGGCTATTGTAAATAGAGCTGAAGTGAACATTGTGGTACGTGACTCTTCTTGAATTATGGTTTTCTCAGGGTATATCCCCAGTAGTGGGATTGCTGGGTCGTATGGTAGTTCTATTTTTAGTTTTTTAGGGAACCTCCATACTGTTCTCCGTAGTGGCTGTATCAATTTACATTCCCACCAACCATGCAAGAGGGTTCCCTTTTTTCCACACCCTCTCCAGCATTTATTGTTTGTAGAATTTTTGCTGATAGCCATTCTGACTGGTATGAGGTGATACCTCACTGTAGTTTTGATTTGCATTTCCCTAATGATTAGTGATGTTGAGCATCCTTTCATGTGTGTGTTGGCAATCTGTATATCTTCTTTGGAGAAATGTCTATTTAGGTCTTCTGCCCATTTTTGGATTGGGTTTTTTTTTTTTTTGATATTGAGCTACATGAGCTGCTTGTAAATTTTGGAGATTAATGGTTCAACAGTTCCTTCATTTGCATTCTGAGTGTTGTCTTTTTGTCTTGTTTTTGTTTTCCTTTGCTGTGCAAAAGCTTTTAAGTTTCATTAGGTCCCACTTGTTTATTTTTGTTTTTATTTCCATTTCTCTAGGAGGTCTTCCTTGTACTCTTATAATCCTCCAGGGGCCTCTTAGTGTTCCTTATGTTAAAGATAGACCTCTCCATGCCTGTTTCTCCCGATTTATCTCAACCATCTCCTCCTCTTTGCACTCCAGCCACCCTGGCCTTGCAGTTACCATGTTCCTTCACCTCACAGCTTTGGAACAAATCTATTTTAAACCTCCCAAGAGAGCTTTGCTTAAAGTTATAGTTGAAATCACAGGCAACAAGTTCTGTGGAACTGGATGAGAAGCACTGAGTAAAGGTGGTGTAGACATAAGAGTTTCGAGTTACGGTTATTCTTTATCTTTTATTTAGAGACCTAAAGGAAAAGGATAGGGAATATTGACAAACTGGGAACCATAAAATTTGAGTTAAATATGTACTGATTATCTTATCAGTAAAAAGTTGCATTTCTAAGTGTTTACTTAAAAAGGGCAAAGAAACTTCCCAGTAATATTCTGTGATTGGGTTGAATAGTTATCTTCCAAGGATTGTAGACCTGTAACTTTGAAGCTGCTTATAAGTAAAACAGCATTTGTTAACATGTTTGTTGAAGAATATTGTTCACCAAATTTGTAATATTAACCACAGATCATTAGTTTACTGATCTTCTATAATTAATCCAAAAAATGTATTTACAAATAAAATCAAACAGAACCCCAAACTCCTATTCACCTCCCTGCTTCCAGTGGTTTAGATCAGCAAGGTCCAATAGCCCTTTGTATGGTGATGGAAATGTTCTCTCTTTGTACTGTCCAATATGAAATGTGGCTGGTGAAACTGAGGAACTGGATAGTTCATTTTATTTAATTTTAGTTAAAATTGCCTCATGTGGATATTGGCTACTGCTATGGTCTGAGTGTTTGTGTTCCTCCAAAATTCATATGTTGAAATCTTAACCCCCAAGGTGACGGTGTTAGGAGGTGGAGCATTTGGGAGGTGATTATGTCATGAGGGCAGAGCCCTCATTCATGGAATTAGCACCCTTCTCAAGGAGACCCCACAGAGCTCCCTAGCCCCATCTGCCATGTGGGGGTCGAATGAGAAGTTTGTGACCAGGAAGAGGGCTCTCACCTGACAATGCTGGCACCCTGATCTTGGACTTCTAGCTTCCAGAACTGTTAGAAGCACATTTCTGTTTTTTATAAGCCACCCAGTCTGTGGGATTTTGTTATAGCAGCCCGAATGGATCAAGACAGCTAACAGATATAGATTACTTTGTTATTATATATCTGGAAGACTATCCTTCTTCAGAATTTATATTTGCAAATAAAAATACCTGGGTGATTCTAACAGTTGAATTTCAAAGTACCATGTGAACTCTTTGTTTTTTCATAGGATCTATGAATACGCAGGGTCCCACTGCCTGGGATATTATTTTTTCCCTTTTTTCCCAGTTAACTCCTTCTCATTCTTCAGATCTTGTTCAACAACTGCTTCCTCTGGGAAACCTTCCTGATATTTCTCATGCCTCCTTTTAACAGCACTGGTCCCTGTTCTTCACTAGAGCCAATGTGTGTGTTGGAGAGAATGATGCAGAGGTGAAAGAGAGACTGATCACTCCAGACACACTGAAACAGCCTAAGGAGTGGCAACTGCTTTGGGAAGTCGGGAGGCAGGGGATCCAGATCCCGTGTTGGGGACTGGCCTTAAATAGGAGGAGGGCAGTTAGTTGTCTGCTGTGGAAGAGGGCAGGTGGCAGATGGGTGCAGACACAGGGAGCATTTGCTGTTTGGAAGTGGCCACTCCTGTTTTCTTGATAGCAGCCAGTAAATAGCAGGGGACAGAGTGTGGAAGGTTTGAGAATTAGGACAAATTAAGGCCTGTTACTCTGAAACAGCAGAATTGGTGGGTCTGCCCAGGCCAGGCTTCACAGGTGTGGGCATAGAGGAAGCTGATGGTTGGGCTCTTCAGGGTTGTGCTTTGGCCAAGTCTGCAGGTAAATGAGGACAGATCTGTCGAAATCAGGGAGGGTCGCTCTCCATTCGTGCCCCACTGTGATACATCTGGGAGTCCTTGCTGATGTTGCTAAAAATGTGAAGCTGGTGAATGTGAATTGAATATGGACTTAAAATCTTAGTGACGTGCCCCATGTCCTCCTACACCTGGCTAATTAGCTTCCCGTCCCTCTGTTATTTGGGGACCAGCAGAATTTGTAAGTCAGCCTTTTATCCTGGACTCTTTGCTGACACAGGATGGAGTCGTATGGCGTCACTCTTATCACACGGGAGAATGCCGAAACAGCATCATCTCTGTCACTTCCGTACAGCTCCCTCCCAACTTATAAATACTGATCTCGAAAGAGAAAACAATTCTCCGACAGGGAAGGTGATTGAACCTAACCCTTGCCTCTGGAGTCTGATGATTCAGTGACTACAGAGCCCCACAAATATCTCATCTGGTGTTTGTTTTTATTGGGAGGGAACCAGGCTTATGGCCTGCTGGAGGGTTTGGGGCGGTCATTCCACAGGTGAAATGTCTCTGATGGGGGTGCCCAGGTAAGAGTCCTCTGGTGGGGTGGTTGCTATGATGACCCAGCCCTTCTGGGGCTGCAGCAGGCTAGCCTGGTAAAAAGCAGCTCTGGAGCAGCTGAGGCCCTGGGCTCTGCCAGCTGCTGCTTCCTCAGACTCTTTCTCTTTTTAATTTAACATGGATGTTTCCCCCTTATTTAAAAATCAGTTTTTAGGTGTACAAACACATGAATGAATTCTAAAGAATCAAGTATGAACAAGCCCTGTTTTCCTTGGACTTCTCTCTGTAACTGCACTCCTTTCCTCCTCTCCCCAGAGATGAATAACTGAAATTAGCTTAGTGCGTATCTTTGTAGACAGTTGGATTTGCCTACTCTCTGACTTAGGATTAGATTTGGCTGTGTATGATAGGGAAACCTCAAATAAGAATAGCTTAAAATAAAACAGAAGTTTCTTTCTCACATGCCAGGGTTGGCATGGTGGCGCCAGGTTGTTCTCAGGGATCCAGGCGCCAGTCTGCCCTCCTCTTTCCATTGTCTCCATCCTCAAGGTCACCTCCTGGTCCATGATGGTGGCAAAGCACTAACCATTCTGTCCACATCCCAGGCCAGACATAGAAGGAAGGAGGTCTTTCACTTCTGAGTACATCTCATTGACCAGAATTTAGTCATAATGCTATGCTTAGATGCAAGAGATCCTGGGAACTGTAGTCTTTTGGCTGAATTAATTGCTACAAACCAATAAAATCATGGTTCTATTATTAAATAGCAAGTAGACTGGGCAACTAGCAATCTCTGTCGTGCAAACGTGTATATAAAATTACATGGCATTATTTTTACATCTTCCCCACATATAATATTTCAACTTGTTTTTTTCCCCAGTATAATATGTTTTAGAGATCTTAGCATGTTAGTACATATCTACTGCATTTCAGTCACCGCTGCATAGTATTCCATATTGTGAAAATATTGTAATTTGTTCAGCTACTTCTCCACGGGTAATCATTTAAGTTATTTCCAGCTTTTCACTTACAAACAGTACCGTGATGGATACCCTTGGACAGTGTTTCTTGTGCACACTTGGCTGCTATCTTAGTCTGTTCAGGCTACTGTAATAAAATACCACAGACTGGGTGGCTTATAAACAACAGAAATGTATCTCACACAGTTCTGGAGTCTGGAAGTCCAAGATCTGGGTGCCAGCATGACCATGTGGGGGCTCTCTTCCAGGTTTGCAGACTGATAACTTCTTGCTGTGTCCTCACAGGCTGGAAGGGGGCTAGGGAGCTCCATGGGTCTATATTATAAGACCACTAATCCAATTCTTGAGGACTCCACCGTCATGACCTAATCACCCCCAAAGGCCCCACCACTTAATACCATCACATTGAATGTTAGGATTCCAACGTGAATTATTTTGGGGGGTACTTAAACCTTCAGACCATAGCAGGTGTCATATGCCAGAAGAGATATTCGAGAAGTGAAACTGGTGGGTTGAAGTTTATGCTCATTCAAAATGTATCAGATACGGCCAAATTTGCCTCTAAACTGGCTCTATGATTTTATACCTTTTTCGTCCGTGGATGAGGGTTCTGTCTCACCTAACTTTGCCTATATTGATGTTCTATTGCTGTAAAATTTTGAGCACCTTATATTGGATCCAAAGAGATGCCTGCTGAGACTAATGAGTTTGCCACTAATTTGATTCATAAATTAGTTTTTATCTAAAACTTCAAATGTCCTGTCTATTAAGTAATTTTACCGCCAACTTTGTTTCTCATTTTGAATGGAACTATTTTACAGCCATATGTTGGCCATCAGTGGAACAGGATTTGTGTCAATCAGAGAGAAGACCTTTGTGTACTAGGGGCCTATTACTAAGAGCTGACATTGACTGAGCACTGACTGACTATATGCTTGACACACTTATGTCCAAAGATCTTCCCATTATTGATCTTCTCCTGACACATGAAGAAGGTTAAGTAAATTGTCCAGGATTGTACACACAGAAGGTGGTAGAGTTGGGATTCAGACCGGGCTAAGATCTCTTATTCATTCTGAAATATTGCACATGCCTGTGGTAGATTAATATTTTAAACACATGATCGTTATTGAGTCCCTCCACATGCAAAGCACTCTGATAACGAGCAGTGTGGATGTTGGGAGTAGGGAGAGGGACAGGAGAGTGAATGGAGAAAGCTTAGGAAGATCTTATGTACAGCCCCGTCATCACCTTCAAGGCCCAGCTCCAGGCCAGAGGGAGAGCGTGTAAGACTCCACTAGTTGTTGCTGTAACCCTTCTGTCAGTCATGACCTTGTATTTTGTGATGAACACGATGTGCTATGTGAGTTTCTGGGGTGGGGAGGATGCCTTTGCATAGGAAGAGGTAGGTTGGGCAATCTATGGCAAACCCTAGTTGAAGCCACTGTCTTCCAGACCTTTCTTCTCATCTCCGTCCTTCTGCCTTTGTCCCACATGGCACACAGAGTGATCTTTTAGAAATGAAAATCAGATAGTATCACTGTGCTCTAACCACACTGATCTTCTTGCTGGAATATGCCAGAACACTTTCCCACTTGAACATCTTGACACTTGCTTTTTTCTCTGGAATGCTCTTCCTGGAGATCTTCTCTTGGCAGACTTCTGTTCTCCTGCAGGTGTTGGCTTATTTGTCCTCTCAGGGAAGCGCTCCCTCACTTGCTCTGTGATCCCGGTGGGAGCCACCCAGTCCCTCCCCCGCTGTACTCTAGTCTCTAAGGGCACTCCCTGGGAAGTTCTTGTGCCTCACGAGGAGCCCGGGTGAGACCTCCACCAGGCAGAGCCCTTGTCACACTGCATCCCCGCCTGGAACAGCATCTGGCACAATAGATGGCCATTTTGTGAAGGATGAAAGCTGGGGCTCCGGCAGATCAATGTTCAGTTTACCTGTAAGTTGGTTCCTTTTTGGAATCTGCCTTTTCCTTTACCATGTACAGGGAAATGAATATGTAATAAGCAAATGTTATGTGGCACACGTCGTGCTAACTACTTGACTTACAGGATCTAGATCTGTCCCTCTAAAGCTCATGCCCTTCTCACTGCCCAAGAACTCGATGTTGCTAGCAGTTTTTTTTTTGTTTTTTTTCCCCCCTGGGACATAACACAGTTGGGTTCTTTAAAGATCCATAAGCAGTTAAGTCTGTCAGCTATTTTTACCTTTTAAAGTCAAAGCAAGCAAAGCAGTCACATGTTTTCTCGGTATTGTCAGACTGGGCCGCACAGCATCTGCCCTGCTCAGCTCCCAGTCTGTCCCATTTCACCACTAAATAAATTTTCCTAGGCTGGCTTGGCAGGAGATCACACATGTGATGTCGTTGTATTTAAAAAGTGGGTAATTCATTTGTTAAATGAATACAGCAATTATTAATTTCAATTTATCCTGTTTATTGGGAACAGCTGTTCATTAACATTTATTTAACTGCTAATTTTAGAGCCGAGCTAATTGCCTCAAACACACAGCGCTGTGGTATCCTGTACGGAGACGTGCTCTCACTGCCCTGCGTGCCAGCATATAAAAATAGCGAGCTCTCCAGGGTGTTGTTTTTCAGGTGGCCAGGTGAGGGCTCTCCTCAATTGGAGTTCAGACCTTATGCCACGGTGCTGATCTCAGGGCCTAAATGATACCACCTGCTCTAATGCCAGAGAAGCAAATTGTTTGGGGGGTTGGGAGGGGCGGTGGTGAGGTTGGCCATAAAAAGGATGAAATGGGAAGGTCTAAGACCTCACACAGCCTCACTGGTCTATATTTGTTTCTGTGCTTTTGATCAACGTAGAGTTACTAGAAAACTTTCTTTTTTCTGTTCTATCTATCTAGATATATTCTTCTTCATATTCTTTTCCATTATGGTTTATTCCAGGACACTGAATATAGTTCCCCGTGCTTTACAGCAAGACCTTGTTGTCCATCTATTCTCTATGTGATAGTTTGCATCTGCTAACCCCAAACTCCCAGTCCATCCCTCGCCCAGCCCCCTCCCCCTTGGTAACCACAAGTCTGTTCTCTATGTCTGTGAGTCTGTTTCTGCTCAAGAAATCTTTCTTTATGGTAAAAGAGACTATTTCAAGCATGGTGATAAGGGCCGTCGACCCTCAGCCTGAAATTCCAGGAGACAGTAAGGAAGGGTGGAGATTGTAGTAAAGTAGAGGGGTCGGCATCTGCTTCCCAGAGGAGCCAGCTGTCAGTTGGGGATGTGGTCTCCAAATGGTTAGTTCTTCTACTTTTTCAAAAGAAACCAGATATATAGATTTTTACATGAAATCTCCCAAATTTTAGATGTTAGCTCAAATGTTAAAAGAATGCACAGTGTATAATATCAATGAAAGAATACAGCTGTGGCTTGAGGGCTACCCATTTGTAACTTCTGCATTCAGGGTTTCCTGGGATCTGTGGGTAATACTCAGGTGGCTGGTGAATAGACTTGCCCTCTGAGGTTAAATCTAATTTATTTGGTTTTCAGTCATTTCTTTGGTCCACAAAATTCTGTCTCACTAAAAGTATTTTAAGGAAAATTCTTAACCTGTCTGTGCTTCATTTTCCTAGTTTTTAAAATGAAGGTGTTGGGTTTTATTTTCTGTGAAGTCTAAATCTAACTTTTATGATTTGCAACTTTAATGTGATTTAAAACTATGCAAGAAACACGAGCTTTATAGGGGGCATTAAAATATTAAAACAATTTTCACATAGGAGCCATTTTGCTTTGAATCTTTTTCTTCCCACCTCTCCCATCACGTTTATAGGTAAATTCCTTTTGCTATAAACCAGAGGACCTCAATCTTTAGTGTGTGTTGAAGGATTCTTGAGGCCCTTGTTAAAATGCAGATGCCCAGAGATTCTGAGTGTATATGTTTGCCATCTGGTGGTAGGCACCCCCAACAGTTCTGAGGCAGAGGCTCCCTGGAGCACACTTTGAGAGTTTGTGCTAGATGTCGTGTCTTGGCACTCAGCATCTGTTTCCATCACCTTCTGTGTCCCCATACCCCTCATCACAGGGGCTACAAGGCTAAGAACCACATTCTCCTGACTCTTTGGCCACTAGGATTCTGGGTGCAGTTTAGATTTTGGTAAGGAGACGCCCTTGCGATCTTGAAGGTAGAAGAGAGGCAAAGACCATCCTTTTCCTTTTTTTCTTTCCCCTTGAGATTTTGTGCTGCTGATATATGTGAATGTTGGCAGTAGCTGGACTTCTCAGTCACTGTTTACCTAGCTTCACCTTCTGGAGAAGCTGTGGCTTCAGCAGTGGTGGGAGCTGCGGAAACAGCCATAGCCTGACACCTCACTGGCAGCAATAGTCCCTGTCCTCTGGATCACGGCTATGGGAGTTATAATTTTGAAGTCAGAACCCGTTTCAGTCAGCGTAGGCGCGGTGCTGCTGTGGTAACAAACAACCTCGAAATCTTAAGTGTTTTGGTTTTTTTTCCTTACAATCAAGCTTTATTTCTTGTTTCTGCTATGTGCTGGCTGTGGATTGCTGAGGAGCTGTGCCTCGTGTCTCCTCATGCTAGGGTCCACACTGATGCAGCAGCTATCAGCTCTATCTTTGCTGGGTACTGGGGCAGAGGGGTGGTAAGGTGTAGGGATATTGTGCTAGCAATTAAATGCTCTGACCTGGAAGCAGTACATGTCACTTACTCTCAAAATCCAATGGTCATAACTAGTCACAAGTCCCACCTAACCACAGAGGGGCTAGGAAGTGTTCCGAGAAGGTGGAAAGCTGGAAAGACTAGGTGAACAGTTCTTATACTCCTACAGGAACCTAGAGGCAACCTTTTGAATTCCATTCAGCTAACACTTCCGCCGATTTTGCAAGCATCTAATCCCAGATTTAAATCTCATGCTTCTCAAGATATCTAGAGTGGTTTTTGCTTCCTGCACTAAACTCCGACCAGTAAATAAATATTACCTTAGACATTCTCCCTCCTTCCCCACCCCGTGTGTATGTATGTATGTGTGATATATATATAGTCAATCACAATCTTGAATTTGTATTTAATACACTATATTAAATTATGTTCTTTGAAAATGTCTATTCGTATGGTGTTCTTACCCGTGGAGGCCCTACCTTAACTTTCTCTATTAGTTAAATGCTATTCTCTGTGTTCTTACAACTGTGGGGTATATGCAATCCGTCAAAACTCTGCATTTCCAGAGACCCTCCTCTCTGTCCCTGACACCTTCAGCAACCTGTGAGGTCAACCTTCCCACATCACTCTACAGAGATGCTTCAGTCTGTGGCCAGCCAGCATAGTATTCTAGTTAGAGGATGGCCTCTGGAGCTAGGCTGACTAGGTTTGAATCCCAGCTCAACCATTTCCTGGTAGTATGACCCAGGGAAATTTCTTAACCTCACATCCCATTTTTTTTCTCATATATAAACTGGAGTTGTTTGGAATATAAAGCTTTTAATATGGTGACTGGTCCAGGTTCAGTAAAACTTAGCCAATTATGCATTGTCCAATGTTTCAAAGATTTGAGACTTACATGGTCTGATAGATGGGTTTTGGGGGGCACACAGACCTAACATAGGTAAAGTTTAACTCACACAGGTATACGTTCTTTCAATTCTTTTTTAAAGACTTTTTTGATGTGGACCATTTTTTAAAGTCTTCTTTTTTTTAATTTGTCACAATACTGCTCCTGTTTTGTTTTTTTTGTTTTTTTGTTTTTTTTTTCCATACGCGGAGCACAGGCTCCGGACGCGCAGGCTCAGCGGCCATGGCTCACGGGCCCAGCCGCTCCGCGGCATGTGGGATCTTCCCGGACTGGGGCACAAACCCCTGTCCCCTGCATTGGCAAGCGGACTCTCAACCACTGCGCCACCAGGGAAGCCCCACTGCTCCTGTTTTATGTTTTGGTTTTTTGGCCTTGGGGCATGTGGGATCTTAGCTGCCCGACCAGGGATTGAACCCGCACCCCCTGTATTGGAAGGCAACATCTCAACCACTGGACCACTAGGGAAGTCCCTCTATTTCAATTCTTCTTTCATCTTTCAAGGACAACTTCTTGGTTAGTTGCTAGTATGTCTATTACCACCTCTTTTACACTCACTAACAGGAATGATATGAATGAATGTAATTTGAAAAACCCTGATCCAGTCCATTAGCAGACTTCTGCATTCACTCATTTCGCTACATGGTTTCCATGATTATGTAGCCTCTTAAATGAAGAGCTTATTCATACCTATCCAAAGTAGCCAGACTTTGTGGTTTTCTCTAGCAAAGAGGGCTCAAGAGAGTGAATATTGATCAAGAAGCATCTTTCTGAGGCTGATTCCCAGGTTAATAGGTTTTGCTGAATTTTACTAGTTTGCTCCTAGACACAACCTTACCAACAAATTAAATTAGCCCTTTGCATTTCCCTCCAAGCTCAGCTCTCTTTCTTCTCTCCCCTGTTTCTGTTAATGGTGCCACAATTTTGCTGGATAAGTTTCATATTTCAACTTATCAGGAGTGGCTGCCTGGAAAGAAAGATTCCTGAAATCTAAGAAGAGTGGAATGGACATCAGTTATTATTTTCTGCCTTGGGTACAGAGTGGGCAGAGTTGGCCAACTTGATCAACTACTCAGCTACAACTAAACTGGGCATTTTGTCCCTTTTCTCTGACTTTATTTCCTCCATTACATCTCCCTGGGCTATATTTCTTTCTTTCTTTTTTCATATTTCTTCTTTCATATTTCTTTCCTCTTTATTGGAGTATAACTGCTTTACAATGGTGTGTTAGTTTCTGCTGTATAACAAAGTGAATCCGCTATACGTATACATACATCCCCATATCCCCTCCCTCTTGCATCTCCCTCCCACCCTCCCTATCCCACCCCTCTAAGTGGTCACAAAGCACCGAGCTCATCTCCCTGTGCTATGTGGCTGCTTCCCACTAGCTATCTATTTACATTTGGTAGTGTATATATGTCCATGCCACTCTCTCACTTCGTCCCAGCTTACCCCTCCCCCTCCCCGTGTCCTCAAGTCCATTCTCTACGTCTGCATCTTTATTCCTGTCCTGCCCCTAGGTTCTTCAGAACCTTTTTTTTTTTAAGATTCCATATATATGTGTTAGCATACAGTATTTGTTTTTCTCTTTCTGACTTACTTCACTCTGTATGACAGTCTCTAGGTCCATCCACCTCACTACAAATAACTCAATTTCATTTCTTTTTAGGGCTGAGTAATATTCCATTGTGTATATGTGCCATATCTTCTTTATCCATTCATATGTTGATGGACACTTAGGTTGCTTCCGTGTCCTGGCTATTGTAAATAGAGCTGCAATGAACATTGTGGTACATGACTGTTTTTGAATTATGGTTTTCTCAGGGTATATGCCCAGTAGTGGGATTGCTGGGTCGTATGGTAGTTCTATTTGTAGTTTTTTACGGAACCTCCATACTGTTCTCCATAGTGGCTCTATCAATTTACATTCCCACCAACAGTGCAAGAGGGTTCTCCCTGGGCTATATTTCTTCATTTTCCCACCAATCCAATTTGTCCTCTCTCTGAAGATGCAGTGAAAACCCTATTTTCTTTCTTCCATGAAGACTGTGTTTTAGAGCTGTTTTAGGTTTACAAATGTACAAATGTATAATGCCATGTATCTGTCATTATATCATTCAGAGTATTTTCACTGTGCTAAAAATCCTGTGCTCTGCCTATTCACACACCCCACCTTCCCCACAACCACTGTTATTTTTATTGTCTCCATAGTTTTGCTTTTTTTTCAGAGCTTTGCCTTTTTTATGTAGTTAGAATTATATAGTCTGATTTTCAAAGAAGTGACCTTTTCAGATTGGCTTGTTTCATTTAGCAATATGCATTGAAGATTTCTCCACATCTTTTCATGGCCTGGTGACTCATTACTATTAGTGCCAAATAATATTTCATTGTCTGGATAACCCACAGTTTATTTAACCATTCACCTACTGAAGGTTATCTTGGTTGCTTCCAAGTGCTGGCAATTATGAATAAAGCTGCTGTAAATATCCATGTGCAGATTTTGTGTGGATATAAGTTTTCAGCTTCTTTGGGTAAATACCAAGGTGCATGATAACTGGGTCATATGGTAAGAGTATGTTTAGTTTTGTAAGAAACTGTTTTCTTAGGAAGCTGTCTTCCACAGTAGCTGTACCATTTTGCATTCTCTCCAACAATGTGTGAGAGTTCCTGTTGCTCCGTATCCTCATCAGCATTTGGTGCTGTCCGTGTTCTGGGTTTTGGCTATTTTGATAGGTATGTGGTGAACCTTATCTTTCTTGACCCAGATAATGTGTCTCAGTCATTTTTGTTTTCTACGCAATGTTGAGTCCATAATAGTTGCTGAATAAATACTTGCTGAATGAATAAAAGACTACACCTTCTGTTGTTGCATTGAACAACCTACACGTTTTTTCTTAACTATTTATGAATTTCTATTGGCTTCAAAACTAGAATGGGTACTATGGAGGGCAGGGATGAACCAGACCTTATTCTCATTTGTGTAATCTTCATTGACCTGTTCATAGAGACTTAAACAATAGTGTTTGATTTGAGAATTTTGTCCTTTAGGTTGTTGCCATTCCATGGCTGGGTCTAGGGGCATATATTTTCCAGCCTGTAAATGATGATGTTCAGGGACCTTTGAATTTCTGAGGGAGGGGTGAGGATAAGGCAAGGTGGATGACTGCCTGACCAAATATCCTCCTCTCCACCTACCCCCATCCACTCTTTACCTTGGTACCAGCTCATATCCTTTGGGTATCAACTTATTGGCCACACTTCCTCAGAGAAGTCCTTGTCTTATCTGGGTAGCTTATCCCTCTGATAGTACTGGCAACTTTTACTACTTTGTGTTTCTTTATACAATCACTAGCTTTTTTTTTTTTTAAACATCTTTATTGGATGTTATAATTGCTTTACAATGGTGTGTTGGTTTCTGCTGTATAACAGAGTGAGTCAGCTATACGTATACATATATCCCCATATCCCCTCCCTCTTACGTCTCCCTCCCACCTTCCCTATTTCACCCCTCTAGGTGGACACAAAGCACCGAGCTGATCTCCCTGTGCTATGCGGCTGCTTCCCACTAGCTATCTATTTTACATTTGGTTCTGTATATACGTCCATGCCACTCTCACTTTGTCCCAGCTTACCCTTCCCCCTCCCCGTGTCCTCAAGTCCATTCTTTACATCTGCATCTTTATACAATCACTAGCTTTTTCGTCCACTAGCCTGGGAACACCCTGAGGTGCTTGACTACCTTTGTTCTTCATTGTGGCCCCAAACTCTGTATGATTCCTGGAAGATAGCAGACGTTGTGTCGAGATTGTTTGGGTGAAGGAATGACTACCCAGTACATTAACTTTTAATTGCATTTTGATTAATTACCATCATTTAGCATTATCACTATCACAACTTGAATTACAACTTTAATATATTAGGATGAGTGAAAGATTTGGCATGGTGGGAGGTGGAGTATGGTTTCTCTAAATAATTACATATTCTAGATTACACTAACCTTACACCCAATACTAAATTTTCTTTTAACTTCACTAAACTTTACCCGATAATGAACATGCTTTGTTGCTTTTTTTCTTTTCCTTTTTTTTAAATTTCTTATTGGAGTATAGTTGATTTACAATGTTGTGTTAGTTTCAGGTGTACAGAAAAGTGAATCAGTTATACATATACATATTCTTTTTAAAAACTGTGATGGCCCTTCTGAGCCTTTCAAGGCCTCAGATTCATCACGTACATACCATCATATACCTTGACTGTGAGGAAGGACCAAGCAATACACGGTCAGCTTAAGACCGTCAGAGGCAACTCAAACCACACATATTTAAGAGAACAATTCTCTTCTTCTGCAATATCAGAATGACTTCAGGACCGTGGTTTCCAAGGTAGCATTTCACTTTGAAGTTTAGCTCTAAGCCACTGACAAATAGGACTTGAATCCATGGTAAGAACTCTGCCCTTAGAGAAAAAAAAAAATCCCCATTGTAGACAGCAGAGGGATGCAAAGAATGAATTGCCATGTCAGGCTTCATTTTCTGCATAGTTACACTGGGCTAATCTTTAGACTTCAGCCAAGTGTGCAAGCATACCTGTGTCCTTTTTTTTTTTTTAAATTTATTTTTGGCTGTGTTGGGTCTTTGTTTCTGTGCGAGGGCTTTCTCTAGTTGTGGCAAGCGGCGGCCACTCTTCATCGCGGTGAGCGGGCCTCTCACTGTCGCGGCCTCTCTTGTCACGGAGCACGGGCTCCAGACGCGCAGGCTCAGTAGTTGTGGCGCACGGGCCCAGTTGCTCGGCGGCATGTGGGATCCACCCAGACTAGGGCTTGAACCCGTATCCCCTGCATTGGCAGGCAGATTCTCAACCACTGCACCACGAGGGAAGCCCCCTGTGTCCTTTTTGAACGGCAAGGTTGGAGCCTACTAGTGAGCCCCATGAGGACCTCAGATTTCTCTTTTCCACACATGGGACTTGAGGCAAGTCATTAAAATGGAAGAACCCTCACGTGCCGAGCTGAGGAGCCCGCCTGTGGCACGGTGGAATCTGGAAAATGCAAAGGAGGCCCTGGCATCACAGCACCAGTTTAGCGGCAGAGCAGACGATGGTCCCTGGGTGGCCAAGCTAACAGTGATGTCAAGAGTAGTACACAAGTGGCCTTGATGTTCTCAGGTGTCAGAGGCACTGGCCTATCTATATGTTGAGTGTCTATAGTTCTACCCTTTCCCCATGACTCTCATCATGGATACATCTAAAATGAGTCTATTTCTGTCATCTGCCTGGATCACCCCCAGTGGCCAGAGCAGTAGTTGCTGAAAATAATGCTAATTGTAGCACTAATAATAATAGCTGCCATTTATTGGCCATCTGCTAGGTTCTGGTAAGTTGCTAAGGGCTTTCCGTGCATTATCTTGTTTATTCTCCACGGCCATCCTATTGTCGTAGGCATTTCTTCTGGGGGAGCGCTGCCGTTGTGCATGTCTTTATGTGATTCTCCCTTGTGTGGGGGAATCCAGGCAGGGCTCTACCTCCATGGATGCCTCCTCATCTTCCCTCTCCCTGCCGCCAGCCGACAGGTCAGCCAGCAGACACTCATGTTGGATTCTTTGAATGTGAGCCTGAGCTCAAAGGTGAGAGGGCAGAGACAGGATGGCAGAATCTGTGCTGCTGTAGCAGCGTTCTAGACGATGCGCTGCCCGGTGGCCAGAGCGTTCAGGGCTGCTCCTGCACGTGTGCACATCTTTACTTCTGTGGATTCTTTTTTATTTTTGCGGTACGTGGGCCTCTCACTGTTGTGACCTCTCCCGTTGCGGAGCACAGGCTCCGGACGCGCAGGCTCAGCGGCCATGGCTCACGGGCACAGCCGCTCCGCGGCATGTGGGATCCTCCCGGACCGGGGCACGAACCCGTGTCCCCTGCATCGGCAGGCAGACTCTCAACCACTGCGCCACCAGGGAAGCCCTACTTCTGTGGATTCTGATACATTCTTCTTGCTTACAACCGAGTACCCTGTCATATCTACGAATCGAGTGCTGTTATTCTTCCTATTTTACGGGAGAGGAGACTGAAACTCATGTAAGATAAATAACTTGACCGAGGTTGTGTGTGAGCATGTTGCAGGGCTGGGACTCAATCTCACAGACATGAGATACTAGAATCGTCCCTTCCATTGGCCAATTAAACGGACCCTTACCTCTGCTTGCCTGGTCTGTTAGATGGGGTTGCAGCATCTGAGAAAAACAACAGAATGGCCTATTCTTCAGAAAAGACACATGACTAGGTATTTCCTCCCTTTAGCAAGATAAGAGCCACCTTGATTTTCGTTACCCAGTTGATCTCTTCAATTCCCAACCCCCCCAACCAATTTGTTCACCCCTCTTTTCCCCCTTTTAATGCACCAAAGGATTGCAAACCCATGAGTGATTTAAATTAAACACTATTTTTTTTTTGTTTCCTGAAATGTAAAGCTCCAATTAAAAGAAAAATAAACAAACCCACAACTGCATAAAACTTTATCACTTGAGCCCCAAGACAGGAAGCAGCCATAAAACAGTGACAGGCTGGAAACAAATTACATGCATTTATCGGTAAATGGGGCTGTGTATGCTAATGGGCTTCGGCTTGGGAACAGGAGGCCTGGCTGCATCAGGCTGGTTAAAAGCACAATTCATTACCAGGAGCCAGTGAAGGATAAGACTTGGCAGTGGTTAGTGCCTGCTGCCAGTCCCACAGAAGCAGCTGCATTTACCTTTGGGATGAATTCTGCAGAGCTGTAGTTGTGAAGGGGCTGGGATTGAGTGGAGACTTCCAGGAAAACACAACCACGCTGGGCCAGCCAAGGCAGGGGAACCTCAGACCAGCACTTGTCAAGCTCCTGGGATGTGTCAATTACTATACTAGGAGCTTTAATTATTTATTTATTTTCGTCATTTAATCCTCAAGGTAACTTCGGGGTACAGGCAGTATTAACCCCATTTAAAAGGGGAAGAAATTAGGGATTCAGAAAGGGCAATTGCTGAAGGTCACATAGGGAGAAATAAGTAGGACTTGAACCCAATTTTTACTCCAGAGCTCTATCTTATGACCTTGGCAGTTGGTTTATCTCACAGGACCTGTTTCTGAGGTAGAGGATCTCCAACAGTCAAAGGATGGGCTTTGATATTGGGCCGACCTGGTTTCAAGCCTCTTTCTCTAACTACCTGTATGACATCTGACAAATAACCTCTCTGAGCATCCGTTTCTCTGTTTGTTACGTGGAGTTTTAGTTAGTTATCAAGACATAAGATCGCACCAATATATGGCATAGTTAGTGTAGGACATGTTTGACAATCGATGGTCGTTGATATTGCTCTTCCTATTTTTTAACTTATTTTGCCTCTGAGGGCTATACATTCTTTGTATTTATTTCCCTGTGGGCTTCCTTTTCCTAGCTCTAGATTCTTCTGTCATCCCAATGCATGGGCATTGATACAGAGCCCTCATGTTAATGCTGTGAGGCTGGGTGCTGCCAGGAATGCAGTTGAGAATGGAACTGTATCCCATCCTCCTTCTCCTCTTCTTTTTCTGCAACAGGCCATCAGTCTTTTACATTAAAAAAATGTCTGAGCTCTTTCTCTTCCTCATACGTAAGCTTGGTGGGGGCAAAGTAAAATAGTGTTGAGATTTCAAGGAGACCAGCATTTAAGACTATGCACTAGAACTGCTTTGCAACGTTTTTCCTTTTCTAGTAAAGTTTGAAAAAATCAAGATACTATCTTGAGTTATTCATAAAGCTGAATTTATTATTTTAAAGGATTAAAAAAAAATCCTGAGACTATGTTCTTCCTACCTTTTCTTTTTCTGGAGGTACGCGGGCCTCTCACTGTTGTGGCCTCTCCCGTTGCGGAGCACAGGCTCCGGACGCGCAGGCTCAGCGGCCATGGCTCACGGCCCCAGCCGCTCTGCGGCATGCGGGACCCTCCCGGACCGGGGCACGAACCCGTGTCCCCCACCTCGGCAGGCGGACTCCCAACCACTGCGCCATCAAGGAAGCCCTCTTCCTACCTTTTATCTTTCTTTCATATACTATAGTAAAGGTAGGGAACAATCCTTTCTTTTTTTAAGGCAAAAAGGCAAAAAACCCAAACCCCCAAAACGTGTGTCTCCATTTTGTGGGTAGGTGGGTAAATTTCACGAAATTTGAAGGTCTAAAATAGGAGAGGGGGCTCTGCATGTTTTAGATTATATATCACTTTTTATACAAAATTTTGAGCAGGAAATCTTAGTTTATATATATTTATTTATAAATTATGTCTGTTATTGATTCAACATAGGTTAAATATTAGTAAAGTATAAAGGCTTATTTTTTGATTAAAACAATACATATTTCCATACTTCAGTGGACAAATTTGCATTTTACAGGCCTTTGGTTTGGTTTAGAAAATAAAAAACCTCTGAGCTTTGAACGAAGAGTCTCAGAAAACATCTCTCCAGGGCTACCTACCCTGGCTTCTATGGATGGTCTTTAGATCATTTTCATCCCCATGGGATCCTGTGCAAGATGGTGTATTTATAGTAATTTTTCTGGAGTTTGCTTCATTGCTTGAATCAGATTCTCAAAGATTAAAATCTAAAGACAAACCCACTAATCTAGTCCAGCTGCTCCACAAGACGGAAAAGAGAGCAAATTACCAGGGTGAAGGCAGTAAATTCAGTACTGAGATGGGATTTGCGTTTACTGAGTTCCTATTCATTGCTTTTAGGATTGCAGAGATTTCTGTTTCAGTCTCATTTTTGGGAATTAGGTATTCACAAACAAAACTGTATAACACATCCCCTCAATCGTAAGGTAGATTTTTCACATTTTTAAATGCTAACAATACTTTATTAAGGAATAGTTTACATAGAGTAAAATGCACAGATTTTAAACACGCAACTTGATGAGTTTTGACAAACACACACATGTGTGTAGCCATCACCCAGATTAAGATACGGAAGTTTTCCACCACCTCTGAATCTTCCTTTGCTCCCTGTTGCAGTCAACCCTTCCTTACCACTGGAGGCAATCACTATTACAGTTTCTACCACTGGTGGTTATATGGGCTAGTTTTGAATTTCATGTAAATTGAATCATTTGGTGTTCATTCTTTTTTTTGGTGACTGATTTCTTTCATTCAGCCTAATGTTTTTGGCATTCATCCAAGTTGTTGCTTGTAGTAGTCCATTCTAACTGCTGAGAAATATTCAATGATACGGATATACCACAGTTCATCCATTCTCCTGATAATGAATATTTAGGTCATTTCTGTCTTATGTTAGTATAAATAATGATGCTATGGACATTGATGTAGATGCATTTTTGTGGACATATGCACTCACTTCTCTTAGGAATATAGGAGTGAAATTTATGGGTCATATGGTAGAAAAGTGCCAAACTGTTTTTGAAAGTGATTGTACCCTTTTTCATTTCTATCAGAAGTATGTGACTGTTCCAAGTGCTCTGTATCCTTGTTCACACTTAGTATTGTCTTTTAAAATTTAGCCATGCTAGTGGATATGCTCTTATCCTCCCTGCTCTTCATCTTAACATTAAAAAAAAAATTTTGTTTCTTAACACTTTTGAAGTTAAGATGTTTTTTGAGTTAATATCAAAAGAAATTTACCAGGCAGAGGAATAAGTAGTGACAGGTCAGAGATTGTCTTTGACTGTTCAAATTCAAACTTAGAGTTCATAGATGGACTCTGTCCACTGATTATTACCTTGCCTGAGAGATTTTTTTGGTAGCACTTTTCAAAGTAAATCTAAAATTAAATGTGGATATCTCGTTGCTGGTTAAAGTATCTTCAAAAAGATCATACTGTCATGCAACATAGAAACAAAATTATTGTAAATATACATTGCCACAGTTGCAACTAAATGCAGTAATGTTTTCTAAATGTCTTAGAATAGTTGATAGAGTTTTCTAAGCTCTAAGAGGCTGGTATGACAATTCATGTGCTTGAACTTCCTATGATTGACTTTAGAAAGAAGCTATTTAACTTCCAGTTGCATATATTTCAGTTAAGGAAAACAGAAATGATGAGTTTAACCAAACAGGAAATGAAGGTGAAGTCTTGTTATACTTTGAGTTGTCTTGAAAGTATTTAAAAAATTATACCTTTACATGATTGCAAATTCAAGAGTTATAAAAGTAAACAGTTAAGTGTCTCCCTCTTACCCTGTTCTCCCTGGAAGCAGCCAGTGTTTGTTTCTTGTGTGAAATTTATATGAAAATAAGCAAATATGATTATCTTCTCTTGCTGCTACCTCATCCTCTTCCTCTTTTTAAAAAACCAAATTAAACAAAAAACTCCCAAAGCGAAACAAACAAAACAAAGAGACGCATACAAAGCATGTTGTTCAATACTCAGGTTTTTTCATTTAACAGTATGCTTTGATTTACTTCAATATTTTTCTCCTACTCCTGAAGTAGTGTCATAAAGGTCAAGATCACAAATGTGAGTTAGGGAAAGCTAAGCATTGCTACAATGCCAACAAGACTGCCCAAGGCCAAAAGCAATTCAGAAGAATCTTTGCATTCTGAAGGCTGTCTCAGATACTGCTTGAGAGGACTCAGGAAGAAAGAGTTATGTTGTTATATGCGTAAGGGTATACAGTTATTAGTAAAGTTAAAAATCGTGTACCTTTAACAGAATTTATTTTTTAATTCCTTGAAATGTTGGTATTTTGTTTGTGGGCACCTCTGTCATTTCGAGGAAGATGAAATTTATAGGAATTTTTCTCTTGGTGCAGTATCTATATACTGTCTGTCTCTAGTGTAGTGGTCCTGTAGCCCTTTGAAAAACTGGTCGAAGCTGTGAAATTTCATCCCAGAAAAATCCATGTAGATACAGATAAATTTAACTTTAACTTTAGGGGGTTCACAGATTACCTGAAGACATTGGTGGCAAATACCTTTAAGCAAAAGTCAGTTCTGATCTGCCTGGGGAATAGGTACACAAACAAATGTAATTTGTGTTCTGTTGGTTGACGGTCTCTTGGGATTATTAGCATGGAACCTATCATTTTTATGATTTCAGGAACTGTAGTAAATAAAAAAGATGACTGCAACTTTTTGAGGGGCCCATGTGTAAGCTTCCAAATGATTTCCTTCCACCATTTCCCCGCAGAATAATGTGTTTGAATTTGGCCACTTAGAAATAGTATACATACAATAATGTAGTTGTTAAGAGCGTGGGCTTTATATAAGTCAGATCTTGAGGACGGGGAGCAAGATCCAAACTCTGTTCTGCCACTTACCTAGCACAGGACAGTTGAATCTTTCTTAGCCTCACTTTTTTTAATCTGTAAAGTAGGGTTAACAGTGAATTTTATGGCATGGTGTGAGGATTACATGAGATAATGAATGAAAAGCTATATGTATACAGTAAGGCCCCTACATACGAACCTCCAAGCTGCGAACTTTCAAAGATGTGAACGTGCATCTGGTTCCAGCAAGGAACGAGAACCTGTGCCATCAGCGTCAGGCATGAGTGAAACTGCAGCTCGCCCTCCATCTCCTATTGCTGATGATCCTTCAGCTCTACCATCTCCCACCTCCTCTCCCTCCTCCAGTCAGTAACTCCTCTGGCCTATTCACTTGATGCCAGCCCCTGTATGCCATCTGTTGTACTACTGTACTTTTCAAGGTACTGTACTGTAGATTAAAAATGTTTTATTTTTTATGTTTGTTTGCTTTTTATGTATTACTTGTGTGAAAAGTATTATAAACGTATTACAGTATTATATAGCCGATGGTATTAGTTGGGTACCTAGGCTAACTTTGTTGGACTTATAAACAAATTGGACTTATGAACACACTCTCAGAAAGGAACTCGTTCGTATGGAGGGAACTTACTGTAGTGTCTGGCATGAATAAGAATTCAGTTAATAATATCTGTCAATTCTTCCCTGATGTTTGAGATTCTTAATATTTTGGAATTGTATCAGATGGATCTGTATCATCTTCATCATTATTTTAAGTTATGTAATCACCTTGAGACTAGTTGAGAAGTTCAAGACCACGGATTGCCAAGTGGCAAAATTGTAGTTAAAACATATGGTTGGAGTACTTTGGGGAACTTGGAGAAATGGGTTTTATAGGGATGCTAGAAATGTTAAATAAAGTTTATGGAACAGAATAATTATTGTAACAGTAACTTCAACATCTTGTATTCATACATATTGGTCTTCTCACTGCTAGGAAGACTTTTATTATCACCACTGTTAAACAAGTAGGTTAAATGGGATCCCATCCACAAAAGCAAGCTGAGAAACTTCTTAAAATTACAACATATGTTTGTCCTTGAATTGGTCGCATGATTCTTGAGAATTAAAAGGAGGCTTACAAATATTTGAAGGAATTTATTGAAGGAATTTATTCATATTCACAGAAGGTTTATTGAAAATACCAGGTTTCCCAAATTTGGGAGATTCTCCCTATCTTTTTTAATTCCAAAGACAAAACTCACCCTGCAGTCAATTATTTACTTATTTTTTTAAACCCAAGCAGGGAGCATCCTAGCTGGCCATCTGAAAACTAAGCAGGCTTTTGCCAAACTCAGGTTGTGTGTGTGTGTGTGTGTGTGTGTGTGTGTATGTATTTCTGTGTACATGTATCCAGTGTGTATGCGTGTATCTGTGTGTGTGTATCTCTCTATGTATGTATCTGTGTATGTTCATGTTTCTGCATCTATATTCTTTCCCAGTCATCTTATGACTGAGAAGAGAAAAGACACTGAGAAATAAAGGCATGAGAAGACTATTCATCACTGGGGTCTGCCTCTCAGTCTGACTAGTAGCTCCTCAGGGAGTCTTAACAAGGTACGGCTGAGTCCAAATTCTTCTCCCCACGCCCACAGAATCCCAGGGACACTATAATTTGAGGCTGTTCTATCACCTTCACCCTCAGCCTCTGCAGGACCCCCCCCCCCATTCATCTCTGGGCCCATCAGGGATGTGGGCAAAGGGAGCATTGCATTAATATGGGTGGATTGATAACCTTGGGATCACATTGATCTTCATACATGTTGAGTGTTATGTCAATTATTCATCACTCAGAGATATCATTGCAGGGAAAACATCACATTAAGAGGAGCCAGGAAAACTAGAGGTTATAAATTCTAACCCCGGCATAGTTACTGGCAGCTCTGGAATTCAGTGCCATCTCCTTTGTGGTCTCATTGGAATGCAGGAGTCTCAGACTTTCTTTTAGAAATGTTTTCTCTCCTGTCTTGCCTTCCACTGAGCAGAGAATCAACCTATCCAGAAGTGAAAAAAAGCTGCTAAATCTGTAAACACAATGCTCCTAAGTTTCCTTTGAATTCTGACATCACCTCCAGTTGGCTGTCTAAAAAATGCAACTTTCTCTCAGTTGACTCAAGGAAGCATTTTCTGCAGGGCTAGATGATACCAAAAATGAGTGTCTGAGAAGATGGAAAATGCCACAATGTAAATATAACTCAACCCAGCATACAGAGTTGTTGACAGAGAGAGAGTGGGAGTGTAAGAACTCTGCCACCAGGCAATGACTCAACCTTTCTAAACCTGTATTTCCTCATCCTGTGAGTTTAGGGATCCTGCCAATTCCAGTGGGTGGTTGTGAGGATTAAATTAGGTAACCTAAATCACATAATTCTGAGTCCCCCAACCTTATGGAGCTGCTATTACTTTATACCACACTTTGTGGGAGGGCCACCAAGTTGTTCTTCAGAGTCTCTGAAGGTTCCCATGGTGAAGCTTAGGTGTCTTCAGTGCTGTGATGTCTTCTCTTGGATGGCTGGTCCTGCAGACACTACTCTCCCTCCCCAGCCTCCTTTTCACAACTAAATGTGACTCTTATTTCATTCCATCAAAGAAACACCAATACAGGGACCATCTATCTATCCATTCATGTGGTAGCTTCTTGAGCTCCTACTATGTGCTATGCAGCAGCAGTTTTAAACAGGATGAAAGGTCCCCCTCTCTAGGAGCCTATATTCCAGTCTGAATGACCAAAAATGAGTCCACAGCAGGCGCACCAGCCAATTCAGGTGGTAACGGATGCTTTGAAGGTGATAATACCAGGTGATTGATGCAGAGTGTGAGGTCAGGGAAGGCATTATCAGGAGATGACAATGAAGCCATCACCTGAAGGGTAGAAGGGGGCCAGTTATGTGAAGACCTCAGGAAAGAGTGTTCCAGGCAAAGGGAGCTGCAAGTTCGAGTCTGATATGGGCGGAGATGAGGTCATTTTAGTAGCAGAAAGGAGAACAACATGACAGGAAAGTGTGGTCTGAGATGATCAGAGGGATGGGCAGAGCTTGAGAGGCCATAATAAGGAATCTGGATTGTATTCTTGTACAACTAGATGATTTTCAGCAGATGCATGACACATTTTGATTCGTGGTTCATGTGGGGAGGTCGCTTTAGCTGTCTTGGACAGAATAGGTGGTGGAGGGAGGAATGGGAGTGGGAAGAGCAGGTAGAGGTTCTGCGGTTGTTAAGTCCAAGCTGGTGGTGACTTGGACTAGGGTAGTATCAGTGGAAAGATGTAAATAAATGACAGGGCTCAGGAGCTGTTGTGGAAGCTTTGGAATTCGGTGCTAATTCCTGTGTACTGAGAGAATGTAGCAATGGATTGGTTGTGGGCGAGGGTGGAGGGAGGGAAAGAGAGGATGGCTCCTAGGTATTTTGTAAGCTTTGGCTACCCCCAAATGTAGAAAAAGAGGGCAAATGTGGCTCACGAAATGTATCAGTTTTTCCCTGCCCTGGGAATTTTCTCACTGGCTATGCATCTCCATAGGCTCTGGTCTCCTGTCCCCTCTGTCTGTTTTCCATGGCTTTCTCCTCTTCTGTGTGTGCTCTGTTCTGAGGGCTGAATATTTTTAAACAGAGGGTGACATTATTCAGAGCTTTTTTTTTTAAAATTTTATTTTATTTCTTTTTTTAAACAGTAGGTTCTTATTAGTTATCCATGTTAGTGTATACATGTCAATCCCAATCTTCCAATTCATCACACCACCACCACCACCCTGCCACTTTCCCCCTTGGTGTCCATACGTTTGTTCTCTACATCTGTGTCTCAATTTCTGCCCTGCAAACCGGTTCAACTGTACCATTTTTCTAGGTTCCACATGTATGCGTTAATATATGATATTTGTTTTTCTCTTTATGACTTACTTCATTCTGTATGAGGGTCTCTAGGTCCACCCACGTCTCTACAAATGACTCAGTTTCGTTCCTTTTTATGGCTGAGTAATATTCCATTGTATATATGTACCACATCTTCTTTATCCAGTCATCTGTCGATGGGCATTTAGGTTGCTTCCATGACCTGGCTATTGTAAATAGTGCTGCGATGAACATTGGGGTGCATGTGTCTTTTTGAATTATGGTTTTCTCTGGGTATATGCCCAGTAATGGGATTGCTGGGTCATATGGTAGTTCTATTTTTAGTTTTTTAAGGAACCTCCATACTGTTCTCCATAGTGGCTGTATCAATTTACATTCCCACCAACAGTGCAAGAGGGTTCCCTTTTCTCCACACCCTCTCCAGCATTTGTTGTTTGTAGATTCTCTGATGATGCCCATTTTAACTGGTGTGAGGTGATACCTCATTGAAGTTTTGATCTGCATTTCTCTAATCATTAGTGATGTTGAGCAGCTTTTCATGTGCCTCTTGGCCATCTGTATGTCTTCTTTGGAGAAATGTCTATTTAGGTCTTCTGCCCATTTTTTGATTGGGTTGTTTGTTTTTTAATAATGAGATGCATGAGCTGTTTATATATTTTGGAGATTAATCCTTTGTCTGTTGATTCATTTGCAAATATTTTTTCCCATTCTGAGGGTTGTCTTTCCTTCTTGTTTGTAGTTCCTTTGTTTTGGAAAAGCTTTTAAGTTTCATTAGATCCCATTTGTTTATTTTTGTTTTTATTTCCATTTCTCTAGGAGGTGGATCAAAAAAGATCTTGCTGTGATTTATGTCAAAGAGTGTTCTGCCTATGTTTTCCTCTAAGTTTTAGAGTGTCTGGTCTTACATTTAGGCCTCTAATCCATTTTGAGTTTATTTTTGTGTATGGTGTTAGGGAGTGTTCTAATTTCATTCTTTTACATGTAGCTGTCCAGTTTTCCCAGCACCACTTATTGAAGAGACTATCTTTTCTCCATTGTATATCCTTGCCTCCTTTGTCATAGATTAGTTGACCATAGGTGCATGGGTTTACCTCTGGGCTTTCTATCCTGTTCCATTGATCTATATTTCTGTTTTTGTGCCAGTACCATATTGTCTTCATTACTGTAGCTTTGTAGTATAGTCTGAAGTCAGGGAGTCTGATTCCTCCAGCTCTGTGTTTTCCCCTCAAGACTGCTTTGGCTATTCGGGGTCTTTTGTGTCTCCATACTAATTTTAAGATTTTTTCTTCTAGTTCTGTAAAAAAATGCCGTTGGTAATTTGATAGGGATTGCATTGAATCTGTAGATTGCTTTGAATCTGTAGCTTGCTTTGGGTAGTAGAGTCATTTTCACGATATTGATTCTTCCAATCCAAGAACATGGTATATCTCTCCATCTGTTGGTATCATCCTTAATTTCTTTCATCAGTGTCTTATAGTTTTCTGCATACAGGTCTTTGGTCTCCGTAGGTAGGTTTATTCCTAGGTGTTTTATTCTTTTTGTTGCAATGGTAAATAGGAGTGTTTCCTTAATTTCTCTTTCAGATTTTTCATCATTAGTGTATAGGAATGCAAGAGATTTCTGTGCATTAATTTTGTATCCTTCTATTTTACCAAATTCATTGATTAGCTGTAGTAGTTTTCTGGTGGCATCTTTAGGATTCTCTATGTATAGTATCACGTCATCTGCAAACAGTGACAGTTTTAATTCCTCTTTTCCAATTTGTATTCATTTTATTTCTTTTTCTTCTCTGATTTCTGTGGCTAGGACTTCCAAAACTATGTTGAATAATAGTGGTGAGAGTGGACATCCCTGTCTTTTCCTTATTTTAGAGGAAATGCTTTCAGTTTTTCACCATTGAGAACGATGTTTGCTGTGGGTTTGTCATATATGGCCTTTATTATGTTGAGGTAGGTTCCCTCTTTGCCCACTTTCTGGACAGTTTTTATCATAAATGTGTGTTGAATTTTCTCAAAAGCTTTTTTTGCATCTATCGAGATGATCATATGGTTTTTCTTCTTCAATTCGTTAATATGATTTATCACATTGATTGATTTGCATATATTGAAGAATCCTTTCATCCCTGGGATAAATCCCACTTGATCATGGTGTATGATCCTTTTAATGTGTTGTTGGATTCTGTTTGCTAGTATTTTGTTGAGGATTTTTGCATCTAAATTCATCAGTGATATTGGTCTGTAATCTTTTTTTTTTTTTTTGTAGTATCTTTGTCTGGTTTTGATATCAGGGTGATGGTGGCCTCATAGAATGAGTTTGGGAGTGTTCCTGCCTCTGCAATTTTTTGGAAGAGTTTGAGAAAGATAAGTGTTAGCTCTTTTCTAAACATTTGATAGAATTCACCTGTGAAGCCATCTGGTCCTGGACTTTTGTTTGTTGGAAGATTTTTAATCACAGTTTCAATTTCATTACTTGTGATTGTTCTGTTCATATTTTCTATTTCTTCCTGATTCAGTCGTAGAATTTCTAAGAATTTGTCCATTTCCTCCAGGTTGTCCATTTTATTGGCATAGAGTTGCTTGTAGTAGTCTCTTAGGATGGTTTGTATTTCTGCGGTGTCTGTTGTAACTTCTTATTTTTCATTTCTAATTTTATTGATTTGAGTCCTCTCCCTCTTGATGCATCTGGCTAATGTTTTATCAATTTTGTTTATCTTCTCAGAGAACCAACTTTTAGTTTTATTGATTTTTGCTATTGCCTTCTTTGTTTCTATTTTATTTATTTCTGCTCTGATCTTTATGATTTCTTTCCTTCTACTAACTTTGGCTTTTGTTGGTTCTTCTTTCTCTAATTCTTTTAGGTGTAAGGTTAGGTCGTTTATTTGAGATGTTTGTTGTTTCTTGAGGTAGGATTGTATTGCTATAAACTTCCCTCTTAGAACTGCTTTTGCTGCATCTCATAGGTTTTGGATCATCGTGTTTTCAGTGTCATTTGTCATTAGGTATGTTTTGATTTCCTCTTTGATTTCTTCGGTGATCTCTTGGTTATTTAGTAAGGTATTGTTTAGCCTCCATGTGTCTGTGTTTTTTTATGTTTTTTTCCCTGTAATTGATTTCTAATCTCATAGTGTTGTGGTCAGAAAAGATGCTTGATATGATTTCAGTTTTCTTAAGTTTACTGAGGCTTGATTTGTGACACAAGATGTGATCTATCTTGGAGAATGTTCCATGTGCACTTGAGAAGTGCACATGGAACTTGAGAAACCAGTAATCTGCTGGTTTTGGATGGAATGTCTTATAAATATCAATTATATCTATCTGGTCTATTGTGTCATTTAAAGCTTGTGTTTCCTTATTAATTTTCTGTCTGGATGATATGTCCATTGGTGTAAGTGAGGTGTTAAAGTCCACCACTATTATTGTGTTACTGTTGATTTCCTCTTTTATAGCTGGTAGCAGTTGCCTTATGTTTTGAGGTGCTCCTATGTTGGGTGTATATATATTTATAATTGTATATCTTCTTCTTGGATTGGTCCCTTGATCATTATGTGGTGTCCTTCCTGTCTCTTGTAACATTCTTTATTTTACAGTCTATTTGATCTGATATGAGTATTGCTATATTCCAGCTTTCTTTTGATTTCCATTTGCATGGAAAATCTTTTTCCATCCCCTCATTTTCAGTCTGTATGTGTCCGTAGTTCTGAAGTTGGTCTCTTTTAGACAACATATATATGGATTTTGTTTTTGTATCCATTCAGCAAGCCTGTGTCTTGGTTGGAGCATTTAATCCATTCACGTTTAAGGTAATTATTGATATGTATGTTCCTATGACCATTTTCTTAATTGTTTTGGGTTTGTTATTTTAGGTCCTTTTCTTCTCTTGTGTTTCCCACTTAGAGAAGTTCCTTTAGCATTTGTTGTAGAGCTGGTTTGGTGGTGCTGAATTCTCTTAGCTTTTGCTTGTCTGTAAAGCTTTTGATTTCTCCATCGAATCTGAATTAGATCCTTGCCGGGTAGAGTAATCTTGGTTGTAGGGTCTTCCCTTTCATCACTTTAAATGTGTCATGCCACTCCCTTCTGGCTTGTAGAGTTTATGCCAAGAAATCAGCTGTTAACCTTATGGGAGTTCCCTTGTATGTTATTTGTCATTTTTCCCTCGCTGCTTTCAATAATTTTTCTTTGTCTTTAAGTTTTGCAAATTTGATTATTATGTGTCTCGGCGTGTTTCTTCTTGGGTTTATCCTGTATGGGACTCTCTGCACTTCCTGGACTTGGGTGGCTCTTTCCTTACCCATGTTAGGGACGTTTTCGACTTTAATCTCTTCAAATATTTTCTTGGGTCCTTTCTCTCTCTCTTCTCCTTCTGGGACCCCTATAATGTGAATGTTATTTAATGTCCCTGAGGTCTCTTAGGCTGTCTTCATTTCTTTTCATTCCTTTTTCTTTATTCTCTTCTGCAGCAGTGAATTCCACCATTCTGTATTCCAGGTCACTTATCCGTTCTTCTACCTCAGTTATTCTGCTATTGATTCCTTCTAGTGTATTGTTCATTTCAGTTATTGTACTGTTCATCTCTGTTTATTTGTTCTTTAATTCTTCCAGGTCTGTATTAAACATTTCTTGCATCTTCTCGATCTTTGCCTCCATTCTTTTTCCAAGGTCCTGGATCATCTTCACTATCATTATTCTGAATTCTTTTTCTGGAAGTTTGCCTATCTCCACTTCATTTTGGTGTTTTTCTGGGGTTTTACCTTGTTCCTTCATCTGGTACATAGCCTTCTGCCTTTTCATCTTGTCTATCTTTCTGTGAATATGGTTTTTGTTTCACAGGCTGCAGGACTGTAGTTCTTCTTGCTTCTGCTGTGTGCCCTCTGGTGGATGAGGCTATCCAAGAGGCTTGTGGAAGTTTCCTGATGGGAGGGACTGGTGATGTGTAGAACTGGCTGTTGCTCTGGTGGGCAGAGCTCATTAAAACTTTAACCCGCTTGTCTGCTGTTGGGTGGGGCTGTGTTCCCTCCCTGTTGGTTGTTTGGTCTGAGGCAACCCAACCCTGGAGCCTACCTGGACTCTTTGGTGGGGCTAATGGCAGACTCTGGCAGGGCTCACACCAAGGAGTACTTCCCAGAACTTCTGCTGCCTGTGTCCTTGTCCTCACAGTGAGCCACAGCCACCCCTTACCTCTGCAGGAGACCCTCCAACACTGGCAGGTAGGTCTGGTTCAGTCTCCTATGGGGTCATTGCTCTTTCTCCTGGGTCCCAATACACACACTACTTTGTGTGTGCCCTCCAAGAGTGGAGTCTCTGTTTCCCCCAGGCCTGTCAAAATCCTGCAATCAAATCCCGCTAGCCTTCAAAGTCTGATTCTCTAGGAATTCCTCCTCCCGTTGCCGGACCCCCAGGTTGGGAAGCCTGTCATGGGGCTCAGAACCTTCACTCCAGTGGGTGGACTTCTATGGTATAAGTGTTCTCCAGTCTGTGAGTCATCCACCCAGCAGTTATGGGATTTGATTTTATTGTGATTGCGCCCCTCCTACTGTCTCATTGTGGCTTCTCCTTTGTCTTTGGATGTGGGGTATCATTTTGGTGAGTTCCAGTGTCTTCCTGTCGATGACTGTTCAGTAGTTAGTTGTGATTCCGGTGCTCTTTCAAGAGGGAGTGAGAGCACATCCTTCTACTCTGCCATCTTGAACCAATCCTCTATTCAGAGCTTTTTATTGCAAGCCTGCTGAGCGCCCAGACCTGTGCTAGTCACTGCATGGAATATGGACAGACTTCTGGAAGACAGTATTATGCTAATGCCTCTTGTGTCACTTCTATGAAGAGCATCCCCTCCCCTTTGCCCCTAGGACTTTTTTGAGGGACTTGTCTTCCACTGATCATGTGATGGCTCTGCATCATGTGCCATTCAGGAGCTCTCAGCTCTGCCACCCTTTGGTTGTGTGACCCGGAGCAAGCTGCTTAACTTCTGTAAGGTCTACTTTCCATATCCGTGAAATGGAAAACCCACTTTCTAGGGCACTTAGGAAGATTTTGGGAAACATTGTAGGGGACCTGGCAGATACTGCTCAGAACAATAGGAAATAACTTGTTGCTCCTTTTGTTCTTCCTCTTGTTTGTATTGAATTGAACAAAGAAATCCTGCCTCAGTTAAAATGAAACACACAATGGTGGGTCCTGCTATTTCGCTGCCTTCAGCTCATCATGGAATCAGAGGGATGGGGAGGACTTTAGGGAGCATTTCTGCCAATCCCTTGACGTAAATGGACAGAAACATTTGAAAAGAATACCCTTAAAGGGATTTCTTGTCACTGCACATTTCTGAGGGTGTTTTGAGGAATAGTAACCATGCAATGATTTGCTCAAAGAAGACTTCTTGGTCCAATAACTAAGAAATATTGCATATTGCATCTCCTTCTTGTAGATGTACAGACTGTTTGCCCAATAAAGGCTCTGATGAGTCCCATAATAAAGAAATCTGCCAGTCTCTTTTTATTATAGCAATTTCCACTGACCTTGACTAGAGGATCTTTTGTCTATAAGGTTTATTAATATCCTGTAGAATGTGTGTTCTTTGGAACATCCTTGGGAAATCCTACCTTAGCTAAAGGAGCCCACATTTGAAACTGAGGCTTGGTTTCTTGAGACAATTTTGTTACTGGAATAAACTTGGGTCTGCTCACCCACCGTGCAGCAAAGCCAATCTACTGAGAGCTGGTTGTGGAAGGAAAGTGCAGCATTTACTTGGGGGTGCCAAGAAAGGATAACAAACGGGCAGCTTGTGCTCAGAAGACCTCAGCTCCCCAAAGGCTTTCACGGGAGGATTTTTAAAGGCAACATTTGAGGTGAGGGTTGCAGCTCCTGGACTCTCCTCTGAGGGCTGGTGGTGAGGTAACAGGGTGGTGTTTGGGGAATCTTAATCATCAACCTTCTGGTTCCAACCAGTCTGGGGTCTATGTGCTTGTGGTCAGCAGATTGTTACCATCTTTCACCTGGGTTGGGGGTCCTCCCAAGTTCTGCAGAACAACTCAAAGATATGTATCAGATTGTTATATATATCCCTTGGAGAGGAACTAGGACTCTTTTTTTTGCGGTACACGGGCCTCTCACTGCTGTGGCCTCTCTCGTTGCAGAGCATAGGCTCCAGATGCGCAGGCTCAGCAGCCATGGCTCACGGGCCCAGCCTCTCCGCGGCACGTGGGATCTTCTCCGACCAGGGCACGAACCCGTGTCCCCTGCATTGGCAGGTGGACTCTCAACCACTGTGCCACCAGGGAAGCCCTAGGACTCTTTTATCACTGTACTATTGTTCACGCTATCTTGCTTAAGACCATCACTTCTGGTTTCCATCACTTCTCTAATTAGTAACCGCTTGAGTCTGCTCTTTGGAACTCAGGAAAGGCTTAGGAGACTAAAGTCTTTTTTCCTGAAAGCAAGAGGGGTCTTGCCACTGGGGCAGCCTCACAGGGTGCTGCTTGATTTCAATCCCCTCCCTTTCCTTAGATACTCCTCAATCCTGAGGGAAACAGGGGTGGGACAAGACAGGGAATAAAATTTTAGATAGAGAGGTTAATCATAAACTCGGCAGGGTAACTCAGTTTTAGGGGGACTCAGTTTCAATTCCCAGAAGCAGAGATCACAGCAACCGTGAGGCCTCTTCTGACCTGAGCTGAGAGACAATTAAGCAGGATCCTTACTCCTCAGCCCACTGCCCCTTCCCCACAATCTCTGCATCCCCCTCTCCCCACAGCAGCACCTGGAGTCCCTCAACTTACCTGAGACATGAAGATTCTCATCAAGCTCTAAACAGCAAGGGCTTTTTAGGAAAGAAAAAAAAAAACCCATGGGACCCCAGGGATTTTTACAGAGGAGGAGGAACCATCTGCCCACGTAGGTTGATTGGTGAATGTCAGTCAAGAGGACCTAAATGAAGTGGGTTTCATCTTGTATTTTCCTGTACTCCCCACACCTGGGCCTGGAGAATTTGGTCATCTGAATCAGCCAGAGAGTGTGTGGCTGGGTGGTGAGAGAAAGTTTGGATGGAGCTGAAAACTAAGGTAAAAAGCTATGAAAATGGAATAATGAAAATTTCTCCTTTAAAAATAAAGGAGGGAATTCCCTGGCGGACCGGTGGTTAGGACTTGGCGCTTTCACTGCTGGGGCCCTGGGTTCAATCGCTGGTTGGGGAACTAAGATCCTGCAAGCTGCATGGTCAAAAAAAAAAAAAAATCAAAAAGAAACTCAGAATAGTTTGAGAGATAAATAGGCTCTTTAGGTAGAAAAAAAATCTGGCATGTTGGGTGTCACTTTCTCATGGTCCAGGAGATCTCCCTTTGGAGGCTGTTGTCTGTCATATGGTGGCAGAAGGAAAGAGATTGATAATCCAGGAAAAGGATTCTTGTTCATTCTGATTACCTCCAAGAGAGACCTTGTCAAGTGCGGATGCTTTTTCTTTTCCAGATTTCAGGCTTGAACTCTTGTGTATCTTACTGTTGTAAAACTAGTAACTCTCTTCTCACTTCAGGGATGTATTCTGAGTCAATGGGTAAAGCAGGAGAGGGGGTCACCCAAGTGCCCTTGTGGTTAGTGGCCCATAAAAGAAGGTAGAGGAACTGGATATCTTGAGAAGCATCATGTATTTTGTGCTTTGTAAAGTCTTAGAGCATCTGTCAAATATTTGAGCTTGGGGCTCAACAATTTAAATCCAAAGTCTACTCATTTTGCCAGAAACCACATTTCACAATTCACAGACCTCTGTTATAGTATTTTCCTTATGGCATTGTAGTTTTGGGCTATGCTTTTATGAGCTGTACTAGTCTCATAGTCACTCCTAGTGGGATTGACTGGGAGATCCACAGGTAGTTGATCAAAGCAGCAGGAGAGGAGAACAGGGGGAATCCAGGGCTCTGAAAGCTCGGAGAAGAGACCACCAGGGGCTGCAAACTGGGACTGCTTCATCCGGGAGGAGAGACTTGATCTGAACAATTAATTTTAATGACTTTCAACAATTAAAATAATTAGTACATGCACATGGTAAAAATTTAAATACTACAAACAGATACTCAGTGAAAAATAAATTTCTCTCCTTTCTTGGACCCCAGTACCCCAGTTTTCTTTCCCAGAGGTAGCTAGTTTTTTATATGCCCTTCCAGAGGTATTCTATGTTAACACAAGTGTATATGTGAAGGATTTCTTCTTCCTTTTCTTTTTGAAACACAAATGTTACTATACTACATTTACTATTCTTCATCTATTTTTTTCCCCACTTAATGTTTGACTTCTGGTTACGTTGCCATAGAGGAAGAGTTACCCCACTCAATTTAACATCCACAGAACAGTCACTGCATGCAAGTATCATAAATTATTGTCCAGTTACCTCTTTATGGACATTTGGGTTGTTTCCAGTTTCCAGCTACTGAAAACAGTGCTGCTATAAGTATCCTCAAGCATTTATTTCTTTATGTACCCATATGAGTATATCTTTATGAAATGTAATCATAAAAGTAAAATTTATGGGTCATAGAGAATATAGATTTTAGTTTTTGACAGAATCAAGTAATCTACTAGGGTTACATTTCCTTCCCTGTCTACAGTTGTGAACCCTGTTTGCACTGGGATTTGTAGAATGGATGAAATAATGAGGGATTGGAACACAATTTTTAGGAGAGAACAATTTGACTGAAGACTTAGATTTAGGAAAGAACATGCCACGTTTGGGGACTACAAAGAGATCAGCCACATTAATAACTATGAATTATTGACTTCTTATCACGTTCTAAGTTCTTCATGTATACGATCTCACTTAATCCTCACAACAGCTGCAGGATTTAGGTTCCATTATCACTGCCATGACAGATGAGGGTCATGAGTCTCAGGTGAAGTGATCTGCTCCAGGTCACATGACCTGTAAAGTGGCATGGGCAAGGGAACAACTGACAGATTAGGGGATCGCTGTTGAGAGGAGCTTCAGGGCTCTATAAGTGAATTGTGTGAGAGGGATTAAAACATTCCATGGTTGGTAAATCTGTTTAACCACAGGGAAAACTTGCTTCTGTTCCAGGCTTGGAGAATACAAGTCTGCTGTGGATTTCAGAGTGATTTTTTTAAAATAAATTTATTTATTTATTATTTTTGGCTTTGTTGCATCTTCGTTGCTGCACGTGGGCTTTCTCTAGTTGCGGCGAGTGGGGGCTACACTTCATCGCGGTGCATGGGCTTCTCATTGTGGTGGCTTCTCTTGTTGTGGCGCACGGGCTCTAGGTGCGCAGGCTTCAATAGTTGTGGCAGGCGAGCTTCAGTAGTTGTGGCTTGCGGGCTCTAGAGTGCAGGCTCAGTAGTTGTGGTGCACAGGCTTAGTTGCTCCGTGGCATGTGAGAGCTTCCCAGACCAGGGCTTGAACCTGTGTCCCCTGCATTGGCAGGTGGACTCCTAACTGCTGCGCCACCAGGGAAGCCACAGAGTGATTTTGAAAAATACTTTATTTCTGCCAAGTAGCTGTTGATAACAGTTTCGTAAATAGATGTCTGGACAATCTAGTGGAATGGTGGAGGTTGAAATGAAAGGTCTGAATTTGTACTTCTTTTTAAATTTAAAAAAATGTTTAACCAATATATTTGTATTATTTTCATTTCAGCATTTCAGTACAGAAATTGAGATTTTTATTGTTTTTTTCATACTGTTTAAAGTCTAATGTGAATTTTACACTTAACAGCACATCTCAAGTGCTCAATGGCCAAGCACGGCTAGAGCAGTTCTAAAAGATTTATTGTCTTTACCTTTTTACGTTTAGATCTATGTTCTACCTGAAATGGAATTTTGAGTGTAGTGTGAGGTAGTAATCTAGCTTAATGTTTTTTCCATATGAGTATCCAATTGACCGAGAACCAATTTATTGAAAAGATAGTCCTATTCCTATGAAACTCTTGTCTTTCTTTTTTTTTTACATCTTTATTGGAGTATAATTGCTTTACAATGGTGTGTTAGTTTCTGCTTTATAACAAAATGAATCAGTTATACATATACATATGTTCCCATATCTCTTCCCTCTTGCATCTCACTCCTTCCCATCCTCCCTATCCCACCCCTCCAGGCGGTCACATAGCACCGAGCCGATATCCCTGTGCCATGCGGCTGCTTCCCACTAGCTATCTACCTTACGTTTGTTAGTGTATATATGTCTATGCCTTTCTCTCGCCCTGTCACAGCTCACCCTTCCCTGTCCCCATATCCTCAAGTCTGTTCTCCAGTAGGTCTGTGTCTTTATTCCTGTCTTACCCCTAGGTTCTTCATGACATTTTTTTTCTTAAATTCCATATATATGTGTTAGCATATGGTATTTGTCTTTCTCTTTCTGACTTACTTCACTCTGTATGACAGACTCTAAGTCTATCCACCTCATTACAAATAGCTCAATTTCATTTCTTTTTATGGCTGAGTAATATTCCATTGTATATATGTGCCACATCATCTTTATCCATTCATCTGTCAGTGGACACTTAGGTTGTTTCCATCTCCAGGCTATTGTTAATAGAGCTGCAATGAACATTTTGGTATATGACTCTTTTTGAACTTTGGTTTTCTCAGGGTATATGCCCAGTAGTGGGATTGCTGGGTCATATGGTAGTTCTATTTGTAGTTTTTTAAGGAACCTCCATACTGTTCTCCATAGTGGCTGAACCAATTCGCATTCCCACCAGCAGTGCAAGAGGGTTCCCTTTTCTCCACACTCTCTCCAGCATTTATTGTTTCTAGATTTTTTGATGATGGCCATTCTGGCTGGTGTGAGATGATATCTCATTGTAGTTTTGATTTGCATTTCTCTAATGATTAATGATGTTGAGCATTCTTTCATGTGTTTGTTGGCAGTCTGTATATCTTCTTTGGAGAAATGTCTTTTTAGGTCTTCTGCCCATTTTTGGATTGGGTTGTTTGTTTATTTGTTATTGAGCTGCATGAGCTGCTTGTAAATTTTGGAAATTAATCCTTTGTCAGTTGCTTCATTTGCAAATATTTTCTCCCATTCTGAGGGTTGTCTTTTGGTCTTGTTTGTGGTTTCCTTTGCTGTGCAAAAGATTTGAAGTTTCATTAGGTCCCATTTGTTTATTATTATTATTTTTTAATTATTATTATTTTTTTTTGTGGTACGTGGGCCTCTCACTGCTGTGGCCTCTCCCGTTGTGGAGCACAGGCTCCGGACGCACAGGCCCAGCGGCCATGGCTCACGGGCCCAGCCACTCCGCGGCATGTGGGATCCTCCCAGACCGGAGCACGAACCCGCGTCCCTGCATCGGCAGGTGGACTCTCAACCACTGCGCCACCAGGGAAGCCCCCATTTGTTTATTTTTGTTTTTATTTACATTTCTCTAGGAGGTGGGTCAGAAAGGATCTTTCTGTGATTTATGTCATAGTGTGTTCTGCCTATGTTTTCCTTTAAGAGTTTGTTAGTTTCTGGCCTTACATTTAGGTCTTTAATCCATTTTGAGCTTATTTTTGTGTATGGGGTTAGGGAGAGATCTAATCTCATACTTTTACATGTACCTGTCCAGTTTTCCCAGCACCACTTATTGAAGAGGCTGTCCTTTTCCACTGTACATTCCTGCCTCCTGTATCAAAGACCATATGTGTGTGGGTTTATCTCTGGGCTTTCTCTCCTCTTCCATTGATCTATCTTTCTGTTTTTGTGCCAGTACCATACTGTCTTGATTACTGTAGCTTTGTAGTATAGTCTGAAGTCAGGGAGGCTGTTTCCTCCAGCTCCGTTTTTCGTTCTCAAGATTGCTTTGGCTATTCGAGGTCTTTTGTGTTTCCATAGAAATTGTGAAATTTTTTGTTCTAGTTCTGTGAAAAATACCACTGGTAGTTTGATAGGGATTGCGTTGAATCTGTAGATTGCTTTGGGTAGTATACTCATTTTCACAGTGTTGATTCTTCCAATCCAACTACATGGTATATCTCTCCATTTATTTGTATCATCTTTAATTTCTTTCATCAGTGTCTTATAATTTTCTGCATACAGGTCTTTTGTTTCCTTAGGTAGATTTATTCCCAGATATTTTATTCTTTTTGTTGCAGTGGTAAATGGGAGTGTTTTCTTGATTTCACTTTCAGATTTTTCATTATTAGTATATAGGAATGCAAGAGTTTTCTGTGCATTAATTTTGTATCCTGCTACTTTATCAAATTCATTGATTAGCTCTAGTAGTTTTCTGGTAGCATCTTTAGGATTCTCTATGTATAGTATCATGTCATCTGCAAACAGTGACAGCTTTACTTCTTCTTTTCTGATTTGGATTCCTTTTATTTCCTTTTCTTCTCTGATTGCTGTGGCTAGAACTTCCAAAACTATGTTGAATAAGAGTGGTGAGAGTGGGCAACCTTGTCTTGTTCCTGATCTTAGTAGAAATGCTTTCAGTTTTTTACCATTGAGGATGATGTTGGCTGTGGGTTTGTCATATATGGCCTTTATTATGTTGAAGAAAGTTCCCTCTATGCCTACTTTCTGCAGGGTTTTTATCATAAATAGGTGTTGAATTTTGTCGAAAGCTTTCTCTGCATCTATTGAGATGATCATATGGTTTTTCTCCTTCAATTTGTTAATATGGTTTATCACATTGATTGATTTGTGTATATTAAAAAATACTTGCATTCCTGGAATAAACCCCACTTGATCATGGTGTATGATCATTTTCATGTGCTGTTGGATTCTGTTTGCTAGTATTTTGTTGAGGATTTTTGCATCTATGTTCATCAGTGATATTGGCCTGTAGTTTTCTTTCTTTGTGACATCCTTGTCTGGTTTTGGTATCAAGGTGATGGTGGCCTCGTAGAATGAGTTTGGGAGTGTTCCTCCCTCTGCTATATTTTGGAAGAGTTTGAGAAGGATAGGTGTTAGATCTTCTCTAAATGTTTGATAGAATTAGCGTGTGATACCATCTGTTCCTGGGCTTTTGTTTGTTGGAAGATTTTTAATCACAGTTTCAATTTCAGTGCTTGTGATTGGTCTGTTCATATTTTCTATTTCTTCCTGGTTCAGTCTTGGCAGGTTATGCATTTCTAAGAATTTGTCCATTTCTTCCAGGTTGTCCATTTTATTGGCATAGAGTTGCTTGTAGTAATCTCTCACGATCTTTTGTATTTCTGCAGTGTCAGTTGTTACTTCTCCTTTTTCATTTCTAATTTTATTGATTTGAGTCTTCTCCCTTTTTTTCTTGATGGGTCTGGCTAATGGTTTATCAATTTTGTTTATCTTCTCAAAGAACAAGCTTTTACTTTTATTGATCTTTGCTATCATTTCCTTCATTTCTTTATCATTTATTTCTGATCTGATTTTTTATCATTTCTTTCCTTCTGCTAACTTTGGGGGTTTTTTGTTCTTCTTTCTCTAATTGCTTTAGGTGCAAGGTTAGGTTGTTTATTCGAGATGTTTCCTGTTTCTTAAGGTAGGATTGTATTGCTGTAAACTTCCCTCTTAGAACTGCTTTTGCTGCATCCCATAGATTTTGGGTCATCGTGTCTCCATTGTCATTTGTTTCTAGGTATTTTTTTATTTCCTCTTTGATTTCTTCAGTGATCACTCGTTATTAAGTAGTGTATTGTTTAACCTCCATGTGCTTGTATTTTTTACAGATCTTTTCCTCTAATTGATATCTAATCTCATAGCGTTGTGGTCGGAAAAGATACTTGATACAATTTAAATTTTCTTAAGTTTACTAAGTCTTGATTTGTGACCCAAGATATGATCTATCCTGAAGAATGTTCCATGAGCACTTGAGAAAAATGTGTATTCTGTTGCTTTTGGATGGAATGTCCTATAAATATCAATTAAGTCCATCTTGTTTAATGTATCATTTAAAGCTTGTGTTTCCTTATTTATTTTCATTTTGGATGATCTGTCCGTGTGTGAAAGTGGGCTGTTAAAGTCCCCTACTATGAATGTGCTACTGTCGATTTCCCCTTTGATGGCTGTTAGTACTTGCCTTATGTATTGAGGTACTCCTATGTTGGGTGCATAAATATTTACAATTGTTATATCTTCTTCTTGGATCGATCCCTTGATCATTATGTAGTGTCCTTGTTTGTCTCTTCTAATAGTCTTTATTTTAAAGTCTATTTTGTCTGATATGAGAATTGCTACTCCAGCTTTCTTTTGGTTTCCATTTGCATGAAATATCTTTTTCCATCCCCTTACTTTCAGTCTGTATGTGTCTCTAGGTCTGAAGTGGGTCTCTTCTAGACAGCAAATATATGGGTCTTGTTTTTGTATCCATTCAGCTAACCTGTGTCTTTTGGTGGGAGCATTTAGTCCATTTACATTTAAGGTAATTATTGATATGTATGTTTCTATTCCCATTTGCTTAATTGTTTTGGGTTCATTATTGTAGGTCTTTTCCTTCTCTTGTGTGTCTTGTCTAGAGAAGTTACTTTAGCAGTTGTTGTAAAGATGGTTTGGTGGTGCTGAACTCTCCTAGCGAAACTTTTGTCTTAAATCAAGTATCCACATATCTGCGAATCTGTTTCTGGATTCTATTCTATGCCATCTGTTTATTTGTCTGTGCTTGTACCAGTACTACAGTATCTTAATTGCTATAATTTTTGTAATAAGTCCTGATATCTGGTAGGGAAATTATTCCTACCAGTTCTTAAGAGAGTCTTGTCTATTATTGGCTCTTTGCCATTCCATATAAATTACTTGTCAAGTTCCCCCAAAATACCTGTTAGGATTTTTATTGAGATTACACTGAATCTATATATCAGTTTGAGGAGAGCACTTAAAAAATATCATCTGTTCATCTGATACTATCATCTTGGTAGGATCTGGACCTGTCCTTGCCTTCCAGACTCTGCTACTTTCCACATTCTGGGGTATAAGCAGCCAACTGAGAAAGACGCTCAACATTTAGATCTTTGATGAGAACACAGTGGAAGGCCCCTCCGTCTTCTCAAGGGCAGAAAGTCCCTGGGAAGGCTCTAGAATCCTAGGATGCAGAAAAAATTGGAGTCTCGGAGGAACCACACCAAATATCCTTGGGTAGGGACCTTGTGCCCCGTGTGTGAGTTTTCAGGGGTTACTCATTCTTGGGCTCATTTTAACCCAAGGTAGATCAATAGAAATTACCTGCCTAGAGATCAGATAAGATGTTTTCTACTCCTCACTCTTCTCTACCTTCTCTGTCACTGGTCTTGCTATTTGCTCTGTGGCCTCAGGCCAAGTTTCATGCAGAAGCCAATTACAAATGTAGAGAATCATGCAGACTGGCTGATCAGGCAGGAGAGGAAAAGAACAGAAGAAAGGAGCTTCTTAAAGGTGTCTCTGGCATCTGAAGAGGACTGATAAGATGAAGATGAAGGCAAAATAGAGATAGCAGTAAGATAAGCAGGATGGAAAAGAGGTCCTGTAAGGAACCAAGCTTACCTTTAATGCTGAATGTTGTTTGGCCTTCTTCTTGAATTCCCTTTGTCCATCAGGTCAGGCTTCTGTCAATCCACAATCCTGGCAATTCTGAACTGAACTTCACCAGATCTGTCCCACTAGTAGAGAACCCATCTCTTCAGGAGGAGACTTGTGAATTACTAGGTTGAGGGTAGCTGGAGTGTTGGTGAGGACCAGAGTCCAAGGGACTAGAAGAAGGGCTAGGAGGAGGAGTAGAGGCAAAGACAAAGGAGTAATGGGAAAGGGGACAATATGAACAGGGTGGCAAGTGGATGGTCCAGAAAGACCAAGGGAAGAGCTGGGCACAGAAATCCTTAAGGTAGGCTGGCAGGAAGGGATGGCACTAGTCAGAGGAGGGAAACAGGTAGGGCCCAAAGCTGAAAGAGGTGGATGGTGCTGGGGAGTAGGCTGAGGGCTAAAAGACGGAGGTGACAGGGGAGGAAGGCAACTTCGACAATGAGAGCAAAAGAAGGACAGGAAGAGGAGATGGAGGCTGGGACTGAGATGGGGAAATTGCAGGTAGCTTTCTTGTCATTTTTTCAACTGGCATTCTGTGCTTACTCATCTTGTGAAATTCGGTAACTGGCGGAAGCTCAGACCTGCTCCAGCAGTTATATCACACTACTGCATGTATCACCCCATTCATAATGGAAATGCCCTCTATGAAGGGTACATACCACTTCCTTTGGGGCTGGTGAGTAGGCTCCACCAACCATGGAAATGGTCCCAGTTTCTAGGTTGAAGAATGGTCAGGGGAAGTAGCAAAGAGAGTAAATGGAGTCTAATAGTCGTCCCTATTCTTTGGGATAACATGTAGTTTTGCCCCTTGGCAAGCAAAGATTGATCAAAGGGTTAGGATGGAGTTGGAGGTTGGGACCTAGGAGAACAGGTCTGACACAGGAATGGCCATAATGTGGAGAAATCATTACCCTCATCTGTTTAACTTACTACATTTTCCAAAGCCTTTTCACATAATTTATATCACTCCATAAACAGAAGGTAATCAGAGAAGAGAGATTATGTCCATTTTACCAATAAGGATACTGAAGGCCACAGAGGGAACTATATAGGCAGGCAGTGGATGACAGAGCAGACCACCTAGACTAGAACTTGGGCCAAAAGTCAGGGAGTAGGGGTTATGTAGGAGGGAGCATGAAATGGCCCATGACAGCATGACCCCACCCCATGTTTCTGGACAGAATCTTACAGGGGGGCTTCAGAGCAGAACTTTATAGTATAGCCTTCCTCTTGGTGCCTATGATCCCTTGGTATTTTGCCTGACTCTTAATTAGAACCAGAAACACGGGTCAAGCTGATAGGATGGCTGCCCACTCCTTAGTGCCTAATGACTGGATTTAGACTTTCTTGCTCACTACCCTAGATGCCAAACTCCATGTCAGATGATTTAGGAGGCTACTGCACCCTCTCCCTTTCTTTTGTCTGATGTAGCAATTTTTTTTGCTTATCATTCCTGGTTTCTTTTTTTTTAATTGTAGTATAGTTGACTTACAATGCTCTATTAGTTTCAGATGCACAAGATAGTGATTTGAAATTTTTGTAGTTTATACCTCATATAAGGTTATTATAAAATACTGGTTGTGTTCCTTGTACTTTACATTACATCCTTGTAACTTTTTAAAAATACCTAATTGTTTGTACCTCTTAATCCCCTTCCTGTATCTTGCTCCTCTCCTCACCCTTCTCCCCACTGGTAACCACTAGTTTGTTCTCTGTTTCTGTGAGTCTGTTTTGTTAAATTTGTTTGTTTTATTTTTTAGATGCCACATATAAGTGAAAACATACAGTATTTGTCTTTCTCTGACTTATTTCACTAAGCATAATACACTCTAGGTCCATCCATGTTGTTGCAAATGGCAAAATTTAATTCTTTTTTATGACTGAGTGATATTCCATTGTGTGTATATGTGTGTGTGTGTGTGTGTGTGTGTGTGTGTGTGTATCACATTATCTTTATCTATTCATCTGTCCATGGGCACTTAGGTGGTTTCCATATCTTGGCAATTGTAAATAATGCTGCTATGAGTATTGGGGTGCATATATCTTTTCGAATCAGTGTTTTTGTTTTCTTTGGATAAGTCCCCAGGAGTAGAATTGCTGGATCTTATGATAGTTCTATTTTTAATTTTTTTAGGACTCTCCATACTGTTTTCCATAGTGTGTGCACCAATTTACATTCACATCAACAGTGCACAACAATTCCCTTTTTCTGCACATCCTCACCAACACTTGTTATTTGTAGACTTTTATGCAATGGCCATTCTGACAGATATCTGCGGTGATATCTCATTGTGGATTTTGCGGTTCCCTGATTAGTGAGGTTGAGCATCTTTTCATATGTCTGTTGGCCATATGTATATCTTCTTTAGAAAAATGCCTATTCAGTTTCTCTGCCCCTTTAAAAATCAGATTGTTTGGTTTTCCGAAGTTGAGTTGTAGGATTTCTTTACATAGTTTGGATAATAACCCCTTATAAGACATATTATTTGCAGATATCTTCTCTCATTCAGTAGGTTGTCTTTTCATTTTGTTGATGGTTCCCTTCTCTGTGCAAAAGATTTTAAGTTGATTAGGTCCCCTTTGTTTATTTTTGCTTCTGTTTCCCTTGCCTAAGGAGACTGATCCAAAGAAATGCTGCTGAGACCACTTTCAAAGAACATGCTGCCTACTTTTTCTTATAGGAGTTTTATGGTTTCTGGTCTTATATTTAGATTTAATCCATTTTGAGTTTATTTTTGTATATGGTGTGAAAAAATGTTGCAATTTCATTCTTTTACATGTAACGTGTCCAGATTTCCCAACACCACTTATTGAAGAGATAGTCCTTTCCCCATTGTATATTCTTGCCTCCTTTGTCATAGATTAATTGGCCATATGTGCATGGATTAATTTCTGGGCCCTCCTGTTCTGTTTTGTGTGTCTGTTTTTGTGCTAGTACCATACTATTTTGATTACTGTAGCTTTGTAATATAGGCTGAAGTCAGGGAGTGTGATACCTCCAGTTTAGTTCTTTTTTTTTCCTTAAATTTATTTTATTGAAGTATAGTTGATTTACAATGCTGTGTTAATTTCTGCTGTACAGCAAAGTGATTCAGTTATACATATATATTCATTCTTTTTCATATTCTTTTCCATTATAGTTTATCACAGGATGTTGAATATAGTTCCCTGTGCTATAAGTAGGACCTTGTTTTTTATCCATTCTATATATAGTAGTTTGCATCTGCTAATCCCAAACTCTCAATCCATCCCTCCCCCACCTCCCTCCCCCTTGGCAACCACAACTCTATGTCTGTGAGTCTGTTTCTGTTTTGTAGATAAGTTCATTTGTGTTGTATTTTAGATTCCACATATAAGTGATATCATACGGTATTTGTCTTTCTCTTTCTGAGTTACTTCACTTAGTTTGATAATCTCTAGGTCCATCCATGTTGCTGCAGATGGCATTATTTCACTCTTTTTTATGTCTGAGTAGTATTCCTTTGTATATATGTACTACATCTTTATCCATTCATCTGTTGATGGACATTTAGGTTGTTTCCATGTCTTGACTATTGTGAATAGTGCTGCTATTAACAGAGGGGTGCATGTATCTTTTTGAATTATAGTTTTGTCTGGATATATGCCCAGGAGTGGGATTGCTGAATTATAAGGTAACTCTATTTTTAGTTTTTTGAGGAGCCTACATACTGTTCTCTATAGTGGCTGCACCAATTTACATTCCCGCCAACCATGTAGGAGGGTTCCCTTTTCTCCACACCCTCTCCAGCATTTGTTATTTGTAGATTTTTTAATTATGGCCATTCTGACTGGTGTGAGGCGGTACCTCATTGTAGTTTTGATTTGAATTTCTTTTCTCTCAAAATTGTTTTGGCTATTTGGTCTTTTGCGGTTCCATACAAATTTTAGTATTATTCTAGTTCTGTGAAAAATGTCATGGGTATTTGGATATGGATTGTATTAAATCTAGATTTCTTTGGGTACTATGGACATTTTAACAATTTTAATTCTTCTAATCCACGAGCATGCAATATCTTTCCATTTATTTTTATCATCTTCAGTTTTCTTAATCAGTGTCTCATAGTTTTCAGAGTACAGATCTTTCACTTCCTTGATTAAAATTACTCCTAGGTATTTTACTCTTTCTGATACAATTGTAAATGAGATCGTTTTCTTGATTTCTCTGATAGTTCATTTATTCATGTATGGAAATGAAACAGATTTTTTACATTAATTTTGTATCTTGCAAATTTACTGAATTCATTGATGAACTCTAGTAGTTTTTTTGGTGGCTTCTTGAGGATTTTCTGTGTATGGTATCATGTCACCTGCAAACAGTGACAGTTTTACTTCTTCCTTTCCAATTTGCATTCCTTTTTCTTATCTGATTGCTGTGCCTAGGACTTCCAATGCTAGGTTGAATGAAAGTGGTGAGAATGGGCATTCTTATCTTGTTCCTGATCTTAGTATGATGTTTGCTGTGGTCACATCATATATAGCCTTTACTCTGTTGAGGTATGTTCCCTTTATATCCACCTTTTTGAGAGTTTTTATCATGATTGAATGTTGAATTTTATTAAATTCTTTTTCTGCATCTATTGAGATGATTGTGTGATTTTTATCTTTTGTTTTGTTAATGTGGTGTATCACATTGTTTGATTTACAAATATCAACCCATCCTCGCATCCCTGAAATAAATCCCACTTGTTCATGGTGTATGATCCTCTTTATGTTTTTTTTTTAAAATTAAATTAAATTAAATTAATTTATCTTTGGCTGTGTTGGGCATTCATTGTTGTGTGTGGGCTTTCTCTAGTTGTGGAGAGCGGGGGCCACTCTTCGCTGCAGTGAACAGGCCTCTCACTGCAGTGGCCTCTCTTGCTGCAGAGCACAGGCTGTAGACATGTGGGCTTCCATAGTTGTGGCACATGGGCTCAGTAGTTGTGGCTCATGGGCTGCAGAGCACAGACTCAGCAGCTGTGGTGCATGGGCTCAGCCGCTCCATGGCACATAGGATCTTCCCAGACCAGGGCCCCAACCCGTGTCCCCTGCATTGGCAGGCAGATTCTCAACCACTGAGCCACCAGGGAAGCCTCCCTCTTTATGTTTTGTTGAATGTGATTTGCTAATCTTTTGTTGAGTACTTTTGCATCTATGTTCATCACGGATATTGGCCTATGACTTTCTTTTTGTTGTTGTTGTTGTGTCTTTGGTTTTGGAATCACAATAATACTGGACTCGTAGAATGAGTTTGGAAACACTCCCTTTTCTTTAACTTTTTGAAAAGGTATTAACTCTTCTTTAAAAGTTTAGTAGAATTTTCCTGTGAAGTTGTCCAGTCCTGGGCTTTTTTTTTGTTGTTGGGAGTTCTTTGATTACTGATTACTAGTAGTTGGTCTGTTCAGATTTTCTATTTCTTCCTAATTTAGTCTTGGAATATTGTATATTTCTAGGAATTTATCTATTTCTTGTAGGTTGCCCAATTTGTTGATGTATAACTGTTTATAGTATTCTCTTATGATTGTGTTTCTGTGATATCAGTTGTAATTTCTCCTCTTTCATTTCTAATTTTGTTTATTTGGCCCTCTCTCTCTTTTTCTTAATGAGTCTAGCTAAAGTCTTATCAATTTTATTTATCTTTTCAAAAAAACCAGCTCCTAGTTTCATGGGTCTTTTTTACTTTTTAGTCTCTACTTGTTTCCACTCTGATATTTATCATTTCCTTCCTTCTGCTGACTCTGGGATTTGTTCTTCTTTTTCTAATTCCTTTATATGGTAGGTTAGGTTGTTTGAGATTTTTCTTGTTCTTTTAAGGTAGGCCTGTATCACTATAAATTTCCTTCTTAGAACTGCTTTTGCTGCATCCCATAGATTTTGGAAAGTTGTGTTTTTATTTTCATTTGTTTTGAAGTATTTTCTGATTTGTCCTTTGATTTCTTCATTTATCCATTTGTTTTTGAGTAGCATGTTGTTTAGTCTTCACGTTTGTGTTTTTCCCATTTTTGTCCTGTAATTGATTTCTAGTTTCAAACCACTGTGGTCAGAAAAAAATGCTTGATATAATTTCTATCCTCTTAAATTTGTTGAGACTTGTTTTGTGGCCTAGCAAGTAATCTAGCTTGGAGAATATTTCATGTGAACTTGAAAAGAATGTGTATTCTGCTGTTTTTGGATGGAATGTTCTGTAGATATCTATTAAGTGCAACTGGTCTATTGTGCCATTTAAGACTACTGCTTCTGTATTGACTTTTTGTCTGGATGATATAAGTGGGGTGTTATAGTCCCCTACTATTATTGCATTATTTTCAATTTCTCCCTTTTATGTCTGTTAATATTTGCCTTATATATTTAGGCGCTCCTATATTGGGTGCATAAAAATTAATGAGTATTATATCCTCTTCTAGTATTGATCCCTTTATCATTATATAGTGCCCGTTTTGTCTTTTGTTAGACTTGTTTTAAAGTCTATTTTGTCTACTATGAGACAAAGAAAACTACCCCTGCTTTCTTGTCATTTCTGTTTGCATGAACTATCTTTTTCTATCCCCTCACCTTCAGCCTGTATGTCTTTAGCTCTGAAATGAGTTTCTTGTAAGCAGCATATAAATGGGTCTGCTTGTTTTTTCATCCAATCAGCTACCCTATGTCTTCTGATTGGAGCATTTAGTCCATTGACATTTAAAGTGATTATTGATCATTATGTATTGATACTAATTGCCATTTTGTTACTTGTTTTTCAGTTGTTTTTGTAACTCTTCTCTGTTCTTTTCCTCTTCTTTTAGTTTCTTCCTTTGTGGTTTGATGATTTTCTTTAGTAGTATGCTTGTACTCCTTTCCTACTAGGTTTTGTGTATCTATTATATGTTCTTAATTTGTGATTACCATGGGGTTCATATATGTTCACCTATAACTATATCCTCTTGTTTTAAACTGGTGGTCATTTAAGTTCAAACACATAAATGTCTACATTTTTTTACTCCCTTCTCCCACATTTTGGGTTTTTGATGTCATATTTTACATCTTCATGTTTATCCCTTCACTTGTTTATTGTAGTTATAGTTAATTTTACAATTTTTTTGTCCTTTAATCTTTGTACTAGCTTATATAAGTGGTTGATCCACTGCCTTTATTATATATTTGCCTTTCCTAGTGTGATTTTTCCTTTCCTACAGATTCTTACTTCTTGATGTAGCCTTTTCCACTTAAGAGAAGACCCTTTAACATGTCTTTTAGGGTAGGTTTAGTGTTAATGAACTCTTAGTTTTTGCTTGTATGAGAAGATCTTTATTTTTCCTTCTATTCTAAATGATAATCTTGCTGGTAGAGTATCCTCAGTTGTAGGTTTTTCCCTTTCAATACTTTCAGTATACCATGGCACTCCCTTCTGGACTATAAAGTTTCTGCATAAAAATCAGCTGATAACCTTATGGGGGTCTCTTGTATACGGCTCTTTGTTTTTCTCTTGCTGCCTTTTGAATCCCCTTTCTTTCTTTAACTTTTGACATTTTGATTATGATATGTCTTGGTGTGGGTCTCTTTGGGTTCATCTTGTTTGGGACTTTTGTGCTTCCTGGACCTGGATATCTGTTACCTTCTCCAGGTTTGGGAAGTTTTCAGCCATAATTTTATCAAATACATTTTCTGCCCCTTTCTCTCTCTCTCCTCATTCTAATGAAACCCCTCTAATGCAAATATTAGTATGCTTGATGTTGTCCCAGAGATCCCTTAAAGTATCCTCATTAAAACATTTTTTTTCTTTTTGTTGTTCTAATTCGATGATTTTCACTCTTCTATCTTCTAGGTCATTATGCATTCTTCTTTATCACCTAATTTACACAGTCTAGTGTATTTTTCATTTCAGTTATTATATTTTTCAGCTCTGATTGGTTTTTTAAAATGTTTTCTAGTTTTTTGTTGGTCTTTTCACTCTGTTTCTCTATTTTCTTTAGCTTAGTGACCATTTTTATTATTATTGCTTTGAACTCTTTATGAAGTACATTATTTATCTCCATTTTATTAGCATTTTTTTCCTGGGGTTTTGTTTTATTATTTCGTTTGAAACATATTCTTCTGTCTTCTCATTTTGTTTGACTTTTTCTGTTTGTCTCTATGAAATTAGGCAAAACTGTTACCTAGCCGGGTCAGTCTTGAGGGTGTGCCCTTGTGTGGGAGCATCCCTGTGCAGTCTGTGTGTGCCCAGTGGCTGTGGTGGGAGAGCTGGATTTGAAGTGAGCATAGGCTGTGTCTTCTCCTGGGGTGTGCTGGCAGCTTCTGCTTTTGTGAGAGGTAGGGCTAGAGTTGGAGGGGTTAGAGCCAAAGCCAGGTGCAAGCCTGGGCTTCTCCCGTGCTCAGTAGTGATTGCTGTCTTATTGGGGGGAGGGGCTGAAGCAGGAGACCTGAGGGAGCTGGGCTTTTCCCTGGGGTGATGGCAGTCTTTTCCTTAGTGAGGAGAAGTGCCAGAGCAGGAGGGGCTGGAGCACAAGCCCAGTGTGGGCTGGGGTGGGGGTGCACTGGGGCAGTCCTGGTAAGCCGATGAGAGCACCAGGCAGTTTTTAATCTGCTGCCTCTGTGCTGGGACTGGGAGCAAGCAAGTCTGTGTGTATCGTCTTCAAGAGCAAAGTTCTGGTTTCTTACAGCCCTCCAGTAAGCCCCACTGATTTTCAAACCATCCAAGGGGGCTCACCCTTCCAGTGCCAGAGCCCCAGGGCTGGAGGACTTACTTTGGGGCTCAACTCCCTTGCTCCTTAGGGAAGATCCTTAAGCCTGTGCTAACCCCCTCCCCTTCTGAGTCACCCACTAGGGACTTGATCCCCTCTCCTCCCCTCCTACCAGACTCCATGTGGTTCTTTCTTTATAGCCTTGGTGGTCAAGAGCTGTTCTGCTAGTCTTCTTGTCATTCTCAGCAAGAATTGCTCTATATGTAGTTGTGGTTTTGATGTGTTCATGGGGGAACAGGAGCTCAGGGTCTTCCCACTCTGTTCCTACTCTTGATCCTGCCTCCTGAGTTTAGATTTGAATCATGCTTCTGCCTGGTGTGCCCTTGGTAAACACTTAATTTCTAAGCCTTAATTTTATTTTATTTTTATTTAAAGTGGGGATAATACTCTCTACAGCATAGGGTTGTGGTAACATTTAGCCTGATGGGATCTGACAGAAAACTAATGTTTATTGAGCCCTTATTTTTATTAGTGAAATCTGGTCAACTATAACTCTTAGATGAGTAGCGTGTGGTGTGCTTGCAGAGAGCTAATTTTACTAAACTACTTGAAAATATTAATTGCTTTAGTGTACATTTATTTCACAAGCAGCATACAGGTAAATCCAATAAAAATTATCTTAGATTGCAGCAAATTCTAGAATAGTGAAGTTGGAATGGATTTTTTTTTTTAATTGCACTAGAGCCACCATTCCATAAATCTTTTCCATACCTGAAGGCACCCAGTTTTCTTGTGTTCATTGCTCATTGCTTGGATGTCAGGCGATCTGCCTGGAGCTGGTTATTGGGACCTAAATTCAGAATCTGCCTACCAATAAGGTCCAGAAAGATGGATGACTTCAATCACCTGAAACTGTTATTAGAAAACACATGCACTAAGCTATCACGAGAATGAGAGAGATGGAGAAAGAGGTAAGCCCTGGAGAGCAGGCGGACATGGCTTAAATGGTGGTGGTGGGGTTGTGATGGATTGGTTAGCATCTATAAACAAATATCTGAGGCCAGGGCTCTTCTGGCTGTTGGAAATCCAGTCCAGATGTTCAATGACTGACTGAATCGTTGTTCAACTTGAGTCCATGCCATTTGTATATTTGATGGATTTTCAGAGACATCTTACAGCAATTCCCTGCCACTGCTTGGAGAAATAGTGTCCTAAGATCCAATTTTATTTCTTGTTTAGTTTTGTGAGATGCCTCCTGCAAAAATAGCTTTTATGTTATATATATATTTATACATATATATGTATATATAAATGAATTTCTGCACTGTATACCTGCAACTAACACAGTATTGTAAACCAGCTATACTTCAGTTACAAGAAAAAGCTTTTACATGGTCCAAAGCACTTGGCTACTGTTGGTTTATACTAACTGATACCAGCCAGTCTCACTGAGCAGGAGGCCTTTGAATTTGGGTTTCAGAAAGGAATGTGTATGTGAAGAGACTTCCTGGTTTGCCAAGAAGCAAGAATGACTGAGCCTAACTGTTCTGATGACCAAAAAAAAAAAATTAGTCATGTTGCTGAGGCTCACCTTTTTGTTCTGTTACTCTCCATGGATGGTTAATGGTATGGGCTTTGGAGTAAGATATATTCAGGTTCATGCCCTACCTTCATGTCTTCCCAACTGCTATCTTAGACAAGTTACAGGATCTCTCTGAACTTTTCCCCCATCTGTAAAGGGGGGATAACAACAGCATTTCCTAGGGTTGTGAGGGTACTAAAATATGTAGCAGGCCTGGCACAGAGTTAGTTTTTGATAAATGGTATTTATTATAATTATTGGTCTTCTCTGCTTCAGCTTCTTCCTTGTCTTAGCTGGTAGTTTTGAGGGGCTGGTCTGTTTTCCTTGTCGTATATAATTTCCTTCCTTGTATGTATTGCTTTCTGAGATGATCTTGTTTATTGATTTATTTGTTTAGTTGTTGGCTGTCTCTCTCCTCCCACTCTGACATGAACTCCATATAGCTACCTGCACGCACCTGCTCACACCTGTTCACTCAGTGAGAGCACCTAGTAGGCTCTCTCTACATATTTGTTGACTAACGCTCCTCTCTTTCAACCATTTTTATTTTCTTCTCCATGATTCCTACATAAAGAACCATTTTATTTTAGAATTAATGGTCTAGCCAAGGATGAGAATGAAAAGATGATTGTTGCTTTGACTTGCTTTGATGGAGTCTCAGGTTAGGAGAAGTTCTTAGAAAACTAGGATAAAGACCAGTATGGCTTTTTTTTTTTCTCTTCAGAGACTGGTGTGAATATATTCATTAGGACTCTAGTTTCAAGGCCCATAAAATCACATGAGCTAGCTTCAGCAGAAAAGGAATGTTCATCACAAGGACTCAGGAATGTTTTTTAATCTAATGACATGAGTGGCATCAAGCCTCAGGAATGGGCTGGAACCTAGGCCTCCTTCACAAACATCTGTCTCTGCCTTTCCCCCCCCCCCCCCGCCACTGTCTGCAGATCTATGTTTGTTTCTCTGAAATCCAGTGTTTCCCAAACTGTCTGTGCCAAAACACTGCAAAAATTATTTATGCCAAAATGAAATACACCCTAATTTTTATTCTTAGATACCATAGTCATAAAATTACTTCTGTCAAAGTTCTATAGGGGTTTCTAAATGCTTATTTTCAATTTCTGTACTTAATTCCTCATGGGCTGTTAACAAAGAGCTTGTAGGTAAGCATGGCTCTAGTGCACATAGCAACTGTAAAGCAGCTCCCCTCAGCTCTCAAGTTTACACCCCTCTATAGGAAACCAGACCAAAGTGCCCTGTGATCTGAGCTCCCCAACCCACCCCGGTGTGGGTCAGGCTTTGCTTTAAGGGTCTTGTACAATACTCTGGTCTGTGCAGCTATGGCCACTAGGTAGCAGCACAGGGTAAAAACATGGCAGCCAGGGGTGTGGCCATGTGGGTGGGAACAGAGTTAAGGGGGGAGCCCAGCAATACCCCAGAATGTGTCCACAAGGGAGGTCTCCAGCACTTTTGACTTCTATTTCTCTTGAAAACATGTCACAAGGAGTTTTGGGTTTCCTGGTTTCCAGGGACTCTGGAAGGTGACTCTGAATGTGTGACAGCACAGAGGAGAAAAGTCATAAGCTTGTGTCATGATTGTCCTCACCAGAGTCTTTTGGGGGAGTTACCATCATGTTTATACTTTCTGCCAGCCTATTTCTATTCCTATACCCCAAGATTTTTTGAGCATACAACTTTCCAGATGGCACTAACTCTTAAAGCCATTGGATGCTTTCCACACAAATGTTTTGTGGGTTAATTTTCTATTTCATGGGAAGGGTTTTACATGTCCACTTGGGGTTTAGTCAAGCAAATGTCGAGATATTTCCCGGATGGTGACGACTTCAAAAACCATTACCATGTAGGGGAGAGGCATAGAGTACATCCTAAATGAATTTGTCAGTGCTCTTCCTTACTTTACCTAAGAAAAGGGTGTGGAGTAAAAACTTACACGAGTGTAGGCCTTGGTTATAATGGGTGGTCCTCTTTCCCATCTTATTCTCTTGAAACAGGGCTTGCTTAGCAGGCAGATACCTGTAAGAACTGGGACTGGTACACTCAAAGAAAGACTTTGGTTGAAGAGACTTAGGCCAATTTAAGTCCAGTATTTAAAGTGCCAAAAGTTACTGTGATATGGGAATTACACAGATGAGAAGTGAAGCACAACAGATGAGTATTTAAGGGTGTGGACTTTGGAGTGAAGCAGCTGTGTTTGAGTCCTGTCTCTCTGTGTCTTTAGTCAAGATACTTAATTTCTCAGCATCAGTTTCCTCATCTTTGAAGGGGCATAATAGCTTCTTTGAAGGGGCATAAAAGCATACTTCTACAGAAGTACCAGAGTATTGTACAAGCATAATAACTTCTTCCAAGGGTTGTTGGTCACTCACTTGACAGCCATTTCGTTGAGAGTGGCCAGACACTGGGTTAACACTGGTAAAGTAGTGAACAAGAGAAATAAGCTCTACCTTTCATGGGACATTACAGGAGAGTGTTTGCTTACAAACCATCTAACACAATGCCTGGCATATAGTCAGTGTTCAAATGATCAGTATGAATAATAATGATGACAGTTTTATTTATATATTTTTATTTTATTTTTTAATTGAAATATAGTTGACTTACAATGTTGTGTTAACTATTGCTGTACAGCACAGTGACTCAGTTATACATATATATATTCTTTTTCATATTCTTTTCCATTATAGTTTATCACAGGATATTGAATATAGTTCCCTGTGCTGTACAGTAGGACCTTGTTGTTTATCCATTCTATATATATCAGTTTGCATCTGCTAATCCCAAACTCCCAGTCCATCCCTCCACCACCTCCCCTCCTCCTTGGCAACTACCAGTCTATTCTCTATGTCCATGATTCTCTTTCTGTTTCATAGCTAGGTTTCATATGACATATATGTCATATGTGCCATATTTTAGATTCCACATATAAATGATATCATGTGGCATTTGTCGTTCTCTTTCTGACTTACTTCACTTAGTATGATAATCTCTAGTTGCATCCATGTTGCTGCAAATGGCATTATTTCATTCTCTTTTATGGCTGAGTAGTATTCCATTGCATATATGTACCACATCTTTATCCATTCCTCTGTAGATGGACATTTAGGTTGTTTCCATGTTTTGGCTATTGTGAATAGTGCTTCTATGAACATTGGGGTGCATGTATCTTTTTAAATTATAGTTTTGTCCAAGTATATTCCCAGAAGTGAGATTGCTAGGTCATATGGTAGCTCTATTTTTAGTTTTCTGAGGAACGTCCATACTGTTTTCCATAGTGGCTGCACTAATTTACATTCCCACCAACAGTGTAGGAGGGTTCCCTTTTCTCCACACCCTCTCCAGCATTTGTTATTTGTAGACTTTTTAATGATGGCCATTTTGACCACTGTGAGGTGATACTTCATTGTAGTTTTGATTTGCACTTCTCTAATAATTAGTGTTGTTGAGCATATTTTCATGTGCCTACTGGCCATTTGTATGTCTAGAATCTTTCAACTTAAGAATGTTGAAATGAGTAGGGAAGAAAAGGTCTTCACTAGGAGGTCTTCATTAGGAGTACAGAATTCATCAGTTAGTTTGGCCATTTGGTATTTATGGAATATCTTTGGGCACTCAGTGTTTGGTGATGAGGACGTTGACGCAAAACGGGCACTTTTCAATGGAGAGATAGATAAGCAAATTTATAATTCCATATTGTGATGTTAAGTACTGTGATAGGAGTTGGGGTAGACAGAATTCTGGGATAGCTCTTATGATTCTGAACTCCTTGGTGTACAACCGTCCCCTTCCCCCTGATATAATCCTCTCATTTTGACTGTAGGTGGAGCCTGTGAATATGATGGGATAGCACTCCTGAGACTGGGTTACTCATCAGCTGACTTTGAGTTAATCCAAAGAGAAATTATCCTGGGTGGGCCTGACCTAATCGGGCGAGCCCTTAAAAGGGACTGGGTCTTCCTGAGGTCAGAAGAGATTCACAGTGTAAGAGACGCCCTCCTGCTGGCCTGGAAGATACAGCTTCCATGAATTCCACAGTTGCAAGAAAATGAGTTCTGCCAGCACCCATGTAATTAATGGACGAGGACCCAAGCCCCAGCTCTGGCACCTTGGAGGCCCTGAGCAGAAAGCCCAGCTAACCCATGCCCAGACTCCTGACCTAGAGAAACTGTGAGATAATACATTTGTGTTTTTTAAAGGCACTAAGTTGGTGGTAATTTGTGTTGTGGAATAGACAGCTAATACAGAGGTATCACTTATAGCCTAGTACCCACGTCACCTGGGAACCAGTTAGAGATCCAGATTCTCAGGCCCCACCCCAGACCCGCTGAATCAGAACCTCTGAGGATGGGCCCAGCAGTGTGTGTGTTAATGAGCCCTCAGAGTGACCTTGATGCACATTCATGTTTGAGAACCACTGCTCTACACAGTTCATAGATAGCTGTAGAATTACTAGGAATCCTTTTTTAACGAATAGATGGTATCTCTGTTGATTTGAGAAGAAGAAATGCATCTGAGCAAGTTTTCAGGGAGGCGGTAGTGGTATTCCCACCATGTGGGTTAAGAATTTGGGAAGGATAGGATATTCCTAGCAATAGCTAATTAAATTTTAAAGAAAAAAAAGTATCCAGGTTCTTGGCTCATTTGCAATCTGAATTCAAAAGCCCCTCTTTCTATGAATGTAAAACAAATCAAGTTAATCATGCAATTGTTTTCTCTGCTGTAGATTAAGGACATTACATTCATCAGTGACACTTTACATTTTCAGGACTATTAATTTTATCACTTCCTGGGTTAGAGGAGAAACTTGCTCTTTCGAAGCCTTTGCTGACCTCATTCATGCAAACAGCATTTGTTGAACCTTCTAAGAGAAAATGTACTTGGTAAAGAAACAAGAAATGTAGAATGATTTCCAGTTTTTTTTCTGCAGGCAGTTTAAAGTATATGGGTTTGAAATGGAATAAAGGCTCATAAATGAGAAGTTAGAAATGGAGAACACACATCTAAAAATTTATAGCTCTTTTGGCCAATTTCTTTCTCTCTTACAAGTATACACTAAGAGAACATTTACAAAGCTCATTAATATTACTTGGGATCAGCCCCTAGAATTCATGACCTAACGTGGGGATAAAGAGGTTTCATTTCACATACTGACTTTGATTGATTGAGAGAGACTGCTTAGGTCCTGTTTTGAGGGAGAAAACATGTCTGTCTTAATCGACCTGGGCTGCTGTAACAAAACACCATAGACCTGGTGGCTTAAATAATAGGAATTTATTTCTCATCGTTCTGGGGACTGGAAGTCTGAGATCAAGGTGCCAGCAGGGTCGGTATCTGGTGAAAACCCTCTCCTAAGTTTGCAGATGGCTGTCTTCTCACTGCGTTGTCACATGTCCTTTCCTCAGTGTGTGCAGGTGGAGAGAAAAGGAGGAAGCAATCTCTGTGATGTTTCTTCTTATAAAGACGCTAATCCCATGATGAGGACCCCACACTCATGACCTCAACTAACGCTTATTGCCTCCCAAAGGCCCCATCTCCGAATACCATTAACTGGGAGGTTAGGGCTTCAACATATGAATTTGGAGGTGGGGGATGCAATTCAGTTCACAGCCACGTGTGAGGCCCTAACTGGGTTTAGTGAGAGAAAAAGCTGTGTTCCATTGTTGATGTCTGTGATGGGCACAGAAATGAGGGAGGTTACATCACAGCTGTTAGGTAATTGTCATTCCTATCCAGATTTCATTCATTTATTCAGATGGAGTAATTCCATTTATAAGACGGAAAACCAGCTCAAACTGTTTTAAGCAAAAAAGGAATTTATTACCTTATGTAACTGAATAGCCTGGGCTAAGAACTTTGGCCCATTTTGATATTGGGCTCCAATGATACAAGACTGGGTTTCTTTTTTCTGGCACTGTTGACAGTGATCATGATGATAAAGGTGATAGCAGCTAACACACACAGCACTTCAGTGTGCCAGGCATTTTTGTAAGCACTTTATACTTACTAATTCATTTAATGCTCATAATGAGTCTAGGAGGTAGGTGGTATTATTATTTCCATTTACAGATGAGACAAGTGAGGCATAGAGAGATGAAGTAACTTGTTTAGGACTGAGCGAATAACAGAGCCAGGATTTGAGTCTATGTGCTATTTCTAGAACCCATGCATTAAATCAGGGTTGGCAAACTCTGGCCTACAGGCCAAATTCCACCTCCACCCATTTTTGTAATTAAAGCTTTATTGGAACACAGCCACCGTCATTTATTTATGTATTATAAATAGATGTTTTCACGCTACAATGACAGAGCTGAGTAGTTACAACACAGACTGTACAGCTTGTGAAGCCTAAAATATTTCTGTCTGGCCCTTTATAGGGAGAGTTGACTGACTCCTGCTCTAAACCCCGCCTCTGCTCTATTGGATTTTACCATTCTCAGGCTTCATATGGTGGCAAGACGGTTGCAGCTTTTCCTGTTCCTGAAATCCCTTTCTGTTCATATTCATCAAGAAAGAACATGTTCAATTCTCTCATTGCTCAAACGAAGCCCTAGAATTGAGCCTTGCTGGCCCTGACTGGCCTGACTTAGGTCATCTATTATGAACAGCGGCCAGGGCTCATTGGCTTGGCTCAGGTCCCATGCTCCATCCTTGGAGCTAGGAGTGAGGTCAGCTTCATTCAAGGTATGTGGCCAGTTGTTGGGAGAGTGTGGTCTACCCTAAGAGACATCTAGGGATTTTGTTGTAAGAAAGAGGGCAGAATTCTGGGTAGTGAAAACAAATGTTGGCCCCATTAATAATGGTCTGTTCAGTACATTTTCCTATTTAATGAGGTAAATGAAAATATTGGATGGAAATATTCCAGTAATGTACCAAGATATTTTGGGAAGGTAATGTCTCCACCCCCTAGTTTCTTGATCATATGCTTAATCCCCACAAGAAGCTGGACACTAACAGTAGCTATTCTTTCTTGGGACGGTTAAGAAAACAATCATTGAAGATAGAAGGATGAGGAAGAATTCTGAAAGGAAAGGAGAGAATTTGAATTTACACCCAACTCCCAGGTTGAGCACTGGTTCTCTTTCAGCTATAGCTGCTGTAGCCTCTGTAACTTTCCTTTTCTCTGTTGTGAATTTCACACTTCTTGCCTTGTCCAGCAGCAAACACAGAATTAGCTTGATATTTTCTTGATGACTCACAGTCATCATTATAAACATGCTGTCCTGTGTTGTGATTCACTGGTGCCCTCCAGGGCTCTTGACAGGTAGTCGGGGCTGTTTTCCCCGACATAAAACAGTCTCATACTGTTCGAGTGTTTGAGTCCCTCTCTAGCATTAAAAAAAAATCTTTTATAATGTGAAATATAACACAGAGAAAATTGAATAGCTCAAATGGAAAACTTAGTGAACAATTATAAATGGAAAACCTTTGAAACGGTCAATTGGTTTTGTGTCCACTTCTCAGAATTCTTCTGAATGCCTCCTCCTAGTGACACCTTCTTCTTTTGCCCAAAGATAATCATTGTCCTTAATTATATAATAACCGCTTGTTTTGCTTTATGGTTTTACCACCTAAATATTCATCCTAAACATTATAGTTCAGTTTTGCCTGTTTGTGAATTTTTTAAATTGCTTTGAATTTTATGTAATTGTATTCACGAAGCACATATTTTTTGTTTGGTTTCTTTTACTCAACCTCATATTTGTAAAATACATCCATGTTGTTGTCCAAAGTTGCAGTTCCTTCATTTTATATCGAATTCCATTTTGTGAGAGGAACATACTGTTTCGTTCTATTGGTGGTCGTTTGTGTTCTTGTCTAATTTTAGCATTTACAAATAGTGTTGTTGCTGTGAATTTGCCTCTTGGTGTACATGTGCATACATTTTCTGGGTATATCCTTAGAAGTGGAATGTGTTGCTGGGTCATAGGGACTGAATATCTTCAATGTTATTAGATAGTGCCACATTGTTTTTCTTTCTTTTTTGAAAAAATTAATTAATTTTTTATCTTTGGCTGCATTTGGTTTTCGCTGCTGGGTGCGGGCTTTCTCTAGTTGCAGTGAGCGGGGGCTTCTCTTCATTGCAGTGCGCGGGCTTCTCATTGCGGTGGCTTCTCTTGTTGCAGAGTATGGGCTCTAGGCGTGCAGGCCTCAGTAGTTGCAGCGTGCGGGCTTCAGTAGTTGTGGCTCGTGGGCTCTAGAGTGCAGGCTCAGTAGTTGTGGTGCATGGGCTTAGTTGCTCCGCGGCATGTGAGATCTTCCCAGCCCAGGGCTCGAACCTGTGTCCCCTGCCTTGGCAGGTGGATTCTTAACCACTGTGCCACCAGGGAAGTCCCCACATTGATTTTCAAAGTGATGGATTTATAACCTCACCAGCAGTGTATGAGTGTTCCAGTTGTGCCAAAGCTTTGCCAACACTTGTTAGTGTCAGCCCCTCTATTTGCATTCATTCTGTGGCTGTACAGTACTATTTACATTTCTCTGATTCCTAAGTAGAGCACGTTTCTTATGTTCATTGATTTTCTGGATATCTTATGTGAATTGCCTTCAAGTCCATTACCCACTTTTTTACTGGATTTCTGTTTGTTTGTTTTCTAATATAGATTTATAGGAGCTGCATTTTTCAATGAGGGAACTCTACTCCCTTATCTCCATGATATCCTTTGCCCCCAGTTCTTTTCGTGTCTCCGATGCTTCCTTCTCTATTGCTTTGGGTGGCCACCCCCTCTGTCTATTCCTTAACATACTGCTCCGCAGGGCCTACTCCTCACTTAAACAGTCTCGCTGTACTTTCTCCCTGTGTCATCCTCTCTAGAAAGGCCAGGACACACTAGTGACTAACTCTCCATCTTGTCAATGACATCTTGGTCATAGATCTTTTTATCTTGATACTTGCTGGGATTCTCCCTTCACCTGGCTGCCCCACTAGCTCCTCACTCACTCTGTCCCAAATTAGACTCATCTTTCTCTTCTCCTCCCGCTAAACCCTACTCTCCCATTCCTTTAGTCTCCAACTCTGTTCATGCCATTGCTTATCATCTTAGGTATCCACCTGGGCATCTTTATGAACTTCTCTCTTTGCTCTCATCAAGTCATTCTCTAAGTTATATTGATCTTACCTCCTCCGTTTTTTCCTCCATCCCCAGTTCAGGCTCTCATCATCACTTTCCTGGACCACTTCAACCGTTTCCTGTTTTCAATCTTGTCTACTTCAAATATGTCATTTACACAGTTACCAGAGGGATCTTTGGAAATGTAATTCCAACTATGTCAATTCTCTCCTTAAAAATCTTCCAGTGGGCTTCCCTGGTGGCTCAGTGGTTGAAGGTCCACCTGCCGATGCAGGGGACACGGGTTCGTGTCCCAGTCTGGGAGGATCCCACATGCCGCGGAGTGGCTGGGCCCGTGGGTCAAGGCCGCTGGGCCTGCGTGTCCGGAGCCTGTGCTCTGTGACGGGAGAGGCCGCAACAGTGAGAAGCCCACGTACCGCAAAAAAATAAAAATAAAATCTTCCAGTGATACTCCATTGGCTGCTGAGGGACGTCTAAGCTCTCTAAATGGCCCTCTGCAATCTGGGCCCTGTTCACTCATAAGCACTCCAGCCAGTCCTAGCCAAGAGTCTTTCCTTTCAGCAAAATCAACCTGCTGGTAGTACTCAGAGACAGATGGGGCTTCTCAACCATGTGCCTTTGCTCATGTTCATGGTCACCTGGCTGCCCTGCCCTCCTTTAGGATTGAACTCCATTTCGTCTCCTCTAGAAAATCAGATTCTTTAACTCTGTACACCCCTAATAACTTACACACATCTCTGCCATTACCTTAGCCATGTTATATTAAAGTCACCTGTTGGAATTTCATTTCCTATTGGACTATATTCCTTGAGGACAGGAATTGTGCCGTGATTATCTACGTAGCTTACTCTGCAGCACATGATCAGGTATGAATTATTGTTTGGTAAAGAGATCTGTAGGAAGGCAAATAATTGATAGCTTTTAATCTTGTAGGTAGGTAATATGTAATGTGATGAATAAAGGCAGTGGGTCCACCTCTGTGAACCTGTGCCAATGTGGACACCAGTGAGCCTGGGTGTGAGGCAGTCCTCTGAGCACACCACTGAGGAAATTGTCTTTGGTACCACAGGCACAAATGCTGAATGCTCTGGAGTAGGAATTAAAATATCTTATCAAGACCTTCGATCTAGGTTTGAGTCCACCCATTGCTTTTAGACACATGGAAACATGAAAAACAACCATGAAGTAAGGCTGATCTCAGAGATTCAAAAGACCTGGTTTCAGTGTTGGTCTTGGAGTGACTCTGTGTAACCTTGGGCGGTTTGCACAACTTCTCTGGTTGTGAAAGTGCTTCAGTAAATTGAAATGTCTCCACAAACAATAATGTTCAATTATTGCTTATCACCAGGACAGTTATTCCACCCAAAGTGAACAATATCACGAGCAGGTGAAAAAGGAAGTTCTTACAATGTAAAATTTATTATCCACTAAGACAATGGGGTTTTCATTTGTAAATGGATCTCCAGTCCTGGTATAAAATACCATAAAACAAATTTATAGCCTTTGTCTCCAGGTTGTGTCATTAATCAGCTGGGAAACATCCTCCATTCCTAAAGGAAGGATCACAAATTCGTAGATGATGCTGTGAGAGGGGGGTCTGTTAGTGGGGCGTTGCGGCTGTGTGTGTGTGATGTTATGTTAAGAAGAATCCATCGTGTGTTTAGTGCTGGAGGAGAGGGAAGAGCTGTAATCACCGCTCTTGCAGGAACCTCCCCAATGTCCCTCTTGGGACATCATCTGACACCAGTGGAGTTACTTAACTGTTCCTGTGCTGGTCAAAGTGAAGAGCTGCTTTGAACCACATTCCATTCCTGAAGCGGTATTCTTTCTGTACTTTGGAAAGTCAGCTTTTGAACTGAGAGTTCTTGTTCCATGATAGACACTATATAAGCTTCTATGATGTTTGTCACATCTTCATTGAATATACCCATCTTTTGAGTTTCAGGTGATTCTGTCGAGAACCATTTCAAATATAACTAATTAACCTTTACAAAAAGAGTATGAAAACTAAGAGCGGTATCCTTCATCTTGTCAGAGAGGAAATGAGGGGCTGAAAGATGGAGCCTGCCATTAAATAAATGCACCTCAGAATTAAGAAAACAACCCTGGTGTCCTAGCCCCGGGCTTCTTCCTGTTAGAGTCCCATCAGAGGCTAAGGAATCGTGCTGCAGAGGACTGCACAGCAGTATTGTGTCGTGGCTAGGATGTAACATGACCCGTTCCACCTTCCCCAGCTGAGAAATAGGGCTGTTTAACATGCAATTGTTTGCTGTTCTCTTTGATCAATTCGGGCTGACTGTTCATAAGGCACCTGCACTTGGAGTTGGAAATCATTGGCCTAGATGAAATATGACTTTCAATTATGCCACAGTCAGAGAAGCTGAAGTAAGAAAGCCCAACGGGGTGGGCGGGGGGAGTCAAGTTGTTTTTTTATTAGAGTGACCTGAGCATGTAGGATGAAATCCAGCATTCACACCTCACACATCCCCGCCAACCCGACCATCCTCCCCCTTCTCATTTATTGTTGTGCTTCTCAGTTGCCCACAAAACCTCCACTTCTATATCGTGGACACCCAGGCAAATGAAAATGCCAATCTTCTCCCATCCCTGTCTTGCCGCATGAGGCATGGGCTCGGCTCTGAGCAATTTCTTTGGGGAACTGGCTTGCCTTCCCCTAAGAACACCCAGGGGAAGCTTTGCCTCACCTCTTGCTTCCAAGCACGAGGGTTGAAAATAATAGCTGTCACTTCCCTTAGCCTTGTTATGGGGAATATTTAGTGTTCGAGCCGGGATGTGGGGGTAATATCTCGGATGTGATAATGTCGCTCCCTGCATCGGTGAGCATGGTATTGATTGTAAGCTGTCAACCTTTTTGCATACTGTGCGAGGTCCCAGAAGACTAACTACTGCTGGGAGGTAATGCATCAGGCAGGCACACGTGTGCTCTATTAACTAACGCTGCTCTCTGAGCTCGGTCGCTTGTTCTAAACACATCTTGGCTCACTGGCTCTCCATTTTTTCTATTTCATTCCTTGACTCCTCTGAGCAGTCCTGTGATGCCCTACACCAAGCTCCCCTTAACTCAAACTCCCAGTGGGACACTGCTCATCTTGTAAGCTTCCTGAGGGCAGAGTCTGTACCTGTCTTCCTCACTCATTTATTTGTTCATTCATTCATCCAACATTTATTGAGCACCTACTATGAGCCAGACTCTTCTCTATGCTTTGGGGATACCCAGAGGGGGAAATCAAGAATATCTTGGTCCTCATGGACGTTAGGGTGGTCAGGAAAGGCTTCTCCAAGGAGTTGACACTTGAGCTGAGTTTCTCAATATATCCCCTGTGCCAGGACCATTCATATTTGTTACATTATGGAAACCTAAAATTCCTCAGTTGAGTGCCTCATAGCCTAGCTATTGGAGAACCCCTGATGTGTGAACTTCACTAAGGCCATGCAATTTTATTTCTCATATCATGCATTACTGTCTCCTGACCTTATGTCCCTTTACTTTTCTTGGTTTGCATCCCTGCTTTTTTTTTTTTTTACTAGTCAGTCATACCAGATTATTATAAGTTCCTTAATTACACCATGTGCTCCTTTGCCTTCACATATACCATATTGATGCCTGGAGCACTATTTTCCTCTCTCATCCCCTGGATAACTAATTTCCTGCTTATCTCTCAGGTTTTACAGTAGTCATCAGCTGTCTGGGGAACTCGTGGTCCGGGTGAGGTACTGTTACTTTGTCTTCTCCTGGCACAGGAGATACCCATGAGGGCATGCATAAGACCGGTTTTCAGCACTAGGAGAACAAGAGCAAGAAACGTGCATCGACTCCTTATTGCTGGCTAGGAATCTTCACGGCAATTTTATGAGACAGGTGCCATTTTTATCCTTATTTCATCAGTAAGGAAACTTGAGACACAGAGGGTAATTTGTTAAGGGTCATTTAGCTTATAAGTGGTGGAGCTTCGATTTCAACCCAGGCAAGCATCCTGGGTTCTTACCCTCAATATTCTACTGCTATCATCGCCTGGGAGTTTGCCTGCATCTCCCATGACACTATAAGCCCTATGAAGACAGGGACTGTCACTACTGCTTCCCCAGACCACCCTGGCACAGGGCTTGGCAGGTAGTACATGATGAATCTTTAAATGTTTATTGAGGAATGAATGAATGAATGCATGAATATCACCCAGCTGAGTGTCTGTTTTATAGAGTGCCCAGATACTGCTTTTTCTTCTGCCAGCGAGGCAGCCTCCTTCCCTCACTGCTACTCCAGCCTTCGTGGGGTTCTCTGACCTCTACAAGAATTTACTGTTTTGGCTGGGAGGATGTGTATCACTAGCCAACCACAGCAAGAATCCCAGTGCATGTGGCTGGTCCCACTTCGCCGTGTCCTCAGGGTTTCCACACAAGGATGAGTTCAGGAGAAGTGCTCTCTCTGCTCAAACCAAATGCAGCTACCAAATGATTGGGGTTGCAACTGGAAGTTGAGACAGGTGAGTAGGAGGGGCTCTGGTGGGAAACTGTCCATCCAAGAGACCAAGCTTGACTCTTCAGGAAATTGGGGGTAGGGAGTGGATTGAGAATCTGGAAACAGTCACTAAACCCCTGTTTCTGGCCCTACAGTGATCATTGTTTTGACAGCGTCTGAGGTAGGAATCAGCAGAGACAGCCGATCACCTTGGTTCTGCCACCAGCAGTTAAACCAATGGGGTGTGGAAGATCTAAATTGGGGGATGGTTAAACAGTAAGAGTAAGGTCAGGGTCAGTGGCTGGAGACCTCTGTGAGCCACTTGACTTCACTCTCTGCTTTGGTGACAGACCAAATTTGTTTTCCTGGTCAGCTGTCAGGCAATGTTTGGTCACAGAGACATGGTTTGTGAATATCCTCACTAGTGGAAAAAAATAAGACAAGGTAGCTATGCATTACCTGGAAAGAAGTACAGGATCTGCATCAGGACAGATCTAGATAAAATGTTTGGCTGTGTCACAGTGACTGTGTCACTTAACCCTTATGACTCTGTTTATCAACTATAAAGTTGGAATAATGTATTTACCTGTCAGGTGATTGTAATGATTTAAAAAAGTGCCTAGCACAACACTTGCTGCATAATAAGTGCTCATAATTATTGGTTTCCTTTTATTCTTTCTATCTATTTTACATTTAAATACAGTACTTGTATGGGGAGGTTTTAACACATATTTATTATTGGATGAATGAAAGAAAGAAGGGGTAGGCCCGTTCTGGCAAACTGAAAATGTGTTTTTAGTAGAATTCGAGAAACACTGACTTCACGCTTCCCCGCCAAACTCACGCTTGCTTCGGTAACTCACGTGTGTTGTTCTCTCTCTTGGAAACGCGTATCATTCCTTGTGGAGGAAACTGCTTTAGCACTCAGCTCAGATGTCACTTATTCACTTATGTCACACTTATTATATGAGAAACTTTTTCTTACCAGTCCTCATTAACCATTTCCTTCTCTGTATCATTTCTGCACTTTGTACGTTGTATTGTAAGTATGTCCACCACACACACGGCTGTCATCTCCTGGAGGGCGGGGGCCAGCGGCTTACACATCTCAGGAACCCCAGCCCCGCAGCTAGGGCCTGGCTGCTTGGCTGCCTGACATATACCAGGCACTCAAATGTTTAACGATGATGAACTTACTGGCCATTACTGGAACTCGTTTTCTAATCGGTAACTTCCATCTATATATAATGTGAGATGGGGAGAGAGGATAAGAACTTTGACCAAAATGTCTGGCTCTGGCCCTTGTGAACTGTATAAAGTTAGTCAAGTTGTATCATCTCTCTGCTTCCTTATCTGTAAAAGGGAACAATAATAGTATCTGCCTCTAGAGTTTTGGAGGTAAATGAGTTAATACGTGGGGAATTTGTTGACCCAAGCCTGGCCCATAGAAAGCACTCAAAAAATGTTAGCTACTATCATGTATTAGAAGCAGTATTTTAAGAACTCTGGCTTTAGAGTCTGAAACCTTGAGTTGGAGACCTGGTTCTACCACTTACCGGCTATGTGCTCTTGGCTATGTTGAAAACTTGAGTCTCTTTTCCCATCTGCAAAATGGGAATAACACTGGCATGTATCTCATGGGGTTAAGGGAAGGAGATATGAGAAATCACCCATATGTCCTCCGTGAATATTGTTGCTGTTGTTATCTGGTGATGCTTTAAGCTTATTGAAGCGGTTATAAGTAAATGAGTTTCTTGTGTCCCTCACAGTCATTTCATGAGTGAGGGCGGATGGCTTTCTGACCCCTTTTCAGGCAATGTGACTGATGTAGGCACTGAGCGGCTTCCCTAAGCTCCTCACTCAGCAGCAGAGCCAGGAACAGGACCCACATTTCCTGTCCCCTAGTTCCATGTTCTTTCCATTGACCAGGCAAGTCATTCCCATGGCAAGTGGCTCCTGAGACTTGACCTAGAAGTACAGGGGGAAGAGGCAAGTTAAGGTATGACAGAGGCCCAGAGTGTGCACGTTTCCCAGGGGTAAACGGGGGTTTGCTGTGTCTTGGGGGGTAGTGTTTAAAACACACCAGCCTCATCTGCACATGGCTATGATGGAAGAGGACAAATTAGGAATGGTTCCTTCATTCAGTCTGTGGACAAAAGTGTCCCCACAAAACTTTGTTACTAGGCCTACTAGGGCCTTCTTGAGCCCTGGAGGCAGCCAGCAGAGGGGCTGGAAAAAGAATGGGGCCCAGGGTGGGGGGGTAGGAGGGAAGCTTTGGGTAGTTACTCTGCAGGTTTGAAGGAAGAGAAATGGTCTCCCACGTTGTCAGCGATGAAGCGTTAGAGGGTCTAACTTTTATTATAATGGACCCTGGAGGTTCAAAAGAAATACCTTGGAGACAGCTGACTTACTTCATCGGGTCACTGAGCTAAAAGAATCGTAGCTTCATCTTTGTTCCACCTGACAATTGTTCCGCCTTCCACATGCTGGTTGCCTAATGCATGTTGATACGGTTGAGTTAATTGCAAGGTCACTGAGAGGTTGAGAGATGCTCCCCCAAGAGTAAAGGCAGGAGCCAGAGATTAAAGAGTTAAGAAGCATGTTGGTTCCTGTTGCCCCTTCACCTCTGGACATCCCACTGCCGCATGCTGCCTTGTGTCTTCCTTCTCTGTTTCTTCCAGCTCACCTTCGTCCTCTGGAGGTGAAAGCATGGATGTCTGCCAACGTTGAGCTTTTGAACTGCTTGTTAAAATGTCAGGAATGGACTGTTGCATTAGGATGATTTTAATCAAAGCCTGGGAAGCTGCAGCTCCCATTTCCCAGAAGTCAACAGACATCCTCCAGTATAACCTGAGGGCTGGTACCAAGCAGCAGGCCTTGTGGGGTAAATTTAAGGTAGGGCAGGATTCTGAGAGCACGACAAACCATCAAAAAGGTGGCAAGTCAGCTTTCACATAGCTTTGAGTGTCAGCTGGAAAAGGGACTGACTTCTAGGCGCCACCAACCAAGAAAATCACCAGCCCTGGGGCGGAAGGAGATGGCAAGTGTAAATACCTAGTTCTGTACCTGGCGCAGAGCAGGTCATTGGCTGAAGCATGGTGGTGGGGATTGTTGCCAAGGCCTGACCTCTAGGGCCTTCTCCTCCTGCTTGCATTTAGGAGTCTTCGATGTTTGCGCTGGTGCATCCTTTGTTCAGGGGGAAGGGGAGGATGGCGGCCCTCTGCTCTTAGCTCTGACGTCTTTTGCAAGTTCCTCCCACGCTGTAGATCTCAGACCGTACACCTATGTGGTGAGGGTATTGGATTAGTGTAGGGGCTTTGAGATGGAGGCCACAGGTAGGCTATAGGGGGGCCTGTGAACCCCTTAAAGGCATGACCAAAATTGTTCATGTATGTGCTCCGGGGAACACTCTTGACTCCAGTCTGTGAAGAACCGTTGTCCATGGCAAGTCTCTGATGGCTCCAAAGGCTTAAATGTTCTGTGACATCAGAGCTCAGTGTCCCGAAGTTTGGTAAGCATGCGCCCTGGGGTTCACAAAATGCCTGTAGGTGGTGAATGGGTACATGTTTGTTACATGAATGGTTATGTGATCATTTTAATGTTAGAACAAAACATTAAAACTGACATTTCATGAATATTCTTTGTGTGGAGGAGGCTAAGTCTTGCTTTTAGAAAAGGTGACTTAAATAAATGTGAAATGAGTAACAGTACAGAGGTGGGTCGATGCTTAAGTCTGAGGAACAATGATCTGTCCTGTCAACTGGTACAGACAGAAGGGCTGAGTGTTGGGGAAGCAGAGAAAAGGCTGTGAGGAAGTTGATGGGCAACTCAGGACAGGAACTGGCTGGTCCTTCTATCTATCTTGATACCACAGTTCTGTGTGAGTTGGACAAGTTTCTGATGCTCTCTTGGTCTCCTCTGAGGCCAGGCATCCTGCCCCAAGAGTTTCCACTGGGGCTTTCATCGCAGGAAAGATAAATACGGAGAAGAAAGGCACGCTTTCATCCACATGCTTCCTCAATTTTGAGATGTACTTGTTCATATTTTAATGCTTCTGAAATTGAGCCGCATCTTACGAAATTGTTCATTTAAATAGTTATTTCCTTGCCAAAAAGCTGTTATTAAATGGATAGTAGCTTAGAATTGAAAGATGGTTCTTTCACCATTTTTCCCTCTTCCAAAACAAATTACACTTGAACGTTGGGACTTCTAATAAATATACAAAGCGAATGAAAAATTCTCTTTAAAAGGAAAATTCTCATGTCAAGCCATTTCACTAAATGCAAGTCTGGGGAAATGAGTCACGGTGACAGGAATGGAGACACTGAGCCCAGGCCCGGCTTTTGAGTACCTCCCACCTCCTCCCTGAGCCTCCGTTTCAAATTTCTCTGTCTTTTGAATTCATTTAGTCTCCTTCCCAGAGATGCGTCACAGGAGACCTTCTGGAAGTTATATGTCTGAATCCTCAACGGGTGGGAAGGAGGAACCAGCCTCCCCAGTTTCAAGCAGACTCTACTTTGATGTCAAAGCTTCTTGATCGATTCCCCTATATTCCATTTTTGTAGGAGGAGAACCCTCTGGTCTGTTTTTCTAGATGGTGAGCTTAGGGTGGATTAGAAGCACTTGACTAGCCTTTACAGAGCAGCATTTTGTATTGGCCATTTTTGTTCTAGCTACAGTGGAGATTGATGGATTGTTACTTTTGGTTACAAAACCCAGGAAGAGGGGAGGGGGCTGCTTTGGAGACACTTCCTCGGGGAGCCAGGGGTGCTGCCGTGGCCTCCAACTTACTGTTGCATTGAGAATGCCAGATAATGAACAACCAGGACTCGGCCTTTAGAAGGAAGTCAATGGAATAAATAAGCTGGAAAAGGTTGAAGGGAAAAAGCCAAGGAATATGTAAGTAGAGGACTATATGGAGCCATTTAAAACAAAAAAAAGCAAGAGTAACAAAGCAGCAGATGGAATCTGGCCGCACACGGCCTTGCCAAGTTAACGCTGAGAAGCGAAGTGTTCTCTTTATGTCCCCTGAAGCATTCGCGGTGTTTCCTAGCCAAATTCTCGGGCTGTTTCCATGGCGCTTACAAGAAAAGAGTATAGCAGTGTTGGTGTGGCCCTTTTCCCTTCCCATTCTGCATCCTCTTTGCAGCCTTGTGAAATAAATCTCTGGTTCGAATGAAATTGTGAAAAAGAAAATGGAAAATGGAAAAAAAAAAAAAGTGCCGTAGGGGCAGGAGATGCTGACTGGTTCCGATTTTTCACAAAACAAGGAGAGTTTCTCTAAGAGTAGAGTAAACGGTGTTTATTTTTCGTTGAATTTTTTTTCAATCATCAAATGGAGTTGCTTAATTAAAAAAAAAAGTATCTCTTTCTTTTCTCTTTAAATACTACAGACAACCTCATTTTATCTCAGCAGACACCTAGAAACAAAACACTGGACCCACCAGAGAAAACGGGGCAATAAAAGCATCAGAAATTCAAGTCAGCTATGGAAGAATTACTGTTAGCTGGCAGCTCTCAATTCTAAACAGAAGTGTCCCAGAACCTGTTGGGTTTGACAAAATTTCTTAGAACTGGGGATTTGGGAAGGTTGGACTCCATGGACTTCTATTCCATTTGTTTCCTGCAGAGGGAAATTAGAGTCGATGCATCAAATGAACACCCAAAGAAACATTTAAAAACTTGTTTGACTAGTACTCAGTATGTGAGATTATTAAGTAATAACTTGTCCTCCTAGTTAACCTTGTCCTGGAATATATATAGGTTATTTGTAGCCGCCACTGCTATAATATTTTCTGAAGGATGCCAAGCTGTATGCAAGATCTTTTTGCTAAAGTCCAGACTGTCGACACTGATCTCGTCTTTTCTCCGCTTGCCCCCCACGCACACTTTGCGCGGTTTTAGGATAGCTCGGGGTTTGCTGTTTTCCCTCGAGGCCTCAAGGGTGACATCGCGCTTGGTGTTTCGGTCAAACATCCTGAAGAAGTTGTTGTAGGAGCCCGTCATGATGACACTGCAAGGCAGAGAGGAAAAAGGGAGTGACTGAGCGCTACGGACAAAGGCTTTCTAGAGCAAACAGCACCACACGAGAAACAAACAAGAGACCCAAAACTGCAACAGGCTTTGTAGTGTGACTGTTGAGTTGGAATCACTAAGAGCAACAAACTCTTTGGCTGGGTGAAGGATCGTGATAACCCTGCTTGTTATTTACCAATAGATTCCTTTTGGTTCTTGGGCTCCATAAATGAGTCCAGTGGTTTTAATGATCCCAGCCCACCTCCCTCACATCAGGATTCTGAGGCTGGAGGGAAGTTATGAGAGTAGGAACACTGAGAACAACCGTCCTTGTATTGTGTACATTTAAAGCACAGTTACAGTAGGAGGGATTCTGTGTTGCCCGGCCGCTAAGGCTTTCTTGCATCAGCAGTGCAGGAGGGATGCTGGCAGTACAGCACACATACCAGCATGTTTCCTCCCCCTGCTAAGAACTAGATCTAAATTCAGCCTTTTCCAAAAAATTAGATGCCATCATGGTCTCACTCGGGAAGGGAGTAAACAAAAATTCAATTCTGAAAGGACGTAGGATAAGGAAGTAAGCCTTTGAGGGGACTGACAGATGGTTCCTACCTTTCTACAAGAGTTATCCATTCTCAGGCATATCTACAATTGATTAAGAGAGCAGTGAATGCCAGAGCCTTCCAGAAGCAATGGACTGACTCTTTAATGGTGACAGTTTGGACAAGATGACAGGCTGAGGGAAAGATACCAAGTAACGTCCCACTGTGGCTGTCCCCTGGGGAGGTGGGCATGGCCTTGTTTGTGGGTGAGGCTCTGACTGGATGGTTAGGATGGAAGAACGCAGAGCGAGCTATTACAACCTCATCAGGCAGGGTGCTGAGTGCTTTACCCCAGACTTCATTTACTCTTCCTTCATCCCATGTAAGGGATTTACACAGGAGGAAAAGTGAGTGACTTGTACAGTGTCACACATCTAATAAGTAGCCAAGTCAGTTCTCCAGCCCACATCTGCCTGACTCTGGGGCACACGCATTCAGCCACTTGGCCTCACTGCTTCCCATGCACTGACCTTTGCTTCCCTCACCATGACCCGACTTGTTTTTTTTTTTTTTTTTTTTAGCAGTACGCGGGCCTCTCCCGTTGCAGAACAAAGGCTCCGGACGCGCAGGCTCAGCGGCCATGGCTCACGGGCCCAGCCGCTCCGTGGCATGTGGGATCTTCCCGGACCGGGGCACGAATCCACGTCCCCTGCATCGGCAGGCGGACTCTCAACCACTGCACCACCAGGGAAGCCCGACCCGACTTGTTTTTAAACAGTAAGAGAAAGTCTTTTCTGGGAAAATAATCTCAACCTTATCTGGACCAAGAATAACATTTTCTCAGTTATGGCAAGAAATTGTAATGTGGTGGAAAGCATGTTGATTTTAGGATTCAAACTCTTCCTCTTGTCTCTACTGCTTACTAGGTCATGAGCTTGGGCAGATTCCTTGATCTGGCTGAGCCTCCGCTTCCTCAGCTGGAAAATGGGGATGGTGAAAACAATCTTGATAGATTGTGGTCGGGATTAAAAACCATGATGTGTGTGAAAGTACCTAGTAAGTACAGTTTTTGAATCTCGGTTAAGATGGGAGGGAAACTGGAACCATAACAACCACAAATATTAAAAAAAAAAAAACCCTATTCTTAATAAACAATGAATAAATGACAGTTGTAAATGAAAATAAATAAAATAATAGGGCTGGGCTAGCTTCTTTTCCCCTCGAGGGCCTTTGTTAATATGTCACCGTTGCTCTGCCCTCTGCCCTCTACCAACTGGGCACGTCCTCTGCCACGTGGTGATTCCTTCCAGGCCTAAGTGGAAGGCTGATTTTGGATCACTGACAAAAAAAAGCCCAACAAGCATCACAGAGGGAGAGCCTGCGCTCACTAAGAGCTCGACTCTCCGAGCGCTTTGCCGTGATAGAATTTCCCCGCTTCCGAGCACTACTGTTGGTACCGCCTTCATCGAGGAACAGCCCCTGGTAGCCTGTGCTCGCTTCTCCTGGAAATCAGAGGGTCATCTGTAATATTTGTCAAACCAGAAAGAAACTATGGGGAGGTAATAGGAAGTACTGTTGAAATCAAAGGCCTTAAAACAGTCATAAATCACTTTCAGGACATGTGATAAACGAGGCCAAGTAGAATTCGGTTAATGAACCACCAGGGCCTTTGGCCAGGTCTATCCTGGCAGCTTCGAGGAATCATTTTCCATCTAGAAAGCACACTCTGCAGTCATCTGAACTATTCATGCTGGAAATGTGCTGGTGGAGCTTCATCTTAGCCATGTCGACCCAGCCCTGGGAGTGTCTTCTGTGTACGAGGTAGGATTTTCTTGAGGTTAAGCGGTCACCTGAGCCAGTCCTGAAAGAGGAGTCAAGGGTGTCACTCATCCCTCCCTCCTTTCCAGGCCTGCCTCAAGGGTCATCCAGTGGTCCACACGGTGCGTTTCTGCCAGGCCTCGATTTTGAGCTCCCTTTGGTTGCATCCCGCTTAGGATACACAGCCCAGGGCCTTCGCGAGGAGAGGGACCACCTTTGGAAAGTTCCCAGCCACACAGGCCTTTCTTACCTGTCTGACCCATTCCACACACATTCAAATTTATCAAAAATGCAGTCATTTTCGTAGAGGGAGCACAGCTTGCTGCGGAGGTAGTCGTGAACCTGGTTGGGGGGGGGGGAGGACACATTAAGAGGGTGTTATTATTTTTAAAAACGATTTCTCTGTGTGAAGCTCCTCTTTGGAGGTGAGCTGTTAATTTTCAGCGTAAATGTGGCTTTAATCAGATGGGCTCGGATCTGAACCCAGATGTGGCCCTTTTCGGCCTTGGCACATTAAGATGAGTTGGTGAGCTGCTTACACGGCCAGTGTGGATTAAACAAACTTGCTTACATAGATGGTGGCATAGAGCAGGGCCCATTAAGCGGGAGAGCCCCATTTTCTAAGCTGATTTAGAGGACACCGTTCATTCCAGCCTTTTATTCGACAAATATTTCTTGAATGCCTGCTATGTGGTTGGGAGAGACCCGTGAACAGAATACCCCTGGGGTGCTTTCCTCCCAGTGTTGGGGAAGAGACTGTATAATCAAGTAAGTATATAAGATAGTTTAGATGGTGATAAAAATATAGAGAAAAAAACATGGCAAAAGGGAGTGGGAGTATTATTTTATACAGGTGAGTAGTCAAGGGTTCACCTGAGATGGTGGCAGAAGGTGCAGAGTGTGGAGGTCTCAGCGTGTGCTCACCAGTTCCCGTAGGCCACTTACTCTGAGTGATGTGAACAGGCTTCACAGAAAGGATGCTGAGCCTGCTGTGTCGTGAAAGAGTGTAAGCCTGCAGGGCCAAAGGCAGGGAGGCTAGGTGTAACCTGGGTGATAGATGACGGCTTGGACCCGAGCGGGCGGTGGTGGGAGGTGGTCGGATTCTCGACATGTTTGGAAGGAGAGCTGATGGGAGTTGGGGATGGATCCACTGTGAAGTGTGGAGAGGAAAAACAGGAGTCAAAGAGGGCTCCTGCATCTTTCTCTTGAGCAAGTGGAAAGATGGAGTTGCCATGTTCACTTTTGGGATCTATAATTTGGAGATGTCTATGCCAAGGGAGCTCAACCAGTAGACTCTGATGTGATGTGCATGGCGGCAGCCCTGGAGTATACAGCAGTTTTCTCCTGTGTCTATTTTTCAGTGAAATAAGAAGCAAGGTTATCAGCTGAGAGTGAGGAAGGGGAGGAGGTAGTTGGGAAACAGTGCAGGGTTTCTGGAAGGCACCGAGGGCCGCTTGAAGTTGTTGGATGTGAATTTTAAATGCATCTGGTCAGCATGGTTGGGTGTTTTTCTCCAGCTGCATTCAGCAACTCAGGTGAGGATGGCAAATAGGCTGAGGATTACGGCTTGGAGGGTAGTAATCTGGGTGCAATTTTGAATTCTTCCTGAGCTCTGTCATAGGGACTGGTAATTATAACAGGCATGCATAATACGCCAGCTTGTTATTATTAGCCAGGCGCTTTATCCGTAGAATCTTATTTCATCTCTAACATCATCTTAGGACGTAGGTGTTGTCATTCTCTTCGCTTTAACAGAGGATGAAGTACCGGGTATGACACAATTTGTCCGAGATCACACAGGAAAGGAAATGACAGAATGGGAAGTGAACCCGGGATCTGGGTTCTGGAGCACACACGCACTCTTGCCTTCTCTAGCAATCTACCTCCCACTGGCTCTGCCCCATTGGCCTCGCCTTAACGTGGGGTCTCAGTCCTAGACAGGAGCTGGGAACTGAGGTGAGGCCAAGAGGGAGCTAAAATTGGGTGAAGGCAGAGGGACGTTATGAAAAGCACTGTTTGACTTTGTTTAGATGGACAGGGATGGTTCACTCTCCCCTTTCCTGCAGCCTAGGCCCCTCACCTCCCTTGACCCCAGAGTTCTGTTGGATGCTGAGCTCAGAGGCTCAGCTGTGTGCTTAGCACTGGGCAGAGGAATGAGGTCAGATTCATTCCTTGTTCCATTAGATGTTCTGGGTATTTGAAAAGCTCTCTGAGTTATTTGGACAGTGTAAGGATTTCTAAAAGTCTGCAAATTAATTTCTTCCACCTTTACTCTCTCGTTCCCAAACAGTTCTGGGCCTTGTCAGGGTATCTGCTTCAGTGCTATAGTGACAAGAGAATCCATCTGCAGCTGGGCTTTTGGCTTTGTTAGGTAATGGGATGTAAGGGCGAGGCTTGTGTCTTGAGCTTGGGAACTCTGCTATAAATTAAGTCATCGTCCTTCCCTTCCTCCACCTTTTGTGCATATTGGAAGTGGCTCAGATCTGATCTGGAAGGCAATTTTGTTTGTAGGGCCATTTCTGCTTGTTGAAGATCTCTAGTTATCATTAAGAATCCTTGAGCAAAGCAGAAGAGAGTCCTGGGACAAAGAGAGCTGATTCCAGGTCTTGACAAACTTTTTCTATAAAGGCCCAGATAGTAAATAATTATACTTTGTGGGCCATTATAGCAACCACCCAACTCTACCCTTGCTATGCAAAAGCAGCTATAATATATAAACAAATGAATGGGAGTTGTGTTCCAATAAAACTTTATTTACAAAGATAGATAGGTGGCAGACAGGATTCGCCTCTGAGTCATGGTTTGCCTAACCCTGGTCTTGACTATAATTCCCCCTCTCCCAAATCAGCACAGACTATTTCCTTGGAAGAAAGTGATGGTGGAGGTAAGGGCATAAATTGGGGGTCGAACTTTTCTTCTGATGGTTGGAGGACCCTGACCTCAAGAATCTGTCTCTTTTCTAGAAAGCAAGCCTGATTCTTGCCTCTTCTTGATTTTATCATTGACTTGCTTCCAAGTTCTGTGTAATAGAGGGAGAAGAGGAAGAGGAGTGGGGCTTCTGAAGGGGAAGGATGTCAAGATGGAATTAGTGCAGTGGGCAATGGGAGCCAAATTTATTATCCTCGTACTCCAGATCTCCTACTTTTTGGAGGAAAAAGACAGGCAAAATCGATCCTATTTTCAATCTTATCTCCCCCCTACTTCTTCCTCTTATCTGTTATGGAGCACTTTTTTTTTTTCATTATTTTCCTGAAACTTTTTATTTATTTGATGCACCATCTTTTTTTTGTAAGTAAGTTTAGCTGATTTAAAATGTTTGTTGTGTTAACTTCAGGTGTATAGCACAGTGATTCCATTATACACACATATATATATAATTGTTTTTTCAGATTCTTTTCACATATAGGTTATTACATGATACTGAGTAGAGTTCCCTGTGCTATATATACGGTAGGTCCGTGCTGGTTATCTATCTTATATATAGTACTGTGTGTATATGTCAATCCCAAACTCCCAATCCATCCCTCCCCCACTCCCTCTCCCCCTTCGCAACCACAGGTCTGTTCTCTGGAGTCTGTTTCTGTTTTGTAGATAAGTTCATTTGTGTCATATTTTAGATTCCCCATATAAGCGATATCATATGATATTTGTCTTTTTCTTTCTAACTTACTTAGTATGATAATCCCTAGGTCTATCCATGTTGCTGCAAATGGCATTATTTCATTCTTTTTTAGGCTTATTGATATTCCATTATATATATGTATCACATCTTCTTTATCCATTCATCATCGACAGATGATGGACATTTAGGTCACTTCCATGTCTTGGCTATTGTAAATAGTGCTGCAGTGAACATTGGGGTGCATGTATCCTTTCATATTACGGTTTTCTCTGGATATATTCCCGAGAGTGGGATTGACAGATCATATGGTAACTCTATTTTTAGTTTTTTAAGGAACCTTCAGACTGTTCTCCATAGTGACTGTACCTGTTTACATTCCTACCAACAGGATGGAGCAGTTCTGGGAAGTTCCTGACTACCTCCAACTGAGGGCCTCTACAGGAAAAGATGATCTATTACACTATGAAGGTATGTTGCGTATATATTCTGTTGTAAAAAAAGAAAAATCTTAGGCAGAGAAGATAGACTTTTTTCCATCAGAGGAGAGAAAAAGGTAAGATACCGACATGAGAAACAAACATCTAGAGAGCAGAGTAAGGGAAAACTTAAGACTCGTGGTCCTATTTGATGCTTCTCTCTTCATGTTGCACAAAGTGTTTCTATTCTATGTTCCTATGAGCTTGGGGATGGCCTCCTTGACACTAAGCCAAGTCTCCCAACACAGTGGTTCTCAAATCATGTACTTGTGGGAGCCTGCTATTGTGTAGTTGATAGACCACTGTGAGGCCTAGCACGATTAAACTCTGTTGGTTTGTTCTTCTGTTTCAGGGGTTGACAAACTTTTCCTGGAAAGGATCACACAGTAAATATTTTAGGCTTTGGGAGCCATATGGTTTCTGTCACGACGACCCAACTCTGCCGTTGTGGCATGAAAACAGCCATAGATAATAGGTAAATGATCAGGTGTGGCTGTATTTGGCTCCACAGGTCAGTCTGTCAACCCCTGTTCTATAGGAAAACGTGAACAGAGCTCATCATACTTAAGTCTACAGCTTCTTATTCCCAGAAACATGCTTGAGATCAGTTGATGGATGTATGAAGATACAAGAGTATCACCTGTCTCCCTGCCCAGGGAAGGCAGTAGTAATTGATGATGGAATTCCTTCCCACTGGACCAGTCCTTACAATTTTTTTCAACAGTGTTCCAGATACTTACTCAGTTTGCTTACCATCTTTGATATACTATATTACCATCTGATACGGTATATAAACTTAACTAAATTGCTTCGAAATATGTCATCTAAAATAATTTTTGTAGTACTTACTTTCAATAATGGGCTATGAGAGCTCTTCCTCAGGGTTCTACAAAGAAGATGTCTACATCTACTACTAGGTAAACACGATGTGAGAAGCATGATCTTAAAATGCTGATGACTTCATGTCACAGCTAGCTAGCTTTGTTCTAAAAGTCTTTCCCTAAAATAAAAGTAGTAATTGATCTCCCCACTGTGTAGCCTAATCTACATTTCTCTAAGCACGGCTCTGCAGCAGGCCACACCCCTGTCAGGTTCTAGTTCCCACTGCCATCACTTTCGTACTAAGGGACGTGACACCAGATGGCTTGACTGCACAGCTGAAGGGGGCACTCCTGTCTGCTCTAGCCCTGTGCTGAAGATGAGGGCTGTGAGCGGGAGGCTGAGGGCAGCATGTGGGGGACAATGAGAACGCAAACATACAGGGGTAACCAAACTACCTCGACCGCATCTGTGGTCTTCAATTCTGGCCCCCAAACCTTTTTACAGCTTCACGGTCAGCCATCAAAGTCCTCGGTGTCCTCAACTTCCTCTCTCAACGTTTCCTGCTTCTCCTGAGGCCACTCACGTGACGTCTGGACTTCTGCCCTCGTGTGCCAAGGTGAGTGGGCTCTGTGCTGCTCAGGACAATCATCATTCCTGTCTCGGGTCCTCAGCTCCTTCTAAGTCATGCCATCCAACATGACTTCCTGCCACCCATCCTTCTTACAGTCATCAACAGTTCTCAGCCCCTCTACCCCATTCCTGGAAGCCACTCTAGTGCCTCAGTTTCTCTTCCATCGCCATCCCTGCCATCATTCTTAGCGATTCGAATACTCTGGACTCTCGGTTACTTGGCCTCATCATTTTCAGTGCGTTTTGTCCTTTGCTTTCTGGGTCATATTATGAGCCTTGTCATTACTATAACTGTATGTGTTTGTTTAGTAAGTATCACTCTTGCTACTTCCTATCATTTTAGTTCATGCCCTTTAGTATCTTGATTCTATCAATTCTTCATTCCCCTTATAACCAGCCTTAGATTCAGCCATCCATCATTCCAATCAATCAATCACTCCCTTAATAGATACCTTCAACGACCTTGCTTTTCTTTCTCCCTCCTTCCATTGTACTCCCTTGGCAAAACCCCATCACTGGTTAAATCTAACTTTCTGCTCTTCCTTACCTGTACCAAGCAGGTGAATGTGGCTGGAAAAAACACACAATCACACAGATTAGTCTCACTTTAAATCAATAATATAAACCTCAAGTGGATCCCTGAGCAACCCTACCATACTGCCCTAGTCAATTCACTCTCTTCCTTCTCACTCAGCTAATGACCTTGCTTCTAATTTTACTGGAAAATTTTACTGGAAAATAGAAGCAATAAGAAGAAACCATCTGTATGTTCCCATCACAAAATTGACAAACCTACTGCATCTGTAGCTATTTACTCTTTCCTTTGACGGATGAGTTGCCCACCTCATCTAAGTCCAATTCTGCAGTGGAATCTATTCCCTTGAGAAGTTGACTGCTTCAATTAATTATCTCCCTCTCTACGGGCTTACTCCTATCAGCATAAAACAAGCTGTGATGACTTCCTCAATCCTGCATTCCATTCCAGCTACTACCCCATTTCTCTATTCCTCTTCAGAACAAAATCTCTCTCTTTCAAAATTTCACTACAGGGCTTCCCTGGTGGTGCAGTGGTTAAGAATCTGCCTGTCAATGCAGGGGACACAGGTTCGAGCCCTGGTCCGGGAAGACCCCACATGCCACAGAGCAACTAAGCCCGTGCACCACAACTACTGAGCCTGCACTCTAGAGCCTGCATGCCGCAACTACTGAGCCCGCGTGCCACAACTACAAAAGCCCGCGTGCCTAGAGCCCGTGCTCCGCAACAAGAGAAGCCACCGCAACTAGAGAAAGTAGAGAAAGCAACAAAGACCCAAAGCAGCCAAAGATAAATTAATTCAAAAAAATTTCACTATGTTTCCCATCCTCTAGTTACAGTCTCTCTTGAACCCACTCCAGTCAGACATCCATTCCTACCACTTCACCTACAACTCTTTCATTAAGGTGCCTGACCATCTCCATGTTACTAAATCCAACTGGCCATTTCTCAGTCCTTCCTTGATTCAGCAACAGCATACAGCAGTTGGTGACGTCTTCCTCCTCGATTCACTTGGCTTCCAGGACTCCTCTCAGTTTCCGCCCTACCTCACTGGCACTTTCTCCAGTCTCTCTTGCCAAATCCATTTCCTCTTCCCAGCCTGTAAACACTGGGACCTCAGGGCATGGTTCTTGACCTTTCCTCTAGGCTAGATCTATCCAGACTTACACTGAGCTGTCTACCTGCTATTTCTGGATGTTTAACTGGCTCAACATGTCTTTTATCCTTCTGCTTTGTAAGCCTTTGCAGGCAGGGGCTGATTTGGAACCCTTGAAGAAGTGCCCAATCTACGTATTAGTGGGTGGTGGTCTGTACCTGGTAAGTCTCGATGGGGCGGTTTTCCATGTTGAGATCCCACACTTTGACCGTCAGATAGTCTCTGGTCATGATATACCTCCCACTGTGGCTGAACTTCACATCCGAAATCGAAGAGATGATTTCAGAGAAAAACGACCTGTTGCTTGGATCTTCCGGCTCTTCAAAAACTGCAGAACAAAAGCAAAACAAAAGAAATTTAGTACATTCTTATCAGCTGATGCTAACGTGTTTGGGCCAGCTCGAAAGCCAGCAGTCTAACCTGGAGTAGGGCTGGAATCTGTAGAATATAAGTTGCTAACAGAACTGTCAGCTCCCTGGCAGCAGAACAAGCTGTCACTGGTTTCCATATTTTGTTTCTCATGGAAGGACTCCCATGGGACTTGTCACATCCACAGATCTGGCACTGACGGTTCACAAGCTCCAGGTCTATGTATCTGACTCTTTCACTTTTCCCCATGGTTCCTGGGTGTCACTGCATATACTATAACCTGTAGTCATCTTACACACTTAAAAATTTTGTTTATGCCATTTTTTGAGATATAATTCACATACCATAAAATTTACTCATCTAAATTTTATAGTTTGGTGGGGTTTTTTTTTTTTAGTATAATCATGCAACCATAAACAAAGTCTAAATTTAGGACATTTTCATTACCTCATCGCCTGTAAAAAACCCAAAACAACTCCATTCCCATTAGCAGTTACTCCCCATTACCTACTCCTGCAGCCCTAGGCAACCACTAATCTATTTTCTTGTTTTATGAAATTGCCTATTCTAGAAATGTCACACAAATGGAATCATTCTCTCTCTCTCTCTCTCTCTCTCTATATATATATATATATTCTTTTTTTGGTGACTGGCTTCCTTCCCTTAGTGTAATGTTCTCAAGGTTCATCCATGTTGTGGCATGATTCATTCCTTTTCATGGCTGAATAATACTCCATTGTATGGCTATATTACATTTTGTTTATCCATTCATCAGTTGATGGGCACTTGGGTTGTTTCTACTTTTTGGCTATTATGAATAAACACAAGATTTGTGTGGACCTATGTATACGTATCTCTTGGATCATGGTGCTTAATAGCGGGACTTTGCTGCCAGACTGCCTTGGGCTTAAGGTCAGACTACCCTTGACTAGTTGTGTGGCCTTGGGCAAGTTACTTAACTTTTCTGTGCCTCAGTTGCATAGGTAAACTCTGGCTACAACGTCTTTTGTATATATTTTCCATTTGCGCTGGTATCTAGCTGCTTATTATTTCATTCAACAGATTCAGCTGATTTCCACTCACAGGAGTAAAAAGCACTTACAGGAATAAAAGAAAGACACTGAAGCTTATTGTAAGCTGCCTTAATTCATCTTTCTAACCTTGTTTTTGAACTCCTCTCGTTCAAACTGGATGTGCAAAATACATCTTGATGTTTCCCATCTTTATGCCCTGCCTGATCGTTCCTCTGTCATTGTGTCATATTTTGCTTGATCCACATGTCTCATCTTTTACATGTTATTTTAGCCCCAAATGATCACACTTGGTCTGGCCTGTTCACTTAGCATTTGCTCAGGTATTCTCCCAATGAAAGCATCATTTCTCACATTAGCATTTAATAATCCGTGGCTTATCTCAACTAGGAATGTGAGCTTCTTGAAGGCAGGGTGTCTTTTCTCATCTTTGTACTGAGACTCTTGCACATAAATATTGAATAAATAGTTGTTGCTTGATTGGAACCAAAGCCAGATAAATTAATGAAATCTTTGCCTTCTGGGTGCTTAGCATGTATGATGTTGAGCTATACATATTTGCCTACATTTAATTATTTTTGGCCTACAATAATGGCAATTGAGTATGGTTCCACTTAATAAGCGTTTCTATCACAATTTTAGGCTGAACCAAACATCAGTCTTCAGGTTACTGAGTAACTCATCCCCCAAGGCGTCCTCTTTCCTGCCCGTTCAACACACTCACAGAGTCATTATCAAATTCTATGCAGAAAATCTATAGGCAGAGACAAGATGGTGGAGAAGAAGGATGTGAGCTCATCCCTTCTTACAAAAACACCAAGATCACAACTAACTGCAGAACAACCATCAATCAAAAAATGAGGGAACCTATCAAAAAAGATATCCTTCATCCGAAGACAAAGAAGAAGCCACAACAAGACAGTAGGAGGAGCACAGCCACAGTAAGATCAAGCTCCATACCTGCTGGGTGGGGGACCCACAAACTGGAAAATAATTTTACTACAGAAATTCTGCCACAGGAGTGAAAGTTCTGAGCCCCACATCAACCTCCCCAGCCTGGGGGTCTGGCAACAGAAGGAGGAGCCCCAAAGAATCTGGCTTTGAGGGTCAGCAGGGTTTGACCACATGAATTCCACAGGACTGGGGGAAACGGAAACTCCCCTCTTGGAGGGCACAGAAACCCCACTCTTGTGTGCACCAGGACCCGGGGGAAAAAGCAGTGGCTTCATAAAAGCCTAAGCCAGACTTACCTGCTAGTATTGGAGGGTCTCCTGCAGAGGTGGGGGGCAGCTGTGGCTCACTGCAGGGACAAAGACACTGGCGGTGGTAGTTCTGGGGAGTACTCATTGGTGTGAGCCCTCCCAGAGGCCACCATTTTCTCACCGAGACCACCCAACAGCCTTTAGGCTCCAGTGCTGGGATGCCTCATGCCAAACAACCAACATGGCAGGAACACAGCCACGCCCATCAGCATACAGGCAGCTTAAAGTCTTCCTGAGCACACAGCTGCTTGCTAAAAACACCCCCTGACATGTCTCTGTCCACCAGCGGGACCTGCACCAGGACACCTGCACAAGCCTCTTAGACAGCCTCATCCACCAGGGGCAGACAGCAGAAGCAATAAGAACCACAGCCCTGCAGCCTGCGGAAAAGAAACTGCAATCACAGAAAGTTAGACAAAATGAGACAGCAGAGGATTATGTTCCACATGAAGGGCCAAGATAAAAACCTACGAGAACAACTAAAAGTGGAGATGGACAACCTACCTGGAAAAGAGTAATGATACTGAAGATGATCCAAGATCTCAGAAAAAGAATGGAGGCACATATCGAAAAGATACAAGAAATGTTTAACAAAGGCCTAGGATAACTAAAGAACAAGCAAACAGAGATGAACAATACAATAACTAAAATAAAAAATACAATAGAAGGAATAAATAGCAGAATAAGTGAGGCAGAAGAACGGATAAGTGAGCTGGAAGACAGAATGGTGGAAATCACTGGCACAGAACAGAATAAAGAAAAAAGAATGAAAAGAAATAGAGACAGTCTGAGAGACCTCTGGGACATTAAACACCCCAACATTCACATTATAGGGGTCCCAGAAGGAGAAGAGAGAGAGAAACGACCTGCAAAAATATTTGAAGAGATAATAGCTGAAAACTTCCCTAACATGGGGAAGGAAACAGTCATGCAAGTCCAGGAAATGCAGAGAATCCCAGGCAGGATAAACCCAAGGAAGAACAAGCCGAGACACATGGTAATCAAACTGACAAAAATTAAAGGCAAAGAAAAAGTATTAAAAGCAACAAATAACATACAAGGGAACTCCCATAAGGTTATCAGCTGACTTCTCAGCAGAAACTCTTCAGGCCACAAGGGAGTGGCACGATATATTTAAAGTGATGAAAGGGAAGAACCTACAACCAAGAATACTCTACCCAGCAAGGCTCTCATTCAGATTCGACAGAGAAATCAAAAGCTTTACAGACAAGCAAACGCTAAGAGAATTCAGCACCACCAGACTAGCTTTGCAACAAATGCTAACGGAACTTCTCTAGGTAGAAAAGAAAAGGCCACAAGTAGAAACAAGAAAATTACAAATGGAAAAGCTCACTGCTAAAAGTAGGAAATCATCCACTTACAAATGTGATATCAAAACCAGCAAGCGTAAGAAGAGGAGAGTACAAATGCAGGATATTGGAAATGCGTTTGAAATTAAAAGAGCAGCATCTTAAAACAATCTTGTTTAAATATAGACTGCTATATCAAAACCTTATGGTAACTACAAACCAAAAATCTACAATAGATACACACACAAAAAAGAAAAAAGGAATCCAAGCACAACACTAAAGTTAGTCATCAAATCACAAGAGAAGATTCTCACAGTAGTGGCCTCCTCGGCCACATTGTGCACTATGTCGGGTGGCTTCCTGAAGGTGCAGTGACTCCTATGTCGAGCTGAGCCAGTACCAGGACCAGCACTGCTGGGGTGACAGTGAAGAACAGGAAAAATTAACTACTGAAGGAAAGCTGTACACCACATGTTGGAAATCTTTCCTCTTATACACAACTGAAGAACAAATCTGTGAACTCTTCAGCAAAAGTGGTGACAGAGAGAAAATCGTCATGGGCCTGGATAAAATGAAGAAAACAGCATGTGGGTTCTGCTTTGTGGAACACTGTTCAAGAGCAGATACAGAAAATGCCACGTGGTACATAAATGGAATGCGTCTGGATGACCGGATCATTCGCACAGACTGGGACACAGGCTTTAAGGAGGGCAGGCAGTATGGCCGTGGGCGTTCTGGAGGCCATGTACGAGATGAGTATCGTCAGGACTATGATGCTGGGAGAGGAGGCTATGGAAAACTGGCCCAAAACCTGTGAGTGGTGAGAGCCCCGTCATGAAAAACACACTCCTTTGGCCTATTGAATCTGATGTGCGTTACCCAAGGTCTGCACACCTGCCCATTTTTACCTAGTTTTCATCAATGTCTCTACTGAGCTGGAAGCCTCTTCATGGTTTTCCACTTAAAAATTATTAAAGGACAGAATCCAAAAGAATGTCTTTAATTCTATGGTCTTAGCATCTTAGTCATGTGTCAGATTACCAGAATGATTTCTGTTACCAGGTCAAAAAGTGTGTTCCTTAGCAACAGACTTCATGAATAATGTTGAGAAGCCAAAAACACACTTCTTTTAGGAAGATTTAAAAAAAAGTTTTTAAGTGTTTACCATGTTTGCATCTAAGTAGGTTCATGGTCTACCTTGGGGCCTGGAATTACTATTTTTAAAATTTTAAGTTTGCATGAGATAGAGTTTAATAAGTGGAGTTTTGCTATGTAATGTAGCTTTACTCTAAATTAGGAATAGATGTTTGATAACTGATTGTTTTTCTATGTTGAATTTTAATCTCTAAAGGCAAACTTAAAGAGTGAAGGGAACTTCCTAAATAGTTGGTAAGCATTAGACAGTCGCAGGGGACACCACCTCTTATGTGCTTTATATATCAGGAAATTAGGTCAGGACTAGAAGGGTATTTACTAAACACAGTTTTCAAAATACGCGTTTTAGCTAACGCTAAAAAGACCAAGGGTCTGTATTACAGGGAACCTCAACTACTCTAAGGGCAAGGGGGGATGCTGTCAGTAGGAAATGGGGAGGAAATATCAGGAGATGTGAGTTAAACCATTGCCTTGACATGATGAAGGTTGCTGTGAGAGCCAGCAGACCTATTTTTTTTCATTTTCAAACTGATCTTGGGGATTGAGTGGGATTTTTTGTTTGTTTGTTTTGTTTTAAAAAAAAAGAGCTTAAAGATCAAGAGAATGCTTAACAAAAACAGAATCAGAAATGCTTCCCTTGGGAAATGTTTTGGCTAATTCTCATACTGAAGTCTGTCTGCTTTTTTCCCTAATTGTGCTAAGTTTCAGAGCCTGGGTAGTGAGCTGGTGGTCTCTACAGAGAAGGGAGTCTAGAGGATTTATCTTGCATTTGTAAGGCAAGAGAGAATTTCTCTAATATTATGTGAACTATTGCTTATTTTAAACTGGTAGTCTAGTATAATTTTCCCTGATGTAAGTGATAGTTTTTCCTCCAGCAACAAAGTATCCTCTAATTTCTAGTAGTTTGTGAAGTTGGGGGTGAAGTTGGGGCTGAAGTATCTCAATGTGAACATCTTTCATGTTACAGTAAGTGTATGTTTTCTCAAATTTAAACTAGCTATTTGAACTTTAAAAGATATCTCTAAATTAGCTGTAACTATTTAGGAAAACATTTGCAAATATCGAATTTAATGAGGACATACAATTCATTAATAATAAAATCTTTTTACACTGTAGTTTGAATTAATGTATTTTATATTTTGCAGTAAAACGTAACTCAGATTTCTACAGGTCTTAAAACCACAGACAGCGGTTCCTATTTGAATTGTCTTCTGTAACAGATTTCAATAAAATTGGACCAACTTATAAAAAAGAAAAATCACAAGAGAAAAGAACAAAAGAGGAAGGGGAGAAAAAAAGACCTACATAAACAAATCCCAAACAAACAATTAACAAAATGGCAAGAAGAACATACGTATTGATAATTACCTAACATGTAAATGGATTAAGTGCCCCAACCAAAAGACATGGACTGGCCGAATGGATACAAAAACAAGACCCGTATATATGCTGTCTACAAGAGACCCAATTCAGACCTAGGGACACATACAGACTGAAAGTGAGGGGATAGAAAAAGATATTCCATGCAAATGGAAATCAAAAGAAAGCTGGAGTAGCAATACTCATATCAGACAAAATAGACTTTAAAATAAAGACTGTTACAAGAGACAAAGAAGGACACTACATAATGATCAAGGGATCAATCCAAGAAGAAGATATAACAATTATAAATATATATGCACCCACCATAGGATCACCTAAGGCAAATGCTAACGTAATACAATAATAGTGGGGGACTTTAACACCTCACCTACACCAATGGACAAATCATCAAAACAGAGGAAACACAAGTTTTAAATGACACAATAGACCATATAGATTTAACTGATATTTTTAGGACATTCCATCCAAAAACAGCACATTATACTTTCTTCTCAAGTGCACATGGAACATTCTTCAGGCTTGATCACATCTTGGGTCACAAATCAAACTTCAGTAAATTTAAGAAAATTGAAATCATATCAAGCATCTTTTTTGACCACAACGCTATGAGGCTAGAAATCAATTATAAGAAAAAAAACTGTAAAAAACACAAACACGTGGGGACTAAACAATATGCTACTAACAACCAATAACAGATCACTGAAGAAATTTAAAAAATACCTAGAGACAAATGAAAGCACAATGATCCAAAACCCATGGGATGCAGTAAAAGCAGTTCTAAGAGGGAAGTTTATAGCAATATAATCTCACCTCAGGAAACAAGAAAAATCTCAAATAAACAACCTAAACTTACACCTAAAGGAACTAGAGAAAGAAGAACAAACAAAACCCAAAGTTAGCAGAAGGAAAGAAATTATAAAGATCAGAGCAGAAATAAATGAAATAGAAACAAAGAAAACAATAGCAAAGATCAATAAAACTAAAAGCTGGTTCTTTGAGAAGATAAACAAAATTGATAAACCTTTAGCCAGACTCATCAAGAAAAAAAGGGAGAGGGCTCAAATCAATACACTTAGAAATGAAAAAGGAGAAGTTACAATGGATACCACAGAAATACAAAGCATCATAAGAGACTCTATGCCAATAAAATGGACAATCTAGAAGAAATGGACAAATTCTTAGAGAGGTACAATCTCCCAAGACTGGACCAGGAAGAAATAGAAAATATGAACAGATCAGTCACAAGTAATGAAATTCAACCTGTGACTTAAAAACCTCCAACAAACAAAGTCCAGGACCAGGTGGCTTCACAGGAAAATTCTATCAAACATTTAGAGAAGAGTTAACACCTATCCTTCTGAAACTCTTCCAAAAAATTGCAGAGGAAGGAACACTCCCAAGCTCATTCTATGAGGCCACCATCACCCTGATACCAAAACCAGACAAAGATACCACAAGAAAGTGCTGTTTGCAATAATCAAGACATGGAAGCAGCCTAAATGTCCATCATCTGTCAATGATGAATGGATAAAGAAGATGTGGTACATATATACAATGGAGTATCAATAAGCCTAAAAAAGAATGAAATAATGCCATTTGCAGCAACATGGATGGACCTAGAGATTATCATGCTAAGTGGAGTCAGTCAGAGAAAGACAAATATCATATGATGTCACTTATATGTGGAATCTAAAATATGATACAAATGAACTTATTTACAAAACAGATACAGACTCACAGACATAGAAAACAAACGTACGGTTACCAAAGGGGAAAGGTAGGGGAAGGATAAATTGAGAGTTTGGGATCGACATATATACTCTACTATATTTAAAATAGATAACCAACAAGGACCTACTGTGTAACACAGGGAACTCTGCTCAATATTATGTAATAACCTAAATGGGAAAAGAATTTGAAAAAGAATAGACACATGTACATGTATAACAATCATTTTGCTGTACACGTGAAACTAGCACAACATTGTTAATCAACTATACCTCAATATAAAATAAAAAATTTTTAAAAACCCAAATTCTTTGTAGAAAATCTAATATAATCTAATATAATGGGTTGTCTTTCAAACCTTGCTGAATTAAACCATAAGTCAAACCAAAATACTAATTTTCACAGAACCATGTAAAAGAACAACAAAAAAACTGATCAATAAGAATTGAACTTGAGAAGTAAAAAACCTATTGAAACAGAAAAACATGAAGTCAATATAGTCTCTGACCCCTCGTCTCAGTCTGTGCCCATTTCCCTTGGACATTGATGGAGCACTAATGAAGGCCCCTGGACTCTGATTGGTATCCTCAGAGTTGAGAACTAGATTTTCACCTTAGTTTCTATTCAACATAATCTCATTAGGACTGGGGACTTAGAAACTCCACCCACGCATGCCCCATACAAACATCCCCATAGAGAGAGGAATGGGGGCCCTGAGGCTTGGTCACCCCCTACCCAGTGCATCTGCAAGGCAAGCTCGAGGCAGTAAGTGGGAAGGGCTCTGGAAACTACACACCCGGAGGCAGTCAATTCCTGCCTCTGTCATTTACCAGCTGTCCACATTTTTTTTTTGCGGTACGCGGGCCTCTCACCCCTGTGGCCTCTCCCGCTGCAGAGCACAGGCTCCGGACGCGCAGGCTCAGCGGCCATGGCTCACGGGCCCAGCAGCTCCGTGGCATGTGGGATCCTCCTGGACCGGGGCACGAACCCGTGTCCCCTGCATCGGCAGGCAGACTCTCAACCACTGCACCACCAGGGAAGCCCCCCAGCTGTCCACATTTTATTTACTACTCTGAGATTCCATTTTCCCAGCTGCAGAGTGGACATGCATGTTGCTTGGCACATAGCAGGTCCTCAATAAATGTCAGTCGCTATTTTTTATCATGAAAAGCATGCATTGGTTCCGTATTAGCCAATCATATTTCATTTACTAAGATTCTTGGTGGGGAGGGATAAGTTAGGAATTTGGGATTAGCAGATACAAACTATATAAAAGATAAATGACAAGGTCCTACTGTATAGCACAGGGAACTATATTCAGTATCCTGGAATAAACTATCATGGAAAAGAATATGAAAAATAATATATATGTAGAACTGAATCACTTTGCTGTACACCTGAAACTAACAAAACATTGTAAGTTAACTATACTTCAATTAAAAGACTCGAGAATTTGGGACTGAGGACTACAGAACCTGGGGATATTTAAATGAAGTAAAGAATATTTACAAGGTTATACCTAGGACTCTGTTCTCCAAATGTTTGGCACACCAGCAGGCCAGTGTAGCAACATTGTAAAGCCTTAAAGTGACAGCCCCAGAAAATGGAGGTGAAATGAAAGAAAAATTTTAATCAAGCCATGTATCGCTAATTATTTATGTAGAATGTAGAGGCCAGGATATAGATAACATACCCACCAGCACAGCACTTTGTAGTTCATTACATGTTTATGCTTATCCAATTCTTAATATCAACTCCATGAATTCCTTTCATTCATTCAGCAACAATATTTAATGGTGTCAATAACTACTGTTTATGGGAAGCTTATTATGTTCTAGGCCCTATGCTTTGCATGTTTTATCTCATTTAATCCTTACAACAAACCTATGAAGTGGGAACCATGATTCCTTATTTTATAGATGTGGAAAACTAAGGCACAGAGAGGCTTTGCAACCTGTCCACGGACAACACAACAAGATCAAGTAGCTCAACCGAGGAAGAGCTGAATTTTGAACTTGGGTCTAACTTCAAAGTCTCTGTTCTTAATCATGATGGAATGCTGCCTTGTACCATCTACGAGACCTTATTTTAGGAGCTGTAAGAAAATAGCAGGGTAGAATCTATATAGCATCATGGAACTATAAAGCCGAAGGCTCTTGCTTTTTCCTGGTTATTGCACTAAGTATTTTTTATTGTGCATTAATTAGATGAAAGTTAGTGGAAGGGCTCTTAATGCTCTCAGTCCTACTCTAGCCTGTCTACACAGCCCAAGTCCTTAAGAGAATGAATCCATTTCAAACACTTAAGAGCACAGCTTCTGTACCAAGGGCTCATGAGTTCAAGCCTTACCCCATCATTAGCAAGTGTAGTTTGGAGCCCCCAGGACTTTGAATGACCCTGTCAACACATCACATGAAGCCCAGGCCATCAGGTCGTCTCTCACCCCTGGATTCTAATCCCCGTGGCCTGTCTGCAATGAGTCAGCCTTTCCTCCCTCTGTCCCTGTCCCCCAGTTTATGTGCACTGACATTTAATATGTATTATTTGTCTTTCCTAATAGAATACAAGCTCTATGAGGGTGGGGGTTTTTGTCTGTTTTGTTCTGCTGTATCCCCTGGAACATAGGAGGTGCTCAGTAAATATGTTAAATGAATGAATACTGATAATCCACTTAAATTTTTAAATGAAAATAATACCTACCTACTAGGTTCCTTTCATGATCTGTTTATCTAAGCGATACTCTATTCACCTCAAATTTGTTTAAGTCCTTGAAAAGTTTGAAAATAATACAAGCCGTCTGTAATTCAAGGTTTTCACCAATTCAGGCTGAGCAATCATTTATCAGCTATTTAAGTGTCTTTTATGTGCATGCACACACATGCACTACCCGTAGTACGTCACCTAGAACATGAAAAGTATTTGTCGGGTGATACATGCCAGGTCCCGTGCTATACGCCAAGGACACAAGGAACAACAGAGACCCCGTCCTACCACCATGGAACTCACAGGCTACAGGAAGAGACAAACATTAAACAATTACACAGTTTTCACTGCAGATGTGAAAAGGTGAGATTTTACTGCTTTCCCAGTGGGGAACAAGGGTGCTGGGGAACCAGCTAGTGGAATGCAAATGGAACATCACTGGGTTCCGTGTAATTTACTGAATAGGTGGTACGATAGCATCCAGTGCTTGAGTGACACATCTTGAGACAAATCAGAACTGGTATTTCTCCTAAAGACCCTTGCCTTGGCATTAGAAATCCTGCTGATCTGCAGTTTTCTACCAGTTTCTAGAAAATAAAGACATCAAGAGAAGAAATGAAGAGAACCATGGTAGAGAGAGGAAGCAGCCTTGAAGAAAATCCTAATAGCACAGACCTACTCATTGGGGATGTGTCAGATTCACCAACAGGGAGCTTGTGTCTTGTGTCTTGGAGACCCCAGTAACAACACTAACAGTGATGATCATGACACCTGCTACCCTTTCTTGGTCCTCCTGCTTTGCATAAATTATCCCATTTGATGCTCAAATTTATGAGGAAGGTACTCTCACTGTCCTTATTTATAGATGAGACAGACCAGGAGAGGTTGAGTACCTTGCCCAGGATCATGCAGGTAGTGAATAGTAGAGGTGGGCTTTCTACTGACCATCTGCCTGTTACCCTGCCTCCACAACCTGCCTTTCCTCGCGTTGTCAGTATCATTTCTGTTAAAACAATCAAGTCAAAGTGAGCTCCCTCATCTTTTAGATATACCCGTGCATTCCCACGTCTGTGCCTCTGTTCCTGCTTACCTCTTCCTGTGCCCATCAAGGGATACTGGAAAGAACATCAGACTGGGAGTCAGGGATGCTGGGTTGGAGTCTAGGCTAAACACAAATGAGCCAGCTCTTAATAACACCTACTATCTGTTGAGCACTTGCGCCGTGTGCTTTACATGTATTAACTCATTTGATAATCACAGATACTCTTTTCCTTTTCCACAAATCAGTACAATCAGTCAACCCAGGCACAGAGGTTCTATAGCTATTAGGACGCACAGCCAGGATTTGAACTCAGTCTGCTTCTAGCCTATGCTCTTAACCTCTGCCCTACTGCCTCTCATTTGAATGACTGGGCAACCATCAACTCTCTGGCCCTGCTTCCTTGTCTATAATATGAAGGAGGTAGGATTGCCAACCAGGTCCCTCCCAGCTCTGAGATAATAAGAGGTCTACGAATCCCACTGGTCTTGTATTTCAACTACAAGTTTTAAAAAAAAAAATTGTCAGTTTTTTATTAATGATATACTCTACCAGGGAAACTAGACACGACTAACTTCTTTTCACAGAGAGTAAAACAGCAAGTAAACATGGATAATGGACACATCACACACACACGTTAAAATAAGTGTTTCATAATTTCAACAGATAAAATGCCCAAGTAAGAATTTTCACAGGTAATTAGAAAATATATTAAAAAGAACCAAATGGAGATAATAATGAAACAAGGGCAATTAGAACACAATACATGCATTTAGCAACTAAAGAGAGAATGAGTGAACTAGGATACGCGGGGAATGTATCTCCCTGAAAAGAACAGATTAAAGAATAGAAAGCATAAAAGGATATCGGGGACACAGGGAGTATATCGATAAAGGTTACTTATACATGTAATTGGAGCTACCAAATGCAACAAAAAGAGAAAAGAATAGAAAGTATATTTCAAAAAAAAAGGGATAATTTTCAAAACTAATGAGTTATTTGGACACTATTTTAAAAGCACTACAATCTCCAAGCAGAAACACACACACAAACACACACGGTACATCATAGTACAACTGCTAAAAAGCAATGTCAGCTTCCTCTACTAATGCTCATTACTCTAGGCTATCCTTCCCACAGTGACTTTAGCAGAACACTCAGGAATACGTCAGGGATTCCAGATTCTGAGGTCAACTGAGCTTTGGAAAGTCCTACTCAATTTTGGGGGTTGATAATGCAATTAGCCTATTAAAAGTGCTGAGAAGTCCTGCAGGTAAACAACAACAAAAAATTCTTTATCTAGGAATCCAGCTTTCTCAACCTTTGCAGTACTGAATTCGGGGCCAGAAAGTTTGGGACATTGTAGGATGTTTAGCAACATCCCTGGCCTCAGCTCACTAAGCCCCATGACCCAATGGGGACAACCAAAAATGGCTCCAGGTATTACCAACTGTCCCCCAGCGGGGCATGATTGCCCCTGGTTGAGAACCACTGCCTTAATCCTGATTTCAGATCTTATTGGATCACACCACAGCCCTCCTCCCCATTCCATTTTATTTTTTTTAGAAAATCACTTGCAGCCAGCGTCTCTCTAGAATGGAGTTCCCCAGAATACATTTTGGGTTACAGTGCTACTGACACTTCCTTTCAAATCCTATAGGCTATATTAGGTGTCCTGTACAGACAATGTTTTGTGTTCTAACATGGACAGACAGGAATACCTCTCCACGGAGCTGAAAGTATCTTGTGTTTGATGTTATCCTTCACGGTGCCTGGCACAGGGCTATTCACCCGAGACAGTTCAGATGATTGGCTACATGAATGAGGTCTCAGAAACTCATGGGAAAGAGTTGAAATCACAAATAAGAGAGAGGAAGAGTTAAGAAGAAAACTGCTGACTTTAGAGAAGCTAAAGCTAAAACTACATTTATTACAAGTGGGGCAAAAGTAGAAAGGAAGCATGCAGTGTGCTGGGTGTGGAGTCTGGGACAGCAGAAGAAAGAAAGTAGGGAAACTGCAGGTAAAGGCTGACCGTGGGTGGGCTGCTTCCTCTGGACCTCACACTGGACACTGCACAGGAACTCATGCCCAAGATGGAGGGTCAGGAGGGGGACCCAAGGCCTCCATCCCATTCAGTATGGGGGCTAAGCACACAGGTGGTTCCAAGTTCAGCAGGCCTGGGTAGAAATCCCGCTCTGCTGCTTATACGTTAGGAAGCCTTGGACAGGTGGCTTGACTCCTTCGTCCAAGCTTCATTTTCCTTATCTGTCAAATGGACATAAGAGGCGTCTCTACCTTCTAGGGCGGTCGTGGGACAGATGAGATCTTTCACGTCAAGCACTTAGCATAGGGCGTGTACCCAGAATAACAGGGGAGGCAGCAACGATGCAGAAGCGGGTGCTGCGTAAGGCAAGCTTGCTGTACAGTGAGTCCAAAAGCCTGATGTGTTTTTCCACTGGGGTCAGATCTTAAGAGCTACCAGTTGTGAAACTGATTTCTAGGTCTTCCATCTGGGCCGTTACACAGACACACAGTAGTTTGTCTCTGGACCATCAGTTGTAATACACCTTCCTCGGTACACGCGTCTCTCATTTGGTGCTGAACGATGTCACCACCACCCTGGCTCTGATGACTCAGGCAGATGAGAGGGAGAGTAAAGGAAACCAGGGAGGGGGATGAAAAAGGAACAGACTCAGAATCACGCACAGGGTTTTAAATCGCCGACTTCTGCTGACATTTTTTCTATGCAGAAGCACAGCTGGCATGCGTTTCAGTTTGGAGACATGGTTGACAATTTCCCCATAATGGGGACACAACTGGCAATTTTCCTTCAGAGATATACGCAGGCAACAGTTTTGCCCCTGGAGAGGAAAGGCTCGCCGATTGAGATGCAGCCAGTAATTTCTACTCTACAGAAGACACATTCAGTAATTCTGTCCAGTGAGAGAAACAGCCAACAATTTTCCCACGGAGGGTAAGAATGCCCATGGACCAATAATGCTGGCCTTTATCCAGCTGAGGACAGTGAGAGAAGTTTAAGATTTAATTAGTGGCTATTGTACTACCATGGGCCTAATGACATAGTCTCCAGACATGGGCTGGAGACTGGAACTTAGATCAGATGAAGACTCAGAGGATTCGGAACTGGGAAACAACGAAGCTTGGCTCTACCTTTGCAATTTGCTTTTCATACAGCCCTTCATTAATTCTACAAATAACTGTTCAACAGTGAACACTGTAGCAACACAATGCATAGCATGATGAAGCAGCAGCAATTCATCTAGAAGAGGTTACACTGGTCCCTGGCTTTTGTATAACCGTTTTCACAATATTTCTGCATGTATTATAATTCATAAATATCATCTCTTTTATTTTTATTTTATTATATATTTTTGGCTGCATTGGGTCTTTGTTGCTGCGTGCGGGCTTTCTCTAGTTGTGGCGAGGGGGGGCTATTCTTCATGGCGGTCCACGAGCTTCTCATTGCAGTGGCTTCTCTTGTTGCAGAGCATGGGCTCTAGGCGCACGGGCTTCAGTAGTTGTGGCACGTGGCTCAGTAGTTGTGGCTCTCAGGCTCTAGAGCACAGGCTCAATAGTTGTGGCGCACAGGCCTCGTTGCTCCACGGCATGTGGGATCTTCCCGGACCAGTGCTTAGACCCGTGTCCCCTGCATTGGCAGGCAGATTCTTAACCACTGCGCCACCAGGGAAGCCTGATATCATCTCTCTTAATAAGTAATCATTCAAAGTGAAGATAGAATGGGTCAAAAAAAAATTTTTTTTTCCAGACAGAAAAAAATGGACCAAAAATTCACAGGGGACAGAAATGATGAGACAATCTGGTGTGGTGTGATCTGGGCTGGTCTGATTGGGGAAGGCTTAATAACAAGCTGAACCTTGAATGACCTGTAAGCTCTAGATAGATCAGAGGATGGCAAACTTCTCCTGTAGAGAGCCAGTGAGCAAATATTTTAGGCTTTGAGGGCCGTTTGGTCCCTGTTGCAACTACTCAGTTCTGCCTTTGTAGCAAGAAAGCAGCAGAGACAATACGTAAACCGATGAGCATCTGTTCCAATAAAGCTCTACTTGTAGACACTGAAATGTCAATGTCATCTAATTTTTATGTGTCATGAAACAGTATTCTTTTTTCGATTTTTGTTCAACCATTTAAAAGTGTAAAAACCTTATTCTTTGCTGGAGTTGTGTCAAAACAGGTGGTGGGCCAGAGGTGGCCTGCAGACCACGGTTTACTGACTCCTGATGACTGTGTTTGGCTGGGGGCGGTCTCAGGGGTGCTTCCTATGCTAGACAGGGCAATCAGCATGCGTAAATGCCTGAGGTGATAAATACATTCTGGGGGGACACTGGGACCCTGGGACTAGCAGCACAGAGAGCGCATGTGGGAAGCTGGAGGATGAGATCATCGCTTAGGAAGATTTACTGACATTTACTAAGGCGTGTCCTTCCGGCTGGTACAGGACACGTTAATGGACTTTGGAGTCAGACACATTCGGCTGGAACCCGTGCCCCACCACTTACAGGCTGGATTGTGTTTGTCAAGTTTTTGTTCCTCTCTAAGATTCAGCTTCATTACCTTGAAAATGCAGACATCTGTTCCCATTTTTGCATGGTTGTAAGAATCCACCTAGCACGGTGTCCAGCACATGATCAGAAGTTAACAAATATTATTAGTGTCACACACTCTTCAACCAACGTGTATTGACTGCCCGGTAGGTGTGAGGCGCTCTGACAGGTATTGGGGTTACAAGAGTGAGCTAGACAGAAAAGGTCCTGTGTTCTTCGGCACTTCCTTCAACAAGGAGTGGGCCCACTTACTTCCTTATCATGGCTAGAGGTTTTGTCTTCTTCCTTAAAGGAAGAAAAGTTGCTCATTTCCACCTCCTACCCCCCAAGATGTCCACACCTTAATCCCCAGAACCTGTGACTATGGTGCATGGCAGAGGGGAATTGAGGTTGCTGACTACTTGACCTTAAAATGGGTCGATCGACTTCCCTGGTGGCGCAGTGGTTGAGAGTCCGCCTGCCGATGCAAGAGACACGGGTTCGTGCCCCGGTCCGGGAAGATCCCACATGCCGCGGAGCGGCTGGGCCCGTGAGCCATGGCCGCTGAGCCTGCACGCCTGGAGCCTGTGCTCCGCAACGGGAGAGGCCACAACAGTGAGAGGCCCGCGTACCGCAAAACAAACAAACAAAATGGGTCGATTATGCTGGACTACCTGGCAGTACCCGGTGTAATGACCAGGGTCTTTCTAAGTGAAGAAGGAGGCAGGAGAGTCAGTGTCAGAGGGATGTAGTGTGATAGGGACTCGATGGCGATCGCTGGCTTGGAGGATGGAGGAAGGGGCCAGGAGCCAAGGGAGGCTGCCTCCAGAATCTGGAAAAGGCAAGAAGCAGACCCTCCCGCAGAGCCTCCACAAAACGGCCCAGCCCTGCAGACCCAGTGAGGCCCACTGTGGGCTTCTGAACTGTAAGATGATAACCTTCTACTGTTTTAAGTCACTAAGTTTACCAAGCGTGTGATCCTTTGTTATAGTAATAATAGGAAATTAATACTCCTCTTTCCCCCGACTGTCAATAAAGGGAGGGGACAGGGCTTATGAGCTCCCCCCGCATCTCTGGGAAGCTGCTCTTATTTCTCTGGGCTGCAGTGGCCGCTGGCTCCCTGAAGAGGTCCCTGAGAAGCCTGCTTCCTTTCAGCAGCTTCTCCTCTCCAGCTGGCCTAGCAGGCAGACCAGAGAGGGCCGGGACAGGTTTGCTGCTTCCCAGGGAGCTCGTGAACCATCACAGTTCAGCCATCATCTCCTCCCAGCATTCCTGCTGCCACCACTGCGGCTGCTGCAGCCACAGGCTGACACAGTCCAGAGAAACTAGAACACAGCAGCTGCAAAGCAGAGCAAGCCAAGCGGCTCACAGACCATCGGGATTTAGCAGCAGAACATGAGGCTGCGTGTGATCCTGCTGTGCGCCGGGTAACTCTTCCAAAAGCGATGCCACGTCCCTGCTCGGACACCTACAGTGACTCCCCATCGTCAACAGCCACCAGTGCCACCCGCTTGGCCTGGCATTCCAGGCCCTTCGTATCAGGCCCTGGACCAGCACCCCAACGTTTCTGCCCACTTCTCTCCTGCTCAGATTCTCCACTGCAACCTGGCTGGCCGACTCATCATTTGCACCAAGGTCAGAGAACTCCTTACCCCAGGGGCCAATCAGGTAGTAAGATAGATGAAGCATGCATGGGTACACAACAGGGAGTGGTAGGGACTGTGGCAAACTAGTGTCCACACCCTGTTTCCACTCAGCTCCAGCTGTCTGCTGCCACACAGGAATGTGGGTCCAGCATCGCCACATCATCTCGAAGTCTACATTTTTCTGAGGAACCCTGATGTTTCAATGTTAGTAAGTAATTAAACATTTTAAGTATGTGCTCAAACACAAGCCACCTGTAAGCCATACGGGCTGTAGTGTGTGACCTCTGTTTTACATGCTGCAATAATGATGTTTATGGAGCATTTAGCATGTGCCAGGGCTTGATCCATGCTTGTTCCCCTCCCGTCTTAGTTTGTGCTGCTCTTACAGAACACCATAGACTGGGTAGCTTATGAACAACAGAAATTTCTCATAGTTCTACAGGCTAGAAATCTGAGAGCACGATGCCAGCACGGTCCGATTTTGGTGAAGGCCCCACTCCGGGATGCAGGGGATCATTTTCTTATTGTGTCCACATGTTGTATTCATGAGGGTTCTTTCCACCTTCATGACCTAATCATCTCCCAAAGGCCCTACCTCCTAGTACCATGACATTGGGGGTTAGTATATCAACATACATTTGCGGGGGAGATACAATCAGCCCAGAATACCATTCTATCCCTGCTCCCCTGTTTCTCTGACTCCTGTTCAACCATCAGGGCTCACTGTCTCTTCCAGGAAGACTTCCTTGACCACCTCAGCCCACTGCATCCTTTCCTTCCCCTTACTGGTTAATTTGGTCACTCTCCATACTTCTCCCTGTTATTAAAAATAATAATAAGAATAATATATATATATATGCAATATATATAAAACATATATATGTTCAGAATTTACAAGTAATCCTAGTTCAGGGAATGGGATCCACAGAAAGGTGGCACTAGTGATAACAACAGCACGTGCTCCCTGACAGAATGATTTTCATTTCACAGCTTGGAGAGACTGGGACCTGTGCTCCCTGGGTGAGGACAGTGTCCTAAGGGCTCCTTAGCTCTGGGTTAGACCTTTCTCATGAAGGAGCTAGAATCTGTGATCTAAAGAGAGGGGAGGCAAGAACCTGTTTGGCTCAGGGCTCGCCTGTCACTCTAAAGGCTGAACTTGGGCTCGCATCCACAGGTAAGTTTATTCTTGGGGGGCCTGACTGTCCTTCCTTTGTGAGGATTAATCATTTATTAGCCCAGTGGGGGCAGGTGTCTTTTTGAGAACTGTCATTCTGGAAAGATACTGATTGAAGGAGGGCTCTGAGCATCTTCTCGCCAGCTGGCAGCAGGAAAGGACGGCTCCAGTGCAGACAAGATGAGTTGGCAGTGGGCGTCTCGACAGGAGCCTAATGAAGAAATCTGGTAGCAGTGAGGCCCAGCATTACAAGCCCTCATATTTGGTCTTTCACTCCGTGATATCCCTCTCTCTGTCGGGGGGTGGGCGACAAAAGTGTCCATGGGGTTGTATACCTCCTACTGTGGAATTACGTGTTCCTATAGCCAGTGGGCTCCAGGAACATGAGGCAGCGTCCCCAGGTCCCTGGGTGCGCTCCGTACATCACAGGTTAGACGTCTTAACTCCCTGCTTTCTCCTTCTCTCTCTCTCTCCCTCTCATAATTTGTTTCCAACAGGAAACTGTGTGCAGCTGCTCCAGGAGAAGCTCGAACTCCCTTGGGAGTCCCTGCCCAGGTGGCAGAGACCGTGTGTGGCATTATTAGGGGTGATTGCTTGGAAGCTGGTTGTCATGGCACCGCGAGGCCAGGGTTGCATTCCCAAGATGCCCCCATTTTCTAGGCTGTCTACATAATCACTGCAATGAGAGGCATAAACACGGAAAGGGAGAGGGGAGCAGCTCCCTGCTGGCAGTCATCTCCGTGCAGAGCCGGGAGAGGAGGGTCCATCTGGGCATGGGCCAAGCACTGCACGGAGGGATGCTGGTGTGGGCTGGTCACTGCCTGTCTCCTCACGGCTCCTGTGCATGCCTCTGTGCTCCCAGCACCGGCTTTCTACAGGCAAACATTGCTCCTAACTTAGGGACAGTCAGCGCTGTGCCTGAATGCTCCTGGAACTTGCATCCACGGAGGGGCCAGAGCTACCGTGTTGGAGCAGGTGGAACCATTGCCTCCCATCCACCGGGCCCTGCGCTAGACTCTACGTGTGTGATAGTCCGTTCCACTCTCACAAGCTGCCTGCTTTACAGATGCAGAAAGCGTATTGGGAGACACATATCACATTTTACCGATGTTAGAGCTTTTCTAAACGTCTCATTCATTCATTCATTCAATATGCTTTAGTAGCCGTGATACATCAGAGAGTCATCTGGCTTTGTCACAGGCCAGGAAGAGGCAGAGCTAGGATGTAAACCTAGCTCTAGTCCTAGAGCCCACTACTGTCCCCCCATGCTGCATCATTTCTCCTCCAGTCCCATGTTTAGCAAGGGTGACCCCTTCAACCTGGTGCTCACAGGCAGAGCGAGCCCCCATCTCCGAGGGCATGGTCCCAGTAAAATGAATTGAATTGGTCTAGGGCTTAAACCCCTGATTTGGACTTCATTAGGTGTGTGTTCTCACCAACCACAGAGAATTAACCAGAGCAGAGATGTCTCTTATGGACCTAACATCAGGCACCAGGGGTGACGTGGAGAACAATCTTCAAACCTGTTGATCACCTTATTACCTGCTAGGCCCTCCCACTGGCTCCAGACATACCATCATCACTTCGAGGCCTCTGGGACCTGAAGGCTCTGGACTCGGATGCAGAGAGAAGACACATTTTGCAATCACTGGAGAAAATAAAGGCTTTATCCCTCAGCAAGCACTTTTGCTGAATGACTTGGTCATGGGAAAGAAGGGACCGTCTGCGCCCTGTTCTCATTTTGAATTTGGCTGAAGAGTAAGAGATCTCTCCATCTCCACTGTTGCTCACACCCTGCGCTTCGGGTCACCCGCAGCAGGTGATCGGGAAACAAGGGAACCATAGCGTGTTGATTTCCTGAAGGCCAGACTCCACCAGTGAAATGCCCGTGCTGTTCTCTGCTCTCCCGGGATCTGGCCTATCCAGCTACCTCCCACTTGGGCCCAGTGAGGCAAAGATGGGAAGCCTTTCTAGACATTGTCTATCAACAGCTTCAACCACGGGCTTTACATCTGCGTTTGAATCTCGGTTCCACCCTCGATTCAATCCTTGACTTCATGTAAATTCCTTGCTTTTTTGAGTCTCCGCTTTCTCATCTGTAACTCTGTGCTCCTGGATTGTTGTGATAAGAATAAAACATTCATAAATAAATACGGACTGCTTACTGTGGGCCAGGCATTAACTTGCTGAATCCTCACAACCGTCCAGTTATGCAGGCTCTGTTACTGTCCCCATTTTATAGAGGGACACACTGAGGCTTAGAGAGAGAGGTTAAGTTCAAGTCCAAGAAGTTAAGTTCACACTGGGTTTGTCTGACCCTAGAACCAACACCACTGGCCACAACAGCATGCAGGGTATCCCCTGCTTTTCAAATGCTTGCCTTTTGCCACTTTGCTTTTACCAAAGACCTACACTAGGATCTGTTTTCGCTAACCTAACTAAAAGAAATCCGAAGAGAATTTTCACTTTGAAGAAAAAAGCTAAGACCCGATGCCTTCACTTACACAGTTTAAGAATCACAGCACTAGCGTATTGTGAGACACATACCACATTTTATCTGATGTTAGACCTTCTATGAACATGTCTCACTCATTCGTTCATTCAGTATGATTTAGTAGCCATGATACATCGGGCACTAACCCCAGAATGCTTCTACTACTTAATAACCTTCCTAGTGGGCTAGCGACCGTGGGTTGTAGTAATACACATTTGTAGTTTTGTGCTGTTACAATGATATGAACACAGAAGATTCTCAGTAAACAGGGACTGAAAAATGCTACTTTGGGGAATACCTAGCACACACCGAGGATGACGTTTGCCATCACAGTTCATTTCAACAGCTAACACAATGTCCAGCACAAACACTCTTTGGTCAGCATTTTTCTCTCTTTGATGTTGGGAATCTAAATTTCGCATTCAATTTAAAATGAACTTTCTATTAGATACCTTCCATAATTTCACATCCTCTTGTCCCACCATGGTAAGTACACTGAAGCAGTCAGTGCACTTATAAGGCTGTCACCCCATTGTGTTTAGCACAGTACCTTGCACACACTTATCGACAGACTGCCTGCTTTGTTTGATCTCACCATCTTTTTCCTAAGCTTGATGATCCCATGTATCTCAGATGTAACCCTTCAATGACAATTTCACTACATTATAGGGGTTTTCAAATGACACCAAAATGTTAAGATTAAGTCGACCCGGGGATTAAGGATGACCATCTAGGAGATAAATCCTATTTAAATCCTTATGTTCAGGTTAAAGATATAAGAGAAGATAAAAGCAAGTATCATTTTAAGCCCCCTGGGGGTGAGCATTCTCCCGCCCTCTGCTGCCGGCGGGCTGTGCTTGATTACGATGGCAGGCCAGCAGGTGCTTCGAGTAATTCAGCAGATAAAGGGACCTGCACGCATGGGGCTGGAAGCTGCTTGAGTGGACAGCAGATTTCACAGCTGAGTTATTGAGGCCACCTACCGAGCTGTCAAAATAGAATTATGTGAACTGCAAGGGGGGCTCAAATTAGCTGATATACTTAAACATGTGTCAATTACACACGCACGCGATTCCCCCTTCCCTTCTTTATCCTCCAGTGCTGGGCAAGTACTGAAGGTGGCCGAATTCATTACATGAAACAATAAATAAACCCATGATAAACCATGATCTTTATCAGTGTATTAGATTTATCTTTTCTGGGCCTTGATTTCCTCAAGCTGTAGAAAGGAAAAAAGACTCTGAACTCAAAGAGGTTTTTTTTTTTTTTTGCGGTCCGTGGGCCTCTCACTGTTGTGGCCTCTCCGGTTGTGGAGCACAGGCTCTGGACGCACAGGCTCAGCGGCCATGGCTCACGGGCCCAGCCGCTCCGCGGCATGTGGGATCTTCCCGGACCGAGGCACGAACCAGTGTCCCCTGCATTGGCAGGCGGACTCTCAACCACTGCGCCACCAGGGAAGCCCTCAAAGAGTTTTATGAAGATCAATTAAGATAATGGGAGAGAAGGGGTTCTGTAAGTGGTAAAGTGTGCAACAGTAAAAGGTACCCATTTAATCATTTTATGCTTTGTTTTTTTATGTGAATCTTCCAGTCCATGGAATTTGTGAGTTTCCTCCCCAGACTGTCCCTCCCCTAGTCTTTGCCAACTCATTCAATGCCCTTCATCGAAACATGTGCTCAGGCCAAAAAGCTAGGCATCGCCCTGGATTCTTCCCTTAACCTCACCTTCCACATCTAGTTTTTTTAAAAGGTCCTGGACCTGGAGATTATCATCCTAAGTGAAGTCAGTCAGACAGAGAAAGACAAATATCATATGATATTGCTTATATGCAGAATCTAAAAAAGAATGATACAAACGAACTTATTTACAAAACAGAAATAGACTCACAGACTTAGAGAATGAACTTACGGTTACTGGGGGGAAGGGTTGGGGGGGAGGGGTAGATTGGGAGTTTGGGATCGACATGTACACACTGCTATATTTAAAATGGATAACCAACAAGGACCTACTGTGGAGCACAGGGAACTCTGCTCAGTACTCTGTAATAACCTAAATGGGAAAAGAATTTGAAAAAGAATAGATACATGTACCTGTATAACTGAATCACACTGCTGTACACCTGAAACTAACACAACGCTGTGAATCAATGATACTCCAACATAAAATAAAAATTTTTTAAAAAGTCCTGTTAACTTTACACTCAAAATGTAGCCCAAATCGGCCCAATCTGAGTCCAAGCCACTATCACCCCCCTTGCCTGGACCATTCTGATGGCTTTCTAACTCTTCTCCCAGTAACCACTCTTCCTCCTGATACTTCATTCTTTACATAGCCACAGAGTGATATATTTACAAGTATAACCACATTACTCCTTTCCTCAAACCCTACCAGATTTTCCTTCTTAAATAAAATAAAAGCCAAATTCCTTGCCTTTGCCTACAGGGCTACCGTGTTGCCTAACTCCCAAGTGCTTTGCATAGAATCCAGTGAGAACGAGGCCCCTGGGCTGTTGGCAGTGACTACCCTGAGTGTAGAGTCCTCGTGTGATCTGAGCCACCAGCCTCCTCCTCCCATTTCCCCTCTTGCTGCCCCTTCTCACGACACTATAGGTGGCCAAACTGGTCTTCCTTCTGCCCCCTGACTTGCCAAGCACGGCGCAGATTCACAGCCTCTGCATTGCTGCTGCTGCTTCTCCAGAAACACTTTTCACCAAATCTTGCCTTATCGTATTTACCTATGTGTTTGCTGTCTCTCTTAATCTACCTGGATAGAGTGCCATGGGGGAAGGAGGTATCATTTTCTTAGTGCCTGGAACAGCACCTGGAACATAGTAGCAACAAGAAATATTTGTTGAATAAATGAACAGTAGGTGGATTACCGTCATTTCATAGACCCCACTTCCCTTTGTCTATGAATTCCAAAGCGTTCCAAAGCTAGAAATGAGGGAACACAGATGGGGTAAGCCACTCTGGTGGAAGCCTCTTCATTTGTGTACAGAGAAGCACTGAGTGGGTACAAGGTCATCAAACTGCGTGACTCTAGTTGTTCTACAAGCATTTATTTAGCACCTTCACTATGCTAAGTGTAGAAGGGAAAAATAAACAGCCTTGGCCATCCTGGAGGAAAATCATTTAGTGGGACAGAAGCAGAAACAGGTCATTTCAACCTATCATATCAGGTGCTCTGATGGAGGGTACTTAGCCTACGTGGTGAAACTTAAAGAGTATGATAGGCAGAATAATGCCTTCTCAAGGATGTCCATGTTCTAATCTCCAGAACTCATGAATATGTTCCCTTTCTCGGCAAAGGGGAATTAAGATTGGAGGTGGAATTAAAGTTGCTCATCAGCTGACCTTAAAGTAAGGGGATGAGCCTGGATCACCTGTGTGGGCGCACTGTAATCACGATGGTCCTTATATGTGGACGAGGGAGGCAGAAGAGGAGAGTCAGGGCGATAGGGCAGGAGAAGGGTTTGTCCCACTGTTGCTGGCTTTCAGATGGAGAAAGGGACCATAAGCTAAGGAATGCGATGGCCTCAAGAAGCTGGAGAAAGCAAAGAAACAGACTGTCCCCTTGAGCCTCCAGAAGGGAACACAGCCCTCCTTACACCTGGATTTTAGCCAGTGAGACCCACGTCAGTCTTCTGACCCACGGAACTATAAGATGACAAGTTTTTGTTGTTTTAGTCACTAAGTTGGTGGTCATTTGTTACAGCAGCCATAGGAAACTCAATACAAAAAGGAAGAGGTGAACTTGGATGTCCCCTCTGGTGGGAAGAGACGGGCTATTGTAAGACCCATCCTGCCCTGGCCAGAGCCCTCCCCAGGCTCTGTCAGGTCAATGTCCCTCCCTGGGGAAAATTTCTCCTGGGTATCCCCTGGACTGACGTTCTCCTGAAACTCAAATTGAGAATGCTCATCCGGTGTCTGTGACTGCTTTGCCAGTGATGGCTTGTCATGGACCGTGATGACAGGTAAGTGGCCTTGAGACGTCCCAAGCCCAGAGCAACCAGAGCCACCTATAACCTCATGGCCAACCTTTCCTATTCTGTGTGTCTCTGGGGCTGCAGCCACATGCCTGAACCAGTTTCAGCCTCTGCTGCCTTCTTATCTAAGACCTCCTGCGGGGGAGAGGGCGGGACCTGGGACAGTGGCAAGTGCTAATGAATGACACTTGCCTCCAAAATTAATAAGCTTTCTTGTTCTTAGGAAAATCCACTCAACTGGAGTCTCCAGGATGACTAATTGACAGAACTGGTTAAATTAATCAAACATGGAAATGAGGAAGGGGGAAGGGATTCTATTTATACTATATGGTTTGGGCCTTGCCTGTTCTGCTGCTAATTGCTGCTAAGCTTGAATGGGGTAGACGCTGGACTGGGGCAGTGGGTGGGTTTCTGTGAATTCTGCTGCTTGTAGCAGGGCTCTGGCTTTTCTCCAGGAGCAGGGGCGTGGGTGTCTGTGTGTGTTTGTAATCCTGTCGTCAGGATTTTTAATAAAATTAAAAGCATTTTTAATAAAGGGCCTTGTCTTTTTAACCTAACCAAGCCCCCCCTGAAATAAACACTGTTAATTACACCCCCAATCAATACTGAATCCCGTTTGGAAGCTGTCCCAAACCTCAGAGTTTTTAAGATGCATTGCAGCTGCAGCCTCAGCTGATGCCTTTGGACATATTCTATCAGAGATCTGGGGAATGAGCTGTAGGTTTATTAAGGGATCTAGTGGCCTATGGAATCAGGACTTGGCAGTTAAGTTTGTAGATGAAGGTGATGAATGAGATAGTGGATTTCATGTTCTGTGCAAAGGCAGAGTTAGTGCTGCCACTGGAAGCTGTTGGGCTGAGGAATCCAGCTCATGGGGATTATATAAAATGGAGTCCCGTGAAATTATCCTTGAGGATGTTAGAAAAAGATCACACTCTTTCTTCTGCTGTCAAATACCCAGGAGAAGAATTCATTCTTCTCATTCTTCTCCCAGAAGCAGACAGACCCGGGTTCAAATCTTGGCTCTTTCACTGTGATCTGTGGCAAGTTTCTTCACCTCTCTGTGCCTCATCTGTAAACTGGGGTTACTAAAACCAATCTTCTTCGGTTGCTATGAAACTTAATTGAGACCTAGAAGAGCTCAAAACTAATATCCATCCCCCTCCGCTATACGTACCTTTAAAGGAAAATGGAATTTCCGATTTAGATGATTAGGTTAGGCATCAAACTTTGCCCCGTTTGCATTGGAAACCAAGCTGTTTTTCTAATGACACTATTCACTAAAACGCCTCAGACTTTAAAGCCTAAAGTGCTTATACCTTTTCCCCACAACATGGAAAGGTCAGAGCATCTTCACACCAGACCTATGACAGGCAGATTTAAGTGCACTGCAGGGTTGTGGCTGACTACCCCTGGACAGCCAGCCTGCCTTGGTTTCATCTGAAGGAGGGAATTTCTGTGGCCACATTTGGACCTGCAGATTTGCCAGTGTGGAAGGGCACCAGTCTCACCGGTAGAGCCAATGCAAGAGGACGGGTGCTGCCAGGCTGCCCGTCACCGCCGCTGAGAGGACCCATGGCTCCTCACCCTGGCCAGCTTCACCTCCTGCAAGTCCCCAGCACAAGCCACATCCTCTCAATAGGATGGGACCTCTGGGGCAGGTGAGGAGTGAGGCAGGTCTGGCCAAACGATGACGGAATTAAGATGCAACTGAGGAATCTGCTCTGTGTCATCAGACACTGAGCATGGAGTTCGCATTTGTGATTGACTTCATCCAGCAAATATGCTTTGCGAACTATGTGCCAGGCAGTCTGCTAATTGCTTTTACTTTAACTAATTAATGGCCAAAGATTTCCATGAGGCTAAATCGCATGATCACCTCTCTACTCTCATCTTCCTTGACCCTGCAGAGGCATCTGACATAACTGATCCCAGTGTCTTTCTAAATCACTCCCTTCTCTCGGCTTACATGCTTCCTCAACGCCACCCCTTGGTTTTCCTCTTACCTCCCTGGCAGCTCATCCTCAGTCTCTTGTAAAAGGCTGCCCCTTGCTCCCCCCAGCCCCCCTGGCAAATGCTGACGTGCCCTTGGCCTCCATCCTGGACTCTCCACTCCTCTGCATCTACATCTTCTCTCCTAAGTGACTTCACCTTGTCCCATGGCTTTAAAGACCACGAGATGCTCATGACTCCTAAATTTCTATCTCCAGCCCAGATCTGCCCCCTGACTTCCAGACTCAGGTATCCATGTGTTACCAGGCTTCTCTGACTGTGCGTATCATAGGCATCTCAATCCGGACACATCCAAAAGAGACGTGTGTTTGGTCTTTCCACACCAAACCTGTTCCTTCCTGAGTCTTTTCATCAGTATGTGTTACCACTATACCCTCGGCAGCTCAAAACCAAAACCTAAGTTTTCTCAGAATCCTCCCTCTCTGTCACCTCTCCACTTTCAGCCTCTCAGCAAGTCCTCTTAGCCTTATCGCCTCAGTAGACTCTGTGTCTGTCCACTTATCACGCCATCACTACCCACCCCAGCCCCGGTCAGAGCCACTGTCATTTCCTCCCAGACCGTGGCAAGGACCTCCTAACTGGTCCCAGAGCTTCTTGGCCTGTTAACCCTTATAGCAAATTAAGACCATAAACAGAGTATTCACTTGCCTGCTTAGAACTGTCTACTAGCTTCCATCACACTTAGAATGAAATCCAGGCTCTCTGCCCTGGTCTGCAAAGCTCTCCATGATCTGGCCCCAGCCTGCCTCTTTGGCGTCACCCTCCACCCTGTTTCCCAGCTCACCAAGCTCCATCCACTGGTCTTTTTTCTCTTCTTTGAACACACACGCTTGTCCCTATGTCAAGGTCTGCCTACTTTGATATTATCTCTCTGTTTGGCTCCTTTTGACAATGCGGGTCTCAGTTCAAAGGCTTTCCCTCACCACCCTGGCTACTCGTTAACCCTTTTAATTTTCTTATAGCTTTTATCAGTGTCAGAAATTATCTCACTCATTTGTGTACTAGTATATATTTTCTTTCCTCCCTTCACGCTAGGATGTAAGCTCCCTGAAGGCAGGAATGAGTGGATGTTGAATAAATCTTAGTTGAGCAAGTGATTTCTGGAGTCCTCGTTAAGAGGCACAAGTCTGGATCAAACCCCAGGTGTCACTTGTTCTTTGGTGGCCGCGGAGTATCATTCCTCCTCTTAGCTAGTTTCCTCATCTGTAAAATGTGACAGATACTAGGATGCCCCCCATAGCGTTGTCAGGACCTTGGCTTACTTTCTGGATATAGTAAACGTCACAGAAGTTCCCTGTGATTACGGCTGCTGACATGACTACATCATGACTGCTTTTCCCCCGTTCCTGCTCTTAGACACGTTTGGAAGGGAAGTAAGAGAGCATCATCTTCACGACCATAACACACACGGAGCTCTTCTCAGTGCCTGGGCCAGGCACTGTTCTAAGGCTTCATGGTGTCTTCTCATTTAATCCTCCCATGCCCCCTAATAAGGTAAGTGCCGCTACTAGTCATATCTTATAGGTGAGCAAATTCAGACACAGAGAGGTTAAGTAACCCAGTTAAGATCACCCAGTTAGGCCGCGGACAGAGACTGATAGCGGACACCATGTTGATTTTCCTTCCCTATCTTGGCCCTTCTCTGAAGTCACTCACTACTGTCAGTTTAGTTTGACAGAAGGGAAGAAACAAAGCAGACATGCTCTGGGTTGTGCTTACAGGGAACGCTATAGACTGAATGACTGTGTCCCCTGAAATTCGTATGCTGAAACCTAATCCCCAGTGTGATGGTATTTGGAGAAGGGGGTTTGGGGAGGTGATTAGGTCATGAGAGTGGAGCTCTCATGAATGGGATTAGTGACCTTACGAAAAAGAGACTCCAAGCCTCCCTCACATCCTGCTGCCATGCAAGGACACAGCGAGGGAAGATGGCCATCTATGGACCAAGAAGCTGGTCTTCACCACACACTGGATCTGCTGGTGTCTTATCTTGGGCTTCGCAGCTTCCAGAAATAAGTGTTTGTTGTTTAAGCCATCCAGTCTGTGGTATTTGATTATAGCAGCCCGAATGGGCTAAGACAGGAAATATCATCCTGGGCTCCCCACCCCCTGGCCCGCCCCAGTACCTAAGACAGGTGCTGTCAACGGTGTGTGTAGCGGGAATCTCCTCTTTCTACACTTGCAGTACCCAGCGGGCTCTCCTGTTATCCACCAAGCTTCTCCCAATTATAGAAGTAAAACTACAACCTTGAGAATCTGGAAAATAGGAAAGCTGCCCGAATTTTGCTGCCCTGACACCATCCCTTTCATGAAGAGCCCCAGTCTTTGTCTACACGTATTCTTCTTCACACTGCTGAATTCAGGGTGGGCTTGTAACCTTGCGTGCTGCTTTCACATTTATCATAGGCATTTCCCCACCTGCTCCATCTTTAACTGTTCACAGGGAGTTGGCAGGTTACATCTCTATGGACCTTCACAGGAACCTCTTTCTCTAGTCCCACTTCCATTTGAGGGTTCCAATGGCTACTTTTCTTTTTCTTAAAATTTTTTTTTTAAAAATTATTTATTTATTTTAATTGGAGTATAATTGATTTACAAGATTGTTAGTTTCAGGTGTATAGCAAAGTGATTCAGTTATATAAATATGTATGTACATATACATATATATACTTTCAGATTCTTTTCCATTATAGGTTGTTATAAGATATCGTATATAGTTCCCTGTGCTATACAGTAGGTCCTTGTTGTTTATCTACTTCATATATAGTGGTATGTATCTGGTAATCCCATACTCCTAACCTGCTGCTTTCCTTTCATGCTGTAAAAACAAACTACCTATTCAAGACCCCCTCCCCTTATGAGTGGTTTTTGAATAGGAAACAGGCTTCTTAGCACCTCATCGCCTCTAAAATCAGTTTAAGTCCTCTTTGTTCAGAGAGCAAGTATGTTTCGGCACCACGGGAAAGTATCCAGGCACCGTCACCATAAAACACATGGAGATCACGGGGGAGGTGCAGAGGCTCCACGTACAGGTTTTTATTGCCCCTGTCCTCTGTCCCCCACCACGTTCAATAAGAGTCACACACACTGTGTGCTCACGACAGGTCAGGGGCTGTACTAAGAGCTGGTCCATGACCACTTTTCACCCTTACCACCTGCAGGAAAGGATCAGCATTGGCGCCTTGCCCAGGCTGCCTGCAACGAGCGGGCCTGGGACCCACACCTGGAGCTGTGAGCTCCAGGGACTGTGCTCTGGATGACTTTCAGGTCTTCTATTAGAGGCTGAATTGTGTTCCCCCTCCCCAAATTCTTATGTTGAAGTACTAATCCTCAGTGCCTCAGAATGTAACCATATTTGGAGGTAGGGTCTTTAAAGAGGTAATTAAATTAAAAACTGAGGTCATGAGGGTGGAGCCTAATCCAATATGATGAGTGTCTTCATAAGAAGGGCAGTTCTGAACACAGACAGGTGCAGAGAGAAGATGACGTGAAGACACAGAGAGGGGGTGGTCACCAGCAAGCGAAGGAGAGAGGCCTGGAAGAGATCCTTTCTTCACAGCCTTCGGATGAAACGAACCCTATTGATACCTTGGTCTAGGACTTCTAGCCTCCAGAACAGGGAGACAGTAAGATTTTGTTTTTCTAAGCCCCCCAGTTCATGGTATTTTGTTATAGCAACTCTAGTAAATGAAAACACCTTCTTTCATCTGTCTCTTCCCACCTGCCTGCTTTTCTACCGCAGTTGTTCAGTGAAGCCCCATTTGTAGCTGGGTTGGCAATGCAGGGGTTTGGTAAAATAAAGCCCCTGTCCTTATGGAGATTACATTCTAGTCAGGGAGACAGAGGAAGAAAACAAACATCTATAGCTGAGTACTAAGAAATACATAAAGAAATAAAATAGGCTGATGCAGTAGAAATAGGGTGCAGATGGGGGGAAAAGAGAAGTCCTCTCTGAGGAGGTGATATTTTCCCAGAGACCTACAAAATGAGAGCAGTCTAAACAAGGGAGGGCCTGGTGGGAGAGCATTCCAGGGAGGGGAAGAGCCTGTGCAAAGGGCCTGAGGCACAAAGGGCTTGGTGTGTTGAAGGCACAGGAAGCAGACCAGTGTGGCCAGACTACAGGGAACTGAGAATGGGAAGGTGGACAGGGACCAGATTCCTGTGGGTCTTGGAAAGGAGTTTAGATCTAATTTCTCTCTCATTCCCTTGGTTGTCATTCATCACACCTGGCCAGTTTCTTCACTCAACTCCCGGTACTCACGCATTAAAAGGGAACAGCAAGATTCAGGCCAGACGCTGCTGCTGCCATCAACACCCTATTGTTTCAGCCATTAGAATCTCAAACTGCAGATACAACCCTTGTCATTACCGCCAGAAGCGATAGAAAAAAAACTGAGAGATGAGGAAGAGAATCATCCTTTCCAACCCCTGCTGAGTATGCAGAGCGAGGGACGTATGGAAATTAACATATGCAGCTCTGATAACACGGAACTCCTCGGCATTTTGATTAAACATTGATGGTTGTTAAAGACCCTCCTTCTCGGAGTTCATCTCCGAAAGCCAATGTTGCTTTTCATTTTGAACTCTGGTGAACTGTCTCCATTCCGTTCGCACACCCCGGCTGAACCGTGGTCGACGGAAGGCTGGTGTTGGAGGAGGATGGAGAAAATCAATATGAAATGTCAGGTGCGGGGTCAGATTGAACTTGTTTTCCCAGCTGGCGGGAGCTCGGGCCGCTGCCGCTGCAGCAGCCAAACAAAGGGAGATGCACACTGACGAAGGTCGGCACTTTGGACAAGTCAGGAAAATGAATTTCGTTCGCTTCTTAATTAGATTAGGAGGCTGGTGGCTGGCAATTCAGAGCACTGCTGGTGTCGGGATAGGGCGTGGGGAGGCAGGGGTCTGCAGGTGGCCAGCTAGCTCCCAGCCTCCCTAGGGACTGTCCCCTGGGCTCTACTTCTCAAGGGCTGTGTGGGACCAAGGCTGCAGGGAGAAGCAGCCCCCAGGGGGTTCCTGGGTGCGAGGGCTTGATGACCCTTCCCAATATTTTCCCCAGGGAACATCTTAGTCTTTAGGTAGCATCTCGGTGGACACTGCCTTGCGGTATAAGGTCCTTGTCACATCCCCTCACGACACCACAAGACTCTTTTTCGTACCACTTATTACAGTCACAATGTCATTATCTATCTGTGATTCTCTGATGAATGCGTCTTTCCTCCTTAGACAGTGTGATAGTTCATCTTATGCATCAATTTGACTGGACCATGGGGTGCCCAGATATTTCATCAGACATTATCCTGGGGGTTTAGGAGGGTATTTTTGAATGAATTTAACATTTAAATTAACAGACTGAGTAAAGCAGATTGTCCTCCCTAATGTGGGTGGGCCTCATCCAATCAGTTGAAGGCCCGAATAGAACAAAAGGCTGACCCTCCTCCCAACAAGAAGGAATTCTCCTGTGTGACTCCTTCGAGCTAGGACATCAATTTTTTTCCTGCCTTCGCGCTTGAACTGGACCATCAGATCTTCCTGGATCAAGAGTCTGCTGGCCTTTGGACTAAAACTACCTCATTGGCTCTCCTGCAGCCCCACTGAAGATCCTGGGACTTGTCAGCCTCTGTGATTGCATGACCTTAATTGTTATGAATACTTATAACAAGTCTTTCACATTTATATATACATACACACGTGTATGTGTATGTGTGTGTGTATATATATGCATATGTGTATATATATGATATATATATATATCTCCTATTGGTGCTGTTCTTCTTAAGACCCTCACTAGTATAGACCTTGAGCTCTAAGAGGGAAGAAAGCAGATCTGGTTTTGCTCACCATTGTGTCCCCAGAGTCTGGTACAGTACCTGACATATAGTATGTGCTCAACAAGTACTAATTAAATAAATGACTAATGGGGCTTGTGGACATGGAGTAAAGGTTGGAGGTTCAGGCCTCTTAGAGCTGCAGGTCTGGAAGCGGGGGGTACTCAGGAGGCGTAACTGTGGTAACTGCTGCTGCCGTTCACTGTCTCCTGTGTGCCTGGCAGAGGGTTAGGCTCTTATACACTTGAGGACAGTTACTCCTTGGGAACAGCCAGCCCTATGAGACGGTCTTTATTATATTATTTCTATGTTCAGAGGAGGAACTTGGGATTCAGAGGGATTCAAAACTTCATTGGGGGGTCACACAGCTGCTGAGCGACAGAGCTGCGTTCTGATTCCAAAGCTTCTTCTCTAAATAATTCTAGTTCCGGAAATGCCTAAGGTCTTATCCTTTTTCCATCTTGAGTTCAGAGTTCACCAAGCCTCCCAGGCAGCTTCCTCCTCACTATCCAGCCCTCCTGTGGGTCTGTCTGACCCCAGAGCCCAGGCTGGTGTCTGCCACTTTGGATTGTGAACACACCGGGCTTCTCGTGCCATCTCTGGCATCCACTTTGGGTTGGTGGCCCCTCAAGCCCGGTCAGACAGCTAATGTCACCTCCCACACAGCATGTCCCAGACTGGTCCTCAACCGTTCACTCTCCTTCAGTATGGCTTCTTATTAGTCCGCAATCCACATGCCATTTATGTCAACTCTCAGGCATAAATTTATTTATCGAATCAATATTTACTGAGCACCTGTTTGTGTGTCAGTCCTTTGTGATACAATGTGAGCAAAACAGATTCAGTTCTTGTCCTCAGAGAGTTTACAGTCTAAAGGGGAAGGATACTGAACAAGTAATATCCACGTGTGACGAACACCAATCTCTAATATCGCTTTACATCCCCACAGTTATTTTGAAAGAAAAATGTTTCTTTTTCCCTTTCCTTTCTTTCAATTTCCATAGCTACCATCCGTTTTTTTATTATTTTTTATTGGGGTATAGTTGATTTACAATGTTGTGTTAGTTTCAGGTGGTCAGCAAAGTGAGTCTGTTATACATATACATATATCCACTCTTTTTAAGATTCTTTTCCCACATAGGCCATTACAGAGTATTGAGTAGAGTTCCCTGTGCTACCATTCTTACCTAGGTTATGAATTTCCATTGTATTGAGACTAAAGCAAAACCTTCTAATTCTCCTATGTTTCTTCCCACCACCACTGTGTTAATCTTCCATAAAACATAAATTCTATAGCTCTGTTCTCCAGCCAAATGATCTGCAATTGCTCTCCACATATTGGAGCTGTGCTTCTCAAACTGAGGCACATGTACGCATCCTTGGAGGTCAGCAAGGAGGACGATACAGGGGTGCACCATGTGGTATAGGAAGCCGTAGATAAATGCTGCATCTTTTGGAAATGTCAATTTTGCTTGAAATTTGGGGATGGGTAGAAATGTAATATTTAAATGAAATGGAAAGTAGTCATTTTATGGGAGTAAAATACAAAATCCATGTGAAATTTTAAGATGACAAAATAAGACTTCAAAGAAAATCCACCATGGTCAGCACCTCCCCTGGAGCCTCAGGCCTCTGACAGGCATGTGCAGTTTTGCCTTTGCTGAGAGGCCGGGCCACCCAGAGCACATCAGAGAGGCTGGATTGCCTTTTGGTGCCCTTCCTGCAGAGCAGCCAGGCTCACAGCCTGGGTCTGGGAGTGCTGTACTTGGTGGAAAAGTTTAAGAAGGACTGGCTACCATAGGAGCCAGACTCTGAGTATAGAGCAGGTACTCAATGAATGAATGAATGAATGAATGGATGCAGGCATAACTTCTGATTCTGACCTTCAACGACTGACTTGATATAAACCATCATCCCTATTTGACCTCTTTTCCTCCATATTCCCCTTTTAACCCAAGCCCAACACTTCTTGCTCTTTAAAGGTTTCATGTCATTTCCTAACTTCAGGCTTTTGCCCATTCTTGTGTGTACAACCCCAAACACCCTTCTCTCTAAGGTCCTACCTAACCAATTCCTACTTGTGCTTCAGCACTACCACTCAGCCTCTGCCTCCCCTGTAGGGTCTACCTCCAGTGGGTCTCTCCCCACTTCCCCAAATATCCCAACTCCTAATCGTCTCTACCACTCATTTGGGTGTCCTGGGTACATCTTGCCTCCCCAGCCAAACGTGAAATTCCTTGAGTGTTAGGAGATGTCTTACCCTTTCCACTGTACCCCTCAGAGTGCTTAATAGTAATGGATACATCATAGATACAAGAAGATCATGCTGAAGGATTGCCAATGAATTTTAGTCTAGATCTGTGATTCTCAGCTGGGAGCAATTTTCACCCCAGGATACATCACAATGTCTGGAGACATTTTTGGTTGTCATAACTGGCCTTTGCTGCCTGCATCTAGTGTGTAGAGGCTGGGGATTCTGCTAAACATCCTACGATGCATAGGACAGCTACCTCCCCCAAAGAAAGGATCGGGTGCCCCCAATTCAACAGTGCATCGTTAAGAAATCCTTGCGTACGTTATCGAATCTTCCTAACCTCTTTTCTTGACTCTTTGTTCTCCCAGACAGAACCCAGCCTCCATCCTTCTGCCTTCAGTCTAAGCAACTTCTCCAGAAAATAATTCCAATCAGTCCCCTGGTTACTCTAGGGGCTGTTCACTGACTTTGAGAGAAAATTCAAGTCCATTATCATGGCCATTATGACCAGTCGCCTACCTTCCTCCTGAACTCCAAGTCATTCCCTATATGCCAGCCATATCAGTCACCCTACAGTTCCAAAAGTGTTATGACCTTTCATGCCTCAGCACCTTTGCACGTGCTAATCCCTCTGCCTTGAACATTTCCCCCTTTTTGGCTTATAAGTAAGTACTGCTCAAAGACCAATACCAGCACAGACACCAGCAAACATCGATAAAGCATCTGTCATGGGCCAGGTACTATTTCAGGTGCTAGGGAAACAGCAGTGAACAAAACAAAGTAAGTCCACACCCTCAAGGAGCCAACAGTATAGATCGGTACTCTTCAAGAGAACCTTCTGCAATGAAGGAAATCTTAAATCACCACTGTCCAATATGGTAGCTACTAGCTACACAATGGCGATTGAGTACTGGAAATGTGGATCATCTGAATTGAAATCTCCTGGAAGCGTAAAGCACACTTAGTATGAAACAACTCATTAACAATTCTCAATAGTTATCTCATCTAATCCCCATGACACACCCATGAGGTGGATGTTATTATCTTACCCATTTTACATATGAGAAAACTGAGGCTCAGAAAGGTAAAGGAAAGTTGGACAAAGTCAGGCAGCTAAAAAGGGGTGAAGACTGCCTTTGACCTGGGTCTGTATGACTCTGGAATCCACACAGTCTACATCCCCCTACACTAGACATACCAGCTCTCCTGTGCAATACTCCTCACGGCCAATGAGCAAACAGAAATGATCAAAATGACCCAGATATTCACACCTCTCCTAGCCATACACCTGCACAGAGAGTCATCACATCGCTCAGGTCCCATAGGAATTAAAATCGAAAGCTGAGGCTGTGGGAGAGAAAGGTCTTCACTCCCGGCTGTCCAGGCTGTAGTGGCAGAGCGGCACCCGGCAGAAGGTGCTGGCCAGACAAACAGCTCTCATGGCTCCTCTAGGCACCTTTACTCTGGGGAGTTCTGTCTTCTCGAAAACCTCCCTGCTAGCTCCAGGCCCCTTCTGGCTACCACAGCTGACTCTTGCTTCACCCGCTTACATCGGTCTTAGCCTTTGGTCCCCAAGCACTCAGCCCCCACTAGTTCGGAGGTGCTTTGCTCAGTCAACGCCCTGAAAACTCCAGCGTCATCCCAGGGCCTGTCAGCCTGGTGGACTTTATCCCATCCCTTCTCTCTGAAGCCCTTCCCTGGTGCCCACTAGAATCACTGGGCCTTCTAGGGTGCTGGTTCCCAAAGCCTCACTCTCTCCAAGAAGCCACTAACCCTTTCCCCCAGCTGCTATTTTTTTTTAAAGTTGAGGTATAATTGACATATAACATTATATTAGTTTTAGGTGAATAGCATAATGATTTGATACATGTATATATTGCAAAATAACCACCACAATGAGTTTAGTTAACATCCATCACCATGCATAGTGACAATTTTTTTTTTTTATGATGAGAACTTTTAAGACCTATTCTCTTAAGAACTTTCAAATACACAATACAGTGCTAACTTAGTGTCCCCAGCTGCTATTCTTGATTCCTGTATATTCTCAGCCTTCCACACTGTCCGGCAAGTCCAGTTAACTCTACTGCCAAGATCTGTCCAGAACCCGTCCACTCCTCTCCATTTTCACACCCTGCCCTCATCCAGGTCACCCGCATCTCCTGCCTGGATATCGCAACCATCCCCTAACTGGTCCCCCCCACTTCTACTCTGCAGGTTCATTCTCCCCAAAGCAGCAAGAGGAATCTTAAAACATAATTCAGATCATGTCACAATGTTACATGACAGGGCTCATGTCTTGTTCATCTCTGTATTCCACAGCCGGAAGCCAATGTTTGTGGGATTGGACGTGAGGTTTCCTCTTTATCAAAATACCAAACATGGAACTGACTCCCGGGTCAGGCCAACACGTGTAGTTTCTTTACTCCCAGTGTGTCTGAGGTGGGAAAGGAGATCAAATCCCTCCAGGCCCTCCCCCTTCTCCTCCCACATGTCAGGGGCCAGTGGCGCATCCCTGCCACAAGCCCTGGGCTGCTGGCTACTCACATTTGGTGTGCCTGTCACACAGGGCCGACGCCCGCATGTCACACAGCCGGATTGTCCCTTTGCTGCTGCTGTACACGAAGGTGTTGCAGTGATGGGGGTGGAACTCGGCCGCTGTGATCACCTCTGTGAGCTCCTCCATGTTGGCTGGCTTGATGTCGACGATATCTGGCACAGACGAGTCAAGGAGGGGACCAGGAGAACGGGGAGCCTTGGGGGTAACGGTAGCATCACCGCCTTATTTTACCGTACCGTGTTAGCAACGAGCACACACGGGGGATCCTCATCATAACTCTGTGAGCAAATAGGCAGGTATTAGTGGTCCCGGGCAGATGAGGCCCAGGGTTATCCAGTGGCCATAGGTAGCACTAGAACTCAGGTCTCCCTGGCTCCTTATCAGGATTTCATCCCTCATAACATGTGGATGCCCCATCCCATCAAAGTTACCTGCTCATGCAATCATGCTAAAATGTATCAAGTGGCAAAGGTTTTCATTTCTCATTTTACAACAGCGGTTAAGAAACCAGCCCCATGCCAACTAAATAATCCAATATATTCCAACTAAATAATCCAACATATTTGAATCTTTATCTGAACTCCTGGGCTGATACATGATATCTAGGACAGACTGCAAATCCTCTTCCATGAAATCCTTTCAATGTTTTAAAATAATATGTTTTTAAATAATATGTCGATAATAATAATAATAGCTGCTACCATTTATTGAGCACTGACTGTAGGTCAGTCACTGTGCAAAAGCATATCATGTACTTTATTTCATTTAATCCTTATAACAGCTCTATTAGCAGCACTTTCTTACCCCCATTATTTCAAGGGGGGAAACGGAGGCTCAGCGTGTGTAAGTAACTTGCCCCAAGTCACATGGCTAAAGAGTGGCAGTACTAGGATTTTATCCCAGGTGCAAGATTTGTACCCTTTAGTAATTACGCAAAATTTCTCTTATTGAAGATATACAGGACCTCAAGTCTCTGTAAGCTGTGATTCGCTTTAGAGCTTATGTGGGAGTTTAAGCATTCAAACGAAGCCATCCAATTGTACAGCATAACAGTTTGAGCCTCCAGTGGAATATACCGTTAGTTTTATCATTGGGTTTTTTCCTCCTCAGTATTTTCCTTTCTGATCAAGAATTATTATACCTCTATTTTTAAAGACCACATCCTTGTGTACTGAAATGAAACATTTGGCCTTTCATCTATGACGGTGACCCAGTGGAAACAAACGTCTTCAGTGGGAGTGAGTTTGGGCTGATCCCTTCCCACCTCTACTGAGAGCTCGGGAGACCTGGGTCCAGGTACGGTGGTACCTGGCTGGGGCTGAGGTGCTGTCCAAGGACCCAGCAACTTCCTGCAAAGGACAGGCCTTGTGATGTGGATGTTGTGAACCAAAATGATTCTCACTTTTGAGTCACATTTGTGATTTCGCCCCACCTGTATGTCACTAGGTAGCATTTTTTAACTTAACATTTTTTCTCCACATCAACTTAAATCGACTCACTTTTTTCTTTACTTAGCCTTGTCTAAGCAGTAATCCAATATTCATAAAATCATGGGTTTAATGAGCTAGTTACATTTTAAATAATATTCCGTACCTAAGATAAATGCTTTTAACCATTAAAATGAACGTATTTATGTCTGTGCCAGGAGCTTATATATCACATTTTGGAAAACACTGCATTGAATCAACAAGCAGTAACTTGACACAGATAATGCTATTAGACTGGGTTAGATAAAAGTCTCCTATGCTTTTCATGAAGTTGGGAACATAATCTCCTCCTTACAATTTAAATGAGGTACGAGTAATTCTACTGCTATTTTTAGTCACTTTAGCGCTAACAAAGTAGTCATCTATTATCAAACATCACCCATGCTCCGGCATGTCATCTGGTGCAATAATGGCTTTATATTTGGTTGTGCCTCTTTCCCTTTCAATTACCTCTTATAAATCCTGTTGGGTTTTTTTCCTAAAATTAGCTTGAGACAACTAACATTTCATCTTACTACAATTTCCCTCACAAATCCAGATGCAAATATTTCTTGGGTCTCCAGAGCATGTGGGTTCCTTTGATTCACAAAATACTACCTTTCAACTCAACTGCTACCAGAGTTATAAATATTATTGCAGTTAGCATCACTTGCTGGGGAGCAGGGGCCAGTGCCCCCCAGAAGGAGGCCCCAAGCTGCAGCTCTGATGTTCTCCCCAGTCCCCTGACCCATGCCCTGGGCTTTGTGGCCACGATACAGGGTGGGGTTAAGCAGAGGTTAGTGTTCAGCTGTTGTCAGATTTTATCACCCTCCAGAAAGAGCCTCCATGCCCTACTGTGCCAGTGAGCATGTTTCTCTTTTCTCAAAATAGGGCAAGAAAATCTGGTGTCAGCTTTCTCAACCTCTACCAGTATAGCTCTAAAAACAAGCTTAACTGGAAGGGATCTTGGCTGTGTGGTAGCGGGAGGTGCCACATCTACGGTTATTTTTTTCTCACCTAAAAATAAAGCCCACAAGTTAGAATGTGTGAAAATGAAGGGCTTAAACATACATATGAAACCAGGAACATCCTCCACCATCAAGAACTGCATCAGAACTGAGTCTGCTTAGGGCTGCTGCCTCTGGACCCTTCCTCCTTCCTTCCCTCCCATCCATCCTGGACCTCTAAGCCTGCCCACCATCCCTCATCCCCAAGCATCTTCCTTTTGACTAGAGGGCTTCTCTGGGTCTGACTCGATGGGGTTCAGGGGAGAAACCATGACTCCAATCCTCTTTTTAGTAACTGTAGTGGTAAGGACAACTAGGAAGGTAATAATAAGCAGTAGTTAATGTTTATCACGTGCCATGCATGGTCTCATTTGACCTTCATCTCACCCTTATGATGTTAATATTATTAATAGGCCTATGCTGTGGCAGAGGAAATAGTGACTGATGTTAAGTTACTCAAGGTCATATGACCATAGAGGGTGGAGCTGGGATTTGAACCCAAGTTTGTCCAACTCTAGAGCCTGGGTTCTTGACCACACTCCACTCTCCTCCCCTGACGAATGGCCCTCACAGAGCCAGCCTTTCTGAGTGATGTAATTCTGGCTCTCTGGAAACTCCCCTGGCTAATCCAACAGGGATTCTGCTTTGAACCTGTGCTCTCTCAATTCACCGACCACTCTGGGGGCTACATTTTTCAGAACCAGAATTTGGACACAGCACCGGACCTAGGATTTTTGTGTTCTCTGATGTGATGAATGTTTTTTTTTTTTTTTGGAACCGTAAGTTGAGACAGAAACGTGAGAAGGGATTTCTTGAATTGTTAACTGCAGAGGATTTTCTGAGTTCTAAAAACATTTGGGAGAAGGAGTCTAGTTTCCAAAAATTCAATGGCTTATGGCGATGACAAGAGAGCATATTTCACATCTGCGTCACCTAGAAACCCAGCCTTTTCCCTTAAACTGTTCTAAAGGGAGATACACGCCTCCAGCATACGTGGTTGTGCCCTTCATGTTGGGAGCGAAGGAGAAAGGAGGGGAGCAGTGCGGGGCTCTCTGTATTATCTTGGAAATGGAATGATGCATGTTGACAGTCAATTTTCTCTCTCCTATCTTTTAGAGCTCTCTATCCAAATTATTCCCCTGTTGTCCCAAAGAACTAAACGGCAAAAGCAAAACAGAGCACTGGATTCATGGCTAATATACAAGGCAGAAAGCCAACAGATTGCTATTAAATTAACCCTGGGGCTTGACAGATCTGTTCATCCTGACCCCAACTGCTTAAGGCATTCCTTATTAATGCGGAGCCCAGGCAAATTACCTCTACTAACAAAAGGGGTTAATCTGCCTCTCTGCTGGGACTCTGGAAGCAGTGCTGAAGACGGGAGGGGGCACAGCCAGTTTGGCAGCTGAGCTCCATGCTTGGAAGGCCGAAGGCGGGAAGGTGAGGGCACTGCTGTGCCAGGCAATGACCTAAGGCATCATTTAAAATAATAATTGAAGACACTGGGAGGTCACCCCTTAAGGGATGAGCTTCAAACAAATAAGAAGCCAGAGCCATAAATTACATCAGCAGTGGGGTGAGGGAATGAAGGGGATTATGGCAGGATGCTAAAGGGTAGCATAGGGACCATTCAAAAGTCATTTCCTTAAACCCAAATTTGGAAAAGCTTTTTATAAAAAAAAAGTCTGTTGCGATATTATAAAAGAAAAAAATGGACAACAGCCTAAATATACAGAAATAGGGAAACGATTAAGTAAATTCTGATCGATCTCATTTAACTGTGTATGCAATGAGATGCCAAGTCTGTTAAAAAACTTGTAATGAAAAATTCCATCTTTAGTGTGATCATAATGTCATTTAGAACTTACACTCTGAAACTGATGACCTAGAAGGCAAAAGTACCAAATGTTAGTGAGAATTCCAATGGGCTGGGTCTACGAATAGTTTTCTTTTCAATGATGAGTTTTCGTTTCCACATTTTCTTTTGATGAAGTTGTAGTATTTTAAGATGGAAAAAGACAAGATATTTTCTCTGCTTATTATATACGTGTATAATTTTAGGTGAGGTAAGTTAGATACAAAATATATACAGTCTGATCATAGCCATGTGAAAAAAATGAGAGAGAGAACAGAATGGAAGGAAACATAGTTATATCTTACAGGGGGATTAGATTCTAAGGCTGGCATTAAGTTATCCTTCGGTAACCCTAGCTTGGGTCCATTCATTCATTTGTTCCTTCATGTATTTCATAAACATTCACAAAGAATCTGCCAGGGTTTTTCTAGGTACAGGGGATACAGCAGTGACCACAGCAGACCAAAAATCCCCCTGATCTGTGGCGCCTATGTTCTAGTAGGGGACATGGTCACTAAACAAGATAAATAAATAGAACATACAGTATATTAGGTAGTAATAACTGCTAAAGAGACAAATAAAGCAGAGAAGTGAGAAAGAAAGTGTGTATGTGTGAGAGGGTGGGATGTGTATGTGCACACGTGTGTGTGTGTGTGTGTGTGGCCCTAGACTGAACAGGAGAAAGCTTCCTGGATAAATCAAGAATTACAAAAATTTTCCCTTTTCTTTTATTTCCTTATTAATTTATTTTTCTGAGCCCTTATTGTTGAGTTAGCTAGCATTAAGTTAAAATTGCGATGAAAATTCGTTGTATATACACAAAATTAGGTGGTAAGATTGTAGGTCATTTTATAGTTTCTATAATGAATACAGATTATTAAACCAAGAAAACAAACAGTTAAAAAAAAGTAGTTTCCTTGGCTTAGAACCATCTCTGAGAGAGTTGAGAGACCAGGAACCTCATCTCTGGGTAAAACTGAAGATAATACTGTGATAAATACTGTCATTGTAACAAAATGGGGTCAAAAGATTGGGATTCCGTTTTGATTCCAACTCTGTTTTGCTCGGAGAACATGAAAGTCATTTTCTCTCTCTGGGTTTCAGTTTCTTTGCCTTTGGATGGGTATCGTTCTGTTAACTCTGTCCGTCTCTGAGAAATTTTGATGATCAAATAAGATAATGGAGAAAAGGCTATTCATTAAAGGGCTTTACAGTGGACTGAATAATCCCAACTTTCAAAGGAAACATGCATTTTTTCAAAGATAGCTTTTATATGCATTAGGTTTGTGGGCTTTTGAAGGTGTCCTCATATGCTTCTGTCTTTATCACTGCTAATTTTGCTGATACTGACAAGGTGTTTTTTTCCCCCCTTTCTTTTTATCTAAGCCAACCAATGACAGCAGAGTCCAGCAGGAAGCCTGTCTGCAGGCCGAGCTGGAGAGTGGAATCTAAGTTTACCTGGGTAAGATACCCATGTGCAAAAGCAGTTGAAGCTTTTCAGATAGCACTTAAAGTCTGCCAATACTGAAGGTGGAGAATAACCTTATCATGGCCTTGCAAACTGAGCATATTAGAGTTGGATTCCGTTTTAGGGCACATGAGTTTCTTTGAAGTCTTTCTTTCCTTTCCAAAGTCTCAATTTAATCTTTGGATATAAAGTAGTGATTACAGAGCATCCAGATCTTGTCAGCTGAATGGACATGTCGCTTGATGATAACACACGGGAGATCTCCAAAGAGGACTCCAAGGATATTCCTCTCTTAGGAGCTTAAAAAAAGCCAGTGTGCAAATATTCATGGAGGGTTTCGCCAATCGCTAGACTCAATATGAGAGGACTGACAAAGAGACACATGGTGCCCTATTAGGTACTGCTTTTACGTATGTGTTGAGCTCAAAAGACACTGGGATAAGATGTCCTTTATGACTGGGGGTGGGGTGGGGTATGTGAAAGTCCCATAACCACAGACTCTTTCCTATTCACGTGACACAGAGCTTGACACTTCTCCATTAGAAAATACTCAATACTTCATTCAAAGGCCAACCCAAGTGTTCCTTTCTGTATGAAGTGTTCCTTTCTGTATGAAGTGTTCTAGCCCTTCTTTCATGATTCTTTCTACCTGTGTATCCACAGCGCCTTGAACGCACCTCTATGAATACACTTAACGTGTATTATTATTTGCGTAATTTAAGATAGTGTGATAGAGTACATTTGACTGGAGTATAGAGTGAGACAGATCTAGATTTTAATCCCCAATCCTGTGACCAGTTACCTAATCTCAAATGCCTTTGAACTTGTTAATTTATCAACAAAGAGAGGAAGAAAACTACAGGAGATGATGTAATATACCTGCTACTTAATAGAGGCTCCCCAAAACTGTTAGTCTCATCTTCCTTAGTATGGTTACATGTCTGTCTCCCTCTGTCCACATACTCACTTTGGTAGCTTTGTGATATGTTAACTTGCTTAGGCTAAACATTTCTAAAATGTTTCTGGTTGTGGTAGGCTAACAAGGTTTATTCTCTCAGGTGAGTTGAAGGACAAAAGAGAGAAAGCAGCCGCTTTGCACATATGCACAAGTTTTCCCAGTTATTCAGTCAAACAGTAATCTAGGTGTTGCTCTGAGGGACTGTGCAGACGTGGTTTAAAGGCCCTAACCAGTTGCTTTAATTTAATCATAAGGGAGATTATCCTGGGTGGGCCTGAACTGATCAGTTGGAAGGCATTTAAACAAAGGCTTAGGTCTTTCTTGAGGAAGAGACTCCAAATGGTTGCTGAGACTACAGTTTCTCTCCCTTCTCTCTCAATCTTCCTTCTTGATGGCCATGTGTGGATGTGGCCTGTGATGTTCATGCCTGTGGTGTTCCGGCTTGCTTATGATTTTTCTGTGCCTGACTGCTGGCCTTATAGACTTTGGATTTGCTTGGCCAGTCACACAATTACAAGGCTAATTCATGGTAATATGTCAATCTGTCTCTCTCTTTCTCTCTCTCACTCTCTCTCCACACACACACACACACACACACACACACACACACACACACCCTCTCCTACTGGTTTTGCTTCTCTGGTTGAACTCACCTTCCCTCCAGATTACATGGACCATGACATGAGGGATGGAATTTTATTCATCTTGGCATCTCCAGTGCACATAGTAAGTGCTCAATAAATGTTTATGGGTTCTTATTAGTTATCTACAGGGAACTCTACTCAGTACTCTGTAATGACCTATATGGGAATCTAAAAAAGAGTGGATGTATGTATATGTATAACTGATTCACTTTGCTGTACAGCAGAAACTAACACAACATTGTAAATCAACTGTACTCCAATAAAAAATTAATTAAAAAAATTAAATAAAAAATATTTCTGGGTTTTACTTTACTTCATTCTTATGACTTAGCAGCCTTCTTTAGGGAAGGTTTTTTTTTTTTTTTTTTAAGGTGCAGAAAACTCACAGTAGGTCAATAGGCCAAGATGCCAGGCCTGTATAGTGTGGCTCATTCAGCCTGTGGTTTTCTTAGGAGAGAATGGGATCCAAGCAACAAGGTAAGAAGAACAGGGGGCTGGGGATATGCCCCAAATAATAAAAGCTACTATTTATAGAGCCTTCTCTTTGTGCAGGCGCTTGGCTAAATACCTTACAAGACAACCTCATTTAAACCCCACAACAACCTCCTAAGATAGGTGGTATTATTATCCCCATTAACCGACGAGGAAATTGAGGGCCAGAGAAATGTTAAGCAACTTGTCAAGGTCACACAGGTTTTAGGAGATGGAGCTGGGTTCAAATCCAGTGAATCTGACTCCAGAGTCTGCCTTCCCAACTACTCAGTGATACCGCCCCAAGGACGTTCAAGAAGTCCGAAAGAAGTCTGCAGAGTTGCATTCTTGCCCTTTCCCCTGATAACATGAGGCTCAAAGGGCTTGCTCTGTGGGAGGAGAAATCCGCAGACCCCAAAAGCCCTAGGTCTGGTGTCAGATACAGCAACCACACAAGCAAGGCAACCCACCAAAGGCTGCATTTAATATGGCAAAGAGGGGGCTGCCCTGGCACACACAGGCCAATGTGCTGGACGTGTCACTGGAAGGAATGTTCTCCTATGACACTAAATGCCAGACTAAGATTGATATGTACAATTGATATGTACAGTTGTGGATGAAAGCCACAGCAGCAACAAGGGAGAGAAATCTGTACGAGCCCCACAGCGTCCCTCAAAGCTTGCCCGGCAGAATCCTATTGGATTAAAAGGAAGACTGCTGTCCCTAGTACTAAGGAGTGACAGAGCTAGAAGCCAGGAGTTCTGGTTATGGTTCCCTGATAGGGAATCAAATCCAAAAGGGCCTCAGCTCAGTTGACAAGTGAAGCTGATGCAGAGGGCTGACAAAGACCAAGTCAGAGATCAAGTACCCCTGGAATCCAGTTGCTTTCTCCCAGAGAAACCCTCTGTCTCATGCCTAGAGACTGGATTTATGCAAGGTGTGTCTTGGGCTATCTTTCTAGCTTGCTCACACCATGCTTTACTTCACCCTCGGGCCTTCTTGAGTTCCTCCAACATACCATGCTCCCTCCTGCCACAGGACCTTTGTACGTGGTGGACTGATCTTTTCTCACTTTTTTGCCAAGTTAGCTCATACTCTTCCTCCTACAAATCTCAACTTAACAATCAGTCCTCAGGAAAGCCTTCTTTTATTCCCTAGTCTACATCAGGTTTTTAAAAATGCATTCACAAAACCATATTCCCTTTCTTCACAGGATTTATTTCCGTTTGTAATAATACACTCATTAGTGTGATTATTTGGTGAATGTCATTCCGAAAGCAGAAAATTTGTTTCTTTTCACTCTTATATCCCCATGGCTTATCGCAGTGCCTGGCACAAACTAGGTGCTCAGTATATAGTTATTGAGGACTGTATATTTACTTTTTACTCGATGTGGATTTATTTAATAGGTCCCATATTGGACTAGGTAGGAGCCCAGGTCAACTCATTCTTAGTTCTGAGAACAGAGTTCAAAGGATCCTAGGTATACCATAGTTTTCATAATTAAGAATCATCCTTTTATAGCAATTTTCTTTTATTGAAAAGTTGGGGCTGCCTCTTGCCCTAGAAAATCACTAATCTAGAAATGATTATTGTCCTGATGTCGTTAACCGATTAAGGCCAAAGTTTGACCACTTTAAGCCAGAACCTGTTACACAAAACAGGGACAGACTGGCTACAGATGGAAGGAAGAGGATTCAAGACCAGGTGCCATAAGGCTAGGAATGCTTCCCTCTGATATGGTGCTAAATACAAGGGCTGGACCTCAGAGACCCTGCGGATATCTGGTAACTAGGGTATAATGAGTAACATCTTGCAAAGAACATCAAACTGCAGAAACAAAGGAGGTGTCTAGACTTGAGAAGATGACGCAGATAATGAATTCAGCAGAACAGAATCCACCCTTCTAACACTCAACTTTTCTAGTTTCCTTTTGTGGTGGTCCCTGTTTACTGATCATTTACTTAGCAAGGTACTGCCCTAAGCATATATGTATGTGTATATATATGTATATACATATGCACATATATACACATATATATGTGTGTGTGTGTGTGTGTGTATAAACACCTTTTTAAAAAATTCTAACAATCCTCTTTTTCAGAGCTCCTCTCTACAGATCATGAAGTAGAAGCTTGGCTAAGTTAAAAGACATGTTAAAGCTTACACAGCCAGCAAGTAGTAGAGCTGGCTGAGAATTTTAAGCTTGTTGGACTCCAAAGAATCTGTTCTCAACCATAATGCCAATGTCACACCAAATGCTAGTCACTAGAAGTTATGACTTTTTTAAAAACCATATTGCAAGGCCACTTGCCTTAATATTTACTAATACTTTTCTTTACCTATATGCACTTTGAAATTTAAATGGATTTTTCAGTATCTGTAATATCATAGGATTGATACGATAGTTGTATTTTATAATATGCATTAGCACAAATACATAATTATGAAAACAAAAAACGTCCATGTAGTATTTAGAAGAACCTCGCCTCCCACCTCAGGGATGCTCATACCATACTTTGGGAACCCCACATTTTTCTATACTGAACCATGTTTCTTCTGCCTCCTTAGTGGATAAGAGGCATTATAGAAATGGTGCTAAACAACATATGATTTATCGATGGTTGGTGGCCTGTCTGCTGGTTGGTGTTTTTCCGAGACTATTTTGAAAGATGGCCGCTTCCTACCCCAGAGGTGGCCGCACTTCAGAGACGATAAGCAAAAGGGTCCCAGTCTGTACAGTCTGCTCAGTGCTTAGGGCGGTCTGGTGGAAAGTAACTGTAAATCAGTTATCATCATTCTCATGATGACAATGATTATTTTACATACGGCTGCTTTAAGGGTGAATGGCACAGTCTCATTTGTATGCCAGCATCTGTCAGGCTGTCACACATCTGCAGAATATAACCTCAACTGTGCTATTAATATGTCCCTTTTGCATTCTCCTCAAGGCATCTGTCTTCTAAAATGCCTAACGAAACTTCCCTCCCTCTTGAAGGCCTGGAGGCAAAATTTGGAAAGCATGTCACATAGACTGGGGACAGCAGAAGCTCAGCTGAGCCTGAGCAGATTTCTGGCTCTTGGAATAGACATCAAGGGAGAAAGGGAACCACCACCCACACTCGTTCTGTTAGCAGCTGCACTTGCAGGCAAAATCTGTAGGCAGATTCTCCTAGGCTCAGACAGTATGTCGCGTCTGCTCTGTGATCAACAAAAGATGTCAGTCACGGTCTTAATGGTCAGTTCTCAGTCTCCATAATCACCACGACTGGCTTACAGCTGCATTCTCTGAAAAGCCTTGGGGAACTCTGAAAAGCCTTGAGCACTCTTCTGTGGTGAAGGTCAGGTGTCTGTGTACCTAAACCAGGTCTTTTTACTCATTTGCAACAGCTATACTACATTTCCCAGCCTGCCTTGCAGTTAGATGTGATCATGTGACCGAGCTCTAGCCAATGGAATGCACACTACTTTAGAACCTGGCTCACAGGAGTCTCCCATGTGTGGTCCTACACAACCTTCCTCTTTTGCTGTACAGATGCAGATAAGCATGGTGACACTGGGGAACCACAAGATGGAAAGAACCTGAATCTCTGAATCACTCATTGGAGGAGGCTGCCTGCTGATGGAGATCATCAATATTGGACTTTACAAGAGAAATAATCTTCTATATGTTTGAGCCATTATGGAGTCTATTTTATATCAGAACATTCAGAGCTGTACTGTAACTAATATACACTTAAGGTGAAATTGCCAGCTTCTCTTTCATGATTAATTATCCACTGGATATAGCTCCACTTTGGTGACCTACCAGTATTTCAAACTTGACATGTCCCATCAAAATGGTACTTTCTGTATGTCAGAATATTCTAGGTACTGGGATACAGGAATGGATCATACAAAGTTCTTTCTGTCATAAAATTCACATTCAAATATGGGGAAACCCAAAATACACAAATAAGAAAACGAATTTCAAATAGTGATACATGTCATGAAGTTAACGGGGATAGAGGGTTATTGGGGGTTACTTGGGAGTTAGTGGGAGGAAGTGCCTCTGAGGAGGTGACAGGAGACTGAAGTCTATACGATGACACATAGTTAGCCATGTGGACTCTGGGGGCAGAGTATTCCAGAAAGAGGGAACAGCACATGCAGAGGATGGAAGTAAGAACAAGGTTTATCCAGGAACAGAAAAGAGGATAGTTGGCCGAAGCAGAGTGAATCAGGGCAGACTGGTATGATAGGGTATCAAAGAGGGATGCAGGGCCACTATCATGTGAAATCTTGCAGTCCAGAGTTAAGAACTTGGATCTTATTCTAAGTTCAATAGGAAGCTACCAGCGTGTTTTAATCTGGGGAGGAATGATATCTGAATTACATGTTGAAAGGTCTACTCTGTTATGTGGAACACGTATTGTGTAGGAGAGCAAGAGAGAATGGAGACTAGACAGTAGATTATTGCAGTCACATAGGTAAGACAACAGTGGCCAGTACTAGTGTGTGTCGGTAGAATGGAGATGGAGAAAGATGCGTTGATTTGAGATATATTTTAGACGAAGCAAAGGCAGGGCTCACAGATATTGGGCTGGGGGGTGGGGAGGCTGGTGAGTGGGAAGAAAGATCAATATTGACTCTTAGGCCAGTTGCTTAGCTACCTGGATGGTGAAACCATTAACTGAGGTTGGGAATTCAAGTGAAGAGTCAGGTTTGTGGTGGGATGGACCACAGGATAGGTGCTGAATAAATGACCGATTTTTAATATTAAATAGAGGGTCAATATAGTAGGGTGAGAATACTGGGTCAGTTACTCATTCAGCAATTGTCTCGACTTCTCTAAATTTTAGCTAAACAGAAGATAATAATACAACCCCATAATGTCAATATGGGGTTGTTATATCAAATATACTCTTGGCAGGTAGAGACTGAAGAAGTGTGATGGGGACACGAGCATTGCTAATAAAGTTTGGTTTTCTGATCTGGATGCTACTTGCACAGGAGTGCTCTGTCTGTGAAAATTCATCAAGCTGGACAATAATGATATATGCATCTTTCAAAATAGATTCTATGCATTATATTCCCAGTTCAGTGCTTGGAATTCAATAAATGGCAGCCATTGTTATTTTCATTATTACGACACAATGGAAACCATCTCCTGTGTACCTGTGGTCCATAATGTCCATATAGGCCATTTGTGAATCCATTAACAAGAGGAAGGAACCCTACACTGAACTCTAAGGTCTGGTCTTATAGTTGATAAAGTCAAATCTAGTTTGTAATTCATGACCCATAAATGCCTCTGCATGAAGGGATTGAATCAGAGTTCTAATCCAGAGGTAGCCCTGGTCCACTACTTGTAATTCAGTACTTCCTTAACTTTGTTCAGATGAATGAGTATCACAGATGCCAATGTAATTTAAAAGGGAACAGTTTTCCACAAGTTCTAGGTCTTCAATTGTGATTGCCCTTTCTATTCCACTTTCCCCCAAGCTTGCTCATACCTGAATACTCTTGATTCAAGCCAACTGGTTATTGGCCCTAAAGAAAGGATACTAAAACTTTGATTGGTTATTTCAAAGTTCCATAGGTTAATCCTCAGGTCATCAGCTGACATGTAGGTTTCATAGTCGCTGTTGACTGATATGGAGTTGATGTGATATGTGTGTGCGTTGGCAAATACTCTTCGCGGGGTGGCCTCCACCATCAGGTCCATGGGTCTCAGGACAGGCACCTGGAATGCAAGGGAAACAAATCACTTCAGAACCCAGAGCTCTTTACTAGGAAAAGAGTGTGCATGTTTATGTCCTTTATTATCATATACAAAATCATGACTACGTCAAAGGAGTTCTGAGCTGGAAAAGGAGATTGATAAATTACATGTTGTTCCTATTCCCTTTGGTTCCTTTTAGTTTTATTCCTTCCTCAAAAATGTCACCATCCTTTAGCCCTGATGGGCAATTTCATCCTTTATAGATTCTAAGATGTTTTTCAAGTGGCCCTCAAAGTGGCCTCATCTCAGGGGAACTTAGAATCCACTGTGGGGTCATTAGCTTCCAGAGCTGTTGTTCCAGATTGTTTGTTTTTTAACCATGAAATCTTTTTTTTTTTTTTGCGTTACACGGGCCTCTCACTGTTACACTGTTACACTGGCCTCTCCCGTTGCGGAGCACAGGCTCCGGATGCGCAGGCTCAGCGGCCATGGCTCACGGGCCCAGCCGCCCCGCGGCATGTGGGATCCTCCCGGACCATGGCACGAACCCATGTCCCCTGCATTGGTAGGCGGACTCTCAACCACTGCACCACCAGGGAAGCCCCATGAAATCTATTTTTGAAAGGAAGTTGTAGGAAAGTTTTAGAAACGTCTAGTTCAACTGAGATTAAAATTTATCCTTCATGGCTTTGGAGGTCTAGACCCCATCCTGGCTTTATCCTCAATCCTTAAGGGAATTTTGGGAAAGCGTATAATCACCCAAATTTCTAGTATCCCAAATTCAGCCATTAATATATAGGGCACCCATTGACATCCTTGGTTTAACCTGTTGTCTTGGAGTACCAACAAGGCAGTGTCCACTTGCACATCAAAACTGTCCTCATTTGGACAATAAATTATATAGTCATCTTACTGGTATATGAAGGATAATCAGTAAATATTTGTTAAGTGAGTGAGTAAGAATACGTGAGTAAATGTTACTTTCCCCATGGGTCAGAGAATCAGGCAGTTAAATATAGTTTTGCACACAAGAAGCTCTTCCTGGCAAATGGGAACAAAGACCAACCTCTGTTCTGACTCCCTCGTTGAATTCAAGGGCACTTCTGCCTACACCTGGCTGAACTGGCTCCTGAGAAAGTAGTGGGAAAACTAACGCCTCAGAGGAGACAGACTAAAACACAATGCAACAAACACAAAACACGGGCCCGGCCCTTTAACAGAAATGAGAACATAAAAGCACCAAAAGCTGTCTGCTTTTCAGGGAAGTCATCTCTTGCAACTGAGCCCTGATTTGATAGCAGGTGGTCGATCAAGACTTCAAATTCTGGATTTCTGTCAACCCAGTGGGTGAGGGGAAGAAGGCGGAAACAAAGGTTAAATTTTGTGGAGTGCAGTCACCTCAACAATATAACCTTTTAGAAAACAGAATTCTCCCAGCTCAGTCTTGAAGGATTTTGAGGTAGTTTTTAAGTTAAATGAACAATTCAGAGGAATCACAGAATTCTGTGCAAATGTGGCAGTGGATATCCTGGAAACCAGAGGAGCTTGAGATGCGGATGTAGGAAGAGCCAGGGTCCTCTGAAAAGCAGCAGTGGGATGGGAGGGAAAGTCTTTGAGAGCCCTCCACCCTGTTCTGGATAATGGTTCTGTAGTATAAGCCCAGGAATGGCAAGAACTAGGAGCCCTGGGTTCTGACCACAGATTCGCCCCTCACTGACAGGCTGTGTGACCTCGGGCCATTATCCTGCCCCTTCTGGGCTCTGGTTATATTATCTGAAATACTCACTGTGCCCTACTTATCAAGAAGGTTTGGATCTGTTGAGATGATTTGCCCTTCAGTTCAACCTCCCACTCACCCTTTCAGCAACATTTGCTTGAGCTCTGTACAAGGTCCTGGGGGGTTCAACTGGTGAGCAAAACCAGACACAGGTCCTGCCTTCATATGGCTGGTCCAGTTGGTAGAGGTAGGCACAAAATCATCTCATAATAAAATGTAGTAAGTACATTTTATTTGTAGTAAGTACAAAAGGAGAGGAAATAGCATTAAGAAGGATTTCACCTGGTCAGGGAGGTCTGGAGAAGTTTTGCTGAGGAAGTAAGAATTGGTTGCTTAAAGTATGAGAAGGGGTTTACTGGGCCAGGAGGGGAAGGAAGAATGCTCCGTTCAGCGGAAAGAGCGTGTGCAAAGGCCCCGTGGTGAGGGTAAGGCAAGAATGAAAGATCGATGGGTCAATGTAGTTGAGACAGAGAGTGATGAGAACCATGGTGGAAGATGAAGTGACAGGGGAGGTAAGAGGCAGGCCCCAGGAAAGATTTTTGCCATCATCCTAAGAGAAATGGGAAGAAATCAGAAGATTTCCAATGATTTTGATATGATCAGGTTCAAAGTTTTGATGAGATCATTTCTGATGTACACTGGAGAACAAGTTAGAGGATGAATGAAGCAGAACTTTGAAAAGGATGGTGATATACTATCGAATGCCAAATGAGAGTGTGTCTGAGTTAAGGCTTTGTAATGGATAAGAAAAGTACCTTTGCCCTTAGGAACTCTCCTGCAAATATTTATTGGGCATTGACTCTGCGTCAAACATTCTTCATACACCATCTCAGTAATTGTTTCAACAACTCTGTGAAATAGATACTAGTAATACAAAGTACTACTACAAAGAGAAAACTCAGGCTCAGAGAAGCTAAGTCACTGGCCCAGAGTTGCCCAGCTATAGGAGGCATAGCCAGAATTTGATCCCAGAGTCTATCTGACTGCAAATCTAGTGCTTTTTCCACTGTATCACACCACACTCAAAGAGCATGCATGGCAAGATGTGATCAATGCTCTGTAAGGGATATGAGTACAGTGCCCATAGAATTTATGGAATCAATAGGATTATTGGTAGTAATAATGGTAGTGGTAGTCATAGAATTCTGTGGTTAAGCTGCCTCTAGAAATCTCAGTTTGGTGCTGTAGGTGTTCATGTGTGCTTTCAGAGACACACGCCTGCTCTCGCGGTTTGTCATAAAGGAACTCCCCACCTGGAGCTTTTGAGCTCTGCCCAGCCCCGCAAGGTAGTAGAGCTCAAAGCAGGCTCCCCAGGGCTGTGGAAGAAACGGAATCTGTGAGGACTTCCTGTGGCTTTTCCTCAACTCTTCCCTGGGCCTCCTTCATTACCACGCACTGTCCGCAGAGGCTTCCCGTGGCTCTGGTGGCAGGGAAGGGAGCATGACAGCCAGGATAAAGAGGCATTACCAAGCGGTAACTGCCAGCCCAGAGTTTCAGTTTAATGTGATCTGGCTGCGTGCTAATTCAGGCTGACATATTGCATGATGTGGCACTTTATGGGGAAGCTCCGGGTAGGTATCTGAGGAGGGAGTGCTAATGGTTTGCCCAGATAAGGCAGGGGATGAACGTCACTCATGATATTCCAACACCATTCCCATGCCCAGGTCAAGGCTATCCACTGCCCAGTGACACCCCTCACAAGAAGGAAGAGGGAGGAAAGGCAGTTCAAGCTGGACAGGATGACCAGTGAAGAAACCCTGATGGGACTGTGTTTTCTACTACTCTTCTTGGGGCCAGGCAGGGAGAAGAGTGGGACACAGTTCCTTGAGTTCGGCTTTCCCCGTAAGATCATGGAGGGCTTCCTGTAGTAGCAGTCACTGCGTTACAGCACCCCTGCCCTTCAGCCCTCTCAGTAGCCGACCTCACAAGGAAGACTCCTTGTTTGCCATTTTACAGGAAAGGTGAAGTATCCTGTCCGATGTCACACAGAGAGGAAGATGAGGGGCTCAACTTGGACAATTTGGTTCCTGCGTGAGCACACGTAACCACGGTTACAAATGAAACCCTTAGGCTGAAATATGAGAATGTCATCTCTGCAAGTCAAAAATTGTCAAAGCTCAGTAATTTCACGTGGTTCAGCCTAACAGTTTGAAAGGCTTGTGCCATATGCATGTGACACTGAATCACGGAACACTGAACCTTGGAAGGGCCATGAAAGCCTCTTTCAAGGCTGTCGTGTGTGTTTTGCGGGGGGGCAGAGTGGGAGGCCATGGTGTCTAGGCCTTACCCTCTTCATCATTCCTGGTAATATTTTTGGATTCTCAATCAATATCCTGCTTAAATAACTATTTCTGTGGTTAAGGAAATTTTGAGACCAAGTGGCCCAGATAGTTCCTAAGTTCTGCAGATGAGGAAATCAGGAGCCCGAGAGGGGACATGCCACGTCTATGGTCACCCAGTTGGGGTTGTCAACACAGCCTGGGTTTCTGCCACTCATCCCAGAGCTTCCCTTCCTCTGCCCCCCGACAGCAGGTGCCTGAGTCATTCTCCACAGAGCCAGACAAACTCCAGGATCAAACCAGGACCTTCAAATGGTAGTTCAAACCCTCTTTTCTGAGATATCTTGGCAGTGGCCGTGGGCCTAGACTCATCCCTGAGACAAGGCTGGTGCTGCATTGTGCTTGCGAATGAGAATGGGGGTCAGCCCTCGGCCCTCGCAGGGTACAGGTGGTTCTGGACTGCGATGCCGGAATTCATGGCCTTCCCTCAGGTGCCTCATACTCCTCCCTGACCTTGATTCAGTTTCTGCTCATCGCCTGGAGCCTGATTCTGAAGGACGAGCACCCTGGCCTGGTTGGCAAGACGACATGCATCGTGTTAGAGTATCAGCCAGATAATGTCCCAGGGCCCAAGAGAGCAGCCTCAGAGTCTAACCTGCCACGGGGCTTACAGAGATGTGTCTCAGCTGGGGTGTTCGTGGATGAGAGGAGCCCGGAGCACCCCGTGGCTCCCTCCCTCACATCACTCAGGGCTCTGTTCAGTGATCACCCCCCGAGAGAGGCGCTCCACGCCCACCCCACCTCGCATAGCACACCCTCCACTCGCCATCCTCTGACCCAGCTGACCGCTCATAATGTTAACTAATTCATCAGTGAACCCTCATCAGTATCCTATCATTTAGCTTGGTGGAGCATATGATCTCTGCTGCACAGATGAGGAAACAGAGGCCAGAAAGGTTAAGTAATCTGTATTAAGTCACACAGCTCATACTCATGCCCGGCACTTCCGACTCTGGAGTCTAAGTCCTTGGCTGCTGTCCTCTGGGCTTGGAGGATCACCCTCAGGTGTGTGGGAGAGATAAGTACGCACGTGGATGTCTCAGTGCAGGTGCACTGCCCAGGACAGTGTCAGCCAGACGGGCCCCGTGTCTGCTTGGGGAGCTCAAGGGGGACCTCAAAAAGGACAGGACTAGTAAGCGAGCAGGAGGTGAAGGGTTTGTGGGAATCCACCAGGCAGAAGTTGGGGGCGGGGAGGGGAGGAAGCTGTGCTCTGGTCAGAGGGACCGGCGTGTGCAGAGTTCGGAGGGGACGGAGCAAAGCGCATGCGTGCAAGTGTGTGATTCTGTGCGTTTCTGGGCATGGGGGGCAGTCAGCGATTTTTGTTATTCACTCAGAACATGGAATCAATTCCTCCTCTATATCAGACATGAAGAAAACCTGAGCTGGGTGAGGGCGTGCAGGATGGACGTCATGCTATGTGAGGTGGGGTGAGGATGGAAGGCCTCCCTCAGGGGATGACGCTTGAGCAGAGAGCTGAATGGAGGGAGGGCGCCAGCCATGTGGCTTTCTGGGAAGAGCATTCCAGGCAGAGGAAACAGCAAGTGCAAAGGCCCCGAGGTTGGAATGTGCTTAGAGGGTAGGAGGAACAGTGAGGATCCTTTGTGGCTGGAGAGCAGTGAGCAGGGAAGGAAAGTGGTAGGAGATATAGGATAAGTAGTCAGGGCTGGATCACAGGTGTAACTGTGGGGATGAAGAAGGCTCAGGGAGGTGCAGGGAGCTGCCCAATACGGATTCCCCTCCGTGTTAAGAAATCCCCTTCTCCTTGCTCTCTTTCCCTTCCCTCTTCCCTCCTTCTGTCTCTCCCCACCTCTCTTTCAGTTTTCCTCCCTTCAAGACTTTCTCATTATCTTTCCTGCCTCTCCTCTTGGGAAATACAGGATCATCTGTCACCTCTCAGAACCCATTTACTAACAAAATGAATGTCGTTGTCATTTGGCTTGTTTGGTGACCACAGGGGTGATGCGTCACAGTCTTCCACGGCACCTAAGCAGGTGCTGGCGGGTCACGAAGCCCCCTTCAGAGACATACGATGAAAGAGGAGCAGAGTCCCGGAAGCCCCTGAGGACCCCACTTTAAACGACACCTGTGAAAATGCACAGCAGGGAGAGAGGCTAGAGGTGAGGGCTCTTTACAGAGGAAAAACAACAGCTGTGCTCACCGTGGCAACATCCAGTGCCCCTGTAAGTTGACGGATTCAAGGCAAGAGTCTGAGAGAGAAGAGACGGCCGGACAGGAGCTCAAGAAAAGAAAGAAGATGGAGCCATGGAGAAGAAAGGAGAGAGGTGTCCATCAGTACCAGGATGTGAATGGATTTCAGCTATTTTGCAACTCTGGGTCAAATCTGATTGAGTTCAGCAGACAAACATGTGAATACCCTTGGAATATTAAGTGCAATCAACATAATCAACATGAAATTTGAAGAAACTGCTATCAATTTTTTTTTTTTTTTTTTGAATTACTCGGGCCTCTCACTGTTGTGGCCTCTCCCGTTGCGGAGCACAGGCTCCGGACGTGCAGGCTCAGCGGCCATGGCTCACGGGCCCAGCCGGTCCGCGGCACGTGGGATCTTCCCGGACCAGGACACGAACCCGTGTCCCCTGCATCGGCAGGCGGACTCCCAACCACTGCGCCACCAGGGAAGCCCAGAAACTGCTATCAATTTAAATTCATGCTTGCTCCCTATCTTCTTGTCAGTATTCAACAGATGCTCCCCACTGCTTTCCCCAATAACTGAGTTACTCTATATTGAGACTGACAGGACATATTCAAGCCTGGTGTTACGGGGGTTCCATGTCATCAGTTAGGAAGTTCACGTAGGAATGTTATGCCCACACACTGGCCCCAGATAAAACCTTCCATAAACATTCATTAAGCATTTACTACGTGCTGGGCAGTTACCACACAGCGTATCCTTATAAAGCTTAGTGGGGGCAGAGAATACACAACCCCCTACCCACCCCTTCTTGTTCACAACCAGCCCTTTTGGGAAGCTGAAACCATGTTTGTTTGATCCAGAAAAGAAACAGGTAGGAGCTGTCCACCTTTCCCTTGGTGCAGGGAAACCCTGACCCTGGTGCTTTGGGACCACAGGTTCAAGGCCTGGTGGGGAATCTGGGGTGATAATACCATTCCATCCAGAGGCCCTAAATGGTCTCTAGACCATTTCCAATGGAGGAAAGGGTAGAAAGTTCCAGATTTCAGCCTCACTTCAAGTTTGCCACCTTGCCTCTCCTGAGCTTCCTTTAAAAAATATCCTCTGTGACTCTCCAACGATAATGACTGTAGGTTTGGGATAAAGCCAATAGCTAAAGAGCATCCAGACTTCATTGCCAAGGAAGAGGGAGTGAGTCATCTTGAAGATGGGAGAGCCAGTGGGGTCCTGCTATAAATATCCCTGTTCCAAAGCAACCCAGCTTAGCGGTGCAGAGCAGCTGTCTTCAAACAGGAGAATGTTATGACTTCCCAAGAGCTATCTGGAACAGTTTTAAAGGAAACCACTTCCCCATCTCTAACTTAATATAATTCCCTTCTTAAAATCAAATCATGTCAGGACATACCCACAGCCTAGGTTCTCCTTCTCACATTTGGAAAAGAAACAAACCTTCCCCATCCTGAATCTTACTGTGGGGCGCTATCCAAGGTATAAACACTTCAGGGAGGGACAAGAAGACGACACCTTTAATCAAAGCCCCACAAATGCCCCGCCCTCAGCTCATTATAATATGAATTTCTAATCAAATTTTACTTCTTATGTTTAATCATAATTTTTCAGAATTGCATGTTTTATGTTGTTTTGGTCAATTGTGTTCTATTAATAATTTTAGAGACAATTAAATCCACAAGAGAATTTTAAACTCTTACAGTCATACAGTCATAGGGAGGGAAAAAAACTACCTATTTTTCATTGTAGAAATGATAAAAAGAAGCATTTAACATTTATTTGGGGGAAGCGCAGTGAAAAATACGTAATTAAAGAAGAAAAAGGAACAACAGAAAGTTCTGACTTTTAAAGAACCTGTTCATTATTCTTTTAATGGACATTGATGGGTATCCAGTTACAATGGTATTTAAATTCCATGGGAGGCATTAAAAAGGTGATATAACAGTTTTATTTTAAACTGCCTATGTTTAAAATACTCCTGAAATCACATCCTCTGTAAGTATTTAACATTCTGATGGAAGTGATTATTTGCCTACTTAAAAATGCTCAAGAAGCTATGTGGCTTTTCAAAATTCTTCTAGTGGGTACACAAGCACAAAATGTGAAGTTGCATGGTGTTAAAGAGTTTTTAGAGTCACACAGACCTGGGCTTGAATCTTGGCTGGTCTATTTACCAACCATGTGGCCCTGGGCTTGTTACTTCATCTTTCTCCATTTCAAGGCTCCCTTCCACAGTGTTAGAGGTATAGCAGCTCTCTGTACCTCTGTTGAGAAAACTTAGCACATGGCCTGATACATACCATCTACCAAAGAGACATTTCTGGAGAGCTTACTTTTGCCAAATTGTGCTAAGCTGTATGTATACTGTGTGTATACCATGTTATTGAATCTTCACATTGACCTTAAGAGGTGGATACTAATATTGTTCCCACTTTACAGGTTTGGATCCTGAGGCAAATGAAGGGGTGAAACTTGCTCGAGGTCATACAGGTACTTGGAGGTGGAGCTACCTTTGAACTTGACCATCTGGCTCGAGCCCCTATGGTAGTTATCACTAGAATCCTTCACATTAACGTTCAGTTGTTGAAAAAATGGTCCGTTCTGAGAGACCGCCTAGGGAAGATTTTCTGAATTTTTCTACAGGCTGTGGGGGTTTAGGAATCCCTCCCATCCACCGTAGGGATTTCAGTCATGATTATAGAACTTAGCAATGCTCAGGAGAAGTGGCCAGCGGAATGACTGGGCATTGGGTAGCAATTAACTTTGTTGGGAGAAAAGGTGGAAGGCTTTTCTGGTTGGGAGTTTTCCTAATAGCTTCTGTCCACACTGTCATGAAAACCTTGTACAATATGGTCGTTCATCCAATTATCAAACCAACCTGGGGGGCACAGTCTGGCATTCTGTATAACCATTATCAGAGGGTAATTCAGTGTAACAAACCAAATCGAGTATGTACAAAGACTGTCAAATAAAATAAACCACTCACAAATTAAATTACTTCCCATTTTCAGTGGGAAGAATGCCAGTCATTTTTCATTTAAAAAATATGCATCTTAATTCCATTTTTTAAGAACATGAAAAGAAGCCTGTAAAGGCCTCTTCTGCTGTCTGTATTGAGGTTCATCTTCCCTAGGCCCATCTCTCCTGGTCCTGGGACCTGTTCTCTCGGAGAATTAATGGGGCATTAAGCCTCACCCTGGTCAGAACGCTTGTTTCCTCCATGGATCAACGGTGGATGGAGCTCAGAAAGCAGGAGTGAGAGGTTGGCTCCAGTTTACAGAGACATATCAGAGCTGTTGTTTCCAGAATGAAACTGCCACTCAACACCACCCCGCCAAACCCCCAGTGAATCCCATCCAAATAATATAATTTTTAGATTTCCTGGATCACACCCTTCAACAGCCTCAATATGTCCCTGAGTTCTTCTTTTACTGGCTTTGTTAAATAGATTGAAACAAGCCTGAGAGGAAAAACCCCTTTGGACCAAATCAGGCTTTGTGCTTCAGGGTCTTGAATATCTTAGGATTATATTCTTTGACACACATTAAGTGTCAGTCACTGCTCTGGGCGGTACGTGTACAGGGTGAACAAAGCAGATTCGTTGCAACACTTAAAGTCTAATAGGGAAGAAAGACATTAATGACTTGAGGTAGACACATTGTTACACACTGTCGCTGATGCTGTAAAGAGATGTGTATTGTTTCAAGAGAGGAAAAAATATTCTTTCATGAAATGAAACAGGGGCTCTAATTTAGATTGGGGAGTTAGGTCCATTGCTTTTTGAAGAAGTGACGGCGCCCTCAATTCCAAAAGCAGAACCAGAAGCATTGCTTTTCACTGGGGGCCATCTGGCAATGTCTGGAGATATTTTTGATTGTCACAATGGGGCCTATACTACTGAGTAGAGGCCAAGGATGATGCTAAAAGCCCTACGATGTACAGGACAGCCTCTAGCCGCAAAGAATTATCCGGCCCAGAGATGTGGGGATATATGTCTATGTATAACTGATTCACTTTGTTATCAAGCAGAAGAAGCTAACACACCATTGTAAAGCAATTATACTCCAATAAAGATGTTAAAAAAAAAAAAAAGAATTATCCGGCCCCAAATGTCAACAGTTCTGAGACTGAAAAATCCAGTTCTTAAGGAAACCTTTCTGGAAATAGTCTAAATCAAAGGTGGATAAAAGAAACCCAGTATTAACGTCCACAAGAGGCAGCAAAAAGTTTCAGTCCATAAAGATCTTCTGGTTTAAAAAGTCTTTATATATTCATAAAATATAGGAAAGATCGATCATCCATCCATCCATCTATCTATCTATCTCTCAGAGACTTATCCCTTATTGCCAGCTACAAGAATAACACACAACCCCCCCCAAAAAAAAAAATACCTGGGGAATTAATACATATTTTTTTAAACCCAGTGCATCAAAGATGGTTTTTATGGCAGACTAACAATTTCATGCTCTCAGTGTCTTTGACTCCTTTTGGCCTCTCTACAGAAAAGAGAGGAAAAATATCTTTCCCTCAGAAGATGAACTCACTCTCTAATTACCAGCCCATGCAGCAGCCTGTAATTCTGCCAGTTTTATCTTGTTTTTTTCTCCCAGACACTTCCATTTTCTGCCAACATTGCTATTTCTCAAAGCGTGTTTCCCTGCATTCTGAAAGGCATGTTCACTGCCTTTCCTGTTATTTCCCTTGATGTTTCACATTGTGTAATTCTACAGGAAAAAAGGAGACATCTTAAAATATCACAGTAGAGGAAAATTTCAATTAACGTTTATAGGTGGGGAAGGGGATGGGATGGGAAGAGGCAGTGGTTTAAGTCTGGTTAGGATTAATCACAAAAATTGTTTTAGTTTTATTTTTTAACTGTTCTTGATGTAAGTTTTTCTGAAATCTGCCCACACGCTTTCTCCTATTAACAATGAGGATAAATATCACTGAATCTTTGATGATCAAGGATCAACAAGACCTCAGGAGTATCACACTGTATTCTGTCATTCACTACTGCGGCTTATACAGATCTAAGAAGATAAGTATAAATTTGATATAAACTTAAAGAATCTTAGAGTTGGAAGTTATTACACTAAGAAAGTCATCAGTGTCTCTACACTAAAGAAGTCATTACACTAAAAAGGTGTGGGTGTACACAGAGCTGCATCTCTAAGACCTTTGAAACACGGCCTCACATATGTAGGAACAAAGCTATATACAGAACTAAACTGTGTCAGTTCTGCCTACTATGGTGGTAGTGGTTACTAGTGACATTCTGATTTAGGAGCAAAGTGACTTTTCAGGATTGCATCATCTGGTTCCCGTCCCTGGGTGCACATTAGAATCAAATGAGGCTTCTTATTGAAAACTGATGCCTGGGCCCCACCACTGGGTGGTGGTGTTGGGGAGTGTTGTTAAGTCAGAATGCCTGGGAGGTGTAACCCAAGTACTAGTGCTTGGAAAGCCTGTGGATGACCGATATGTAGAGCAAAGGCTGAGAGTCAGTGAATTGGAGGGGGTAAATGGAGGAGCTTCCGTACAACAGACTCTTAACCATGGTTGGAGTATGAGATTATACGAGTTTAAAATTATTTTTAGAGTTCTATACTGATTGAGGTTTTTATGTTATATTTTTCTAAAAACCTCTGATTTTAATAAATGGATTAAAAGGTAACAATTGATGGAAGGTAAAAATGACAGGAAAGGGTTACTATTTGTAATATATAAAAAAGTTCCCCCCAATTGATAAAAAGACAACTCAGTAAAAATATGGGCAAAAGGACATGGACAGAATATTTAGAAAAAGCTAGAAGGAAATCACCAAGAAATATATAGAAATACGCCCAACCTTATTAGTAGTCAAGGAGATACAAAATTTTTAAATCTTTAATCTTATAGAAGATTAATCTTATTAATCTTTCATCTTATACAAATTTTAGTATATGCAACTACTGTTCTAAGCCTTTTCTAACGATTAATTCATTTAATACACAAAACAATTTTATGAGGTAGGTATTCATACCATACCTCTTTTTACAAATAAGTGTAACTAAAATACAAGGCAGTAACGTGTCTCAGCTTAAAGTCACACAGCTAGTGCGTGCTGGAGCTCAGATAGGCACTTGGGTGTTCTGGCCAAGAGAACCCTTATCCTTAAGCACTATCCTACCCTCCCTTCTCAGTAGTATCTCTACTGGGATGTGCAAAAATTACAATGACTGATCACATTCTATCCTGGAGATAGTATGAGGAAATGGGTACTTGCTGGTGGGAGTATGAATGCAACAAGATTTTCAGAAGGTGATCTGGAAGTAGCTATTAAAATACAATAATGTGCACATCTTTCAACTTAGCAAAACCTACCTTAATGGAAACTATCCTATAAAAACTAAACATTGGTTTATGATGATATATGTTTGAGATCATTTATTGCAGCACTGTTAGTTACGATGACATTGTAACAAAATCTGGAAATAAGGTGACTGTCTACGAATAGGGGACTGGTTTAATAAGTCATAGTATACCCACACTTTAGAATATCGGCAGCTGCTTCAAAGAAGATGAGTGACCAGGAGGGATGTTTATATTACTGAGCAGAGTAGTGTGTATAGTATGATCTTGAGTTTGTAGAAACAAAACAAAATCAAATCCATCCATTAAGGTTAATACATGTTTGTGTAGACATAGAGAAAGGTACGGAAGGACACACACCAAACTAGTAACATGAGTTACCTTAACATGTGGGGTCACGATATAGCACTACCTGACTTGTTGCTATAACCCTGTATTAGTTTTGTAATGTAAAAGAAAAAAGAAGGGAAATCCTTGCCTCTCATGTCCAGCCAGGGCGGGATTCTCAGGATTCTTCAGCCTGCACTGGACTCTTCCTGGGAAAGCATAAGTAGCTCTAAATTAGCAATGGCTTCCTCATTCCTTTGAATTTAGATCTGCTTTCCTTAACTGTCCACCTGTTAGTTCCCTGGCTTGACAGAGAGCCAGTCTACCCCTTCCTCTATGCAAAAGCCCTCCAGATTTTTGAGGACAGACCTCAACCCATCCCACTCTCCATTCAATTAGACCAAGACTTAGCCTCCAATCTTTACTCCTCACCAGTGGTCAGGGCTGGGTCACCTCTACTGACGCTTTGCCTTACTGAACACAATCTACCAGAGTTCGGAACACAGAAGGACGTGTATTCTTCTATACGGTACAAGACGTGTGCTTTCTACTCAGACAGCTTAAAACGGATTTACTTTTATCATAGTCCATATTGCAGTGTCAACTAAAATTTCCAGGTCTTCTTTCAAATAAGTTAATGTCAAGTCAAACCTTTTCTACTAACTACTTTGAACGTGAATGTGATTTCCTCAGTTCTCTTCCCTAGGGTTTACCCTTTTCTCTTAAAAGTGAAATGCAGGAATAGGAAAGAGTATGTATGTGAATGTAGGAATCTAATGAATTGTGGATTCTGGATAATGGCATTTTCCTGCATAATGAAGATGATGGCTCAGCAGACGGGTGAATGCGCTAGGTATATGGAGAAGACAATGACAGTGTTCTGAAGTTTGGCTGGAGGGTGGGAGGACCTTAAATCCTCCATTTCCCAGTGGCAGGGCTGAATTTGAAGTGTAATGATCCTGGCAAATAAAGTTGTCACGTGAAGTGGGCGGGGGAAGACATAACTCTCCAGGAGAAGGTTTGCTAGTTCCAAGGAGAGAAAGCAGGAACGGGCCAAGAACAGAGGTGCAGGAATGGGACAAAGAAGAGAAAAGAGTGTTTGAGAAAAGCAGCTGCACACAGGACTATAAAGAAAAAAGGATAGCAAGCCTCCAGGGACGGGAACGGGGAAAGAGAGAAAAAAGCAGGCTGGGGGCAGGGGGAAGTTCTATTCTAGTCTGGACTCTTTAAAGGCCAAGAAACAGAAACCTTCTCAAACTTACTTAAAACAAAAACAAAAACAACTTAAAAAACAAAAGGATTATTGTAGGAGAGAAAAATCTTGCAGCTTACCAGGACCAAAAACGGAGGATGTGAAATGGAATAGGGGCCTGGGGGGGGGAACTTTACTTTGCCTTTCTGGCTCTGTGTCTGTCTCTCTTAGGGGCCACCTGGCTTCTTAAACTGCTTCTCTCTTCATGTCAGGCCCTCTCTTCTCTCTTTGCCAATAAAAGTTAACTCTGTCTGTTTACCAGTCCGAACATGGCCTTCAGTGAGTCACTCTAGCGCTGACTCCATCCCACTTTCAAACTAAACATGCAGCGCTATCAGAAAGGAGAGAAGGGGACAAGCAGAAAGGGAAACACAGTAGGGAGAAAGAAAGACATAGTCAGACCCTTCTAGGGAAGTCTCATCCCTGCCCTTGAACATGCTGCATTCACAATCACCTCCACCCCTTTTCCTACAATGCTCCCCTTTTCCACCCCATTTCCATCTACCCGCCTTCCCTAAGCCTTCCTTGATCCCGATCGCTCCAGAACTCGCCCCATTCCTCATACCGTGTATGCTCACAATCCAGTGGAGAATAATCTGATATTTTTAAGAGTTCTAAATTCTAGCTTCCTTCTTCAAATTGGCACTGTTTTGACAGCCTTCTTGGAATCATTTCCTAACTTGAGTTCCTAGTGCTAATAATTTAGACTTCTAACAGTCTCTTGTTCAAAGAGAGTAAAGCACAATTGGTCACTATTCCCTGGATAGAAATTTTATTTTGTTTGGAATGCTGTTATAATTGCCTTTCAATCTTCTTCAAGCAATGAATCCACTGCTTTAACTCTCTCTTATACACTCTCTCCCCGTGTGCCTGTCAATCTTAAGCGGCAATCACGTTTTTTTCAGACTAGCTCATTAAACTGTATTAGACTAAGAGTGTATCCTGAACTGAATAAGATTTGGTAATTACTTCTTCTGGAACAACATACTATTTTGGATGACTTACTCCTGGTCGAGTTTTAACTGACACTTTTATGTTATTATTCACTAAGACCCTGGGGTCTTTTTTACACATTCACTTTGTCTTTCCACATTCTACACACGAATGGTTGAATTTGCTCTCCACAGGCACTAGCTCTGTGCTTTGTCCTCTTAGAACTCTACACCCTTTCTGTCCCCCTCAAGTTTTCAAGGTTGTCATCCATTTCCTTACTCACTCCTGACCTCTTCTTTGCCCCCTGGTTTTGTGAAATGGGAGCCTTTATAATGATGGGGTGGAGAAGGAAGGGTGACGGGGTGGACCTTATAGCCTTTAAGGTTGACTCATAGGATTATAAGCTCCATTAATTTTTTTTCTTCCTGAAGGAAGAAATATGAATTATTTTCTCAAACAGGCAAAGCAGAGGACCTCTTTAAAAACCATAAGGTTCTGAGGCTCACAGTGAAAAGGAAGGGAAAACTAATCATACAGAGGGAAAACAGGACAAATCTGCATTTCATTTAAAATCACTGTAGTTGAACTTCAAATTACTCTACCTCATTCCCACCTACCTCACATTCTATTAAGGACTTATTTTGCCCTTCATCTAGGAATAATTATATACTGAACTGCATCACGTATGCATTAGTATGTGGATTCAAGTACGTATGCTTAGCATAAGCCAGAAAAATAAAAAAAGGAAGGAAACACATTTGAATAATGTTGACTGTTGCAACTGCATTCCATTCAACGGTTGGAGGCACCCAAGTAAGTGTGACATGTGGGCAGTGGATCTGCTCTTTCCTCAGGCAGATCTGTACAGATATCATCTCCTAGCATCTTGATGTGCTGAATGAGCTACTAAGGTTTAAAGAAGTCTATTTTTTCATAAACGGCCTTCCACATTTGGGGTATAGCTTTATATTGTACATTATTCTTTATATTATGCATATTTACGTGTAAATATTATTTTGTACAGAGTTTATAAAAAAAACTATGGACACTATATCATATGGGTAATTTAAGGGATTCTTCAAGGATATTTTTATGGGATGACTTTGGAATCTAGCCTGTGCAAAATTGCCCACTTTACTGACTCTTTTTCAGGATCAGCAGAGGCAGGATTCAAACATAATCTGAATTCACAGACCATACTTTTTCTATCACACCAGGGAATCTAAAATCTTGATACTTTTAAGACTCTTCATTAGAATATCCTGGGGATCTTCTATCTTCCTTTGTCAAGGTCTAACTTACAATAAGATATTCTAACACTTGGAAGAGTTAATGTAACTATTTCCAAGTGATATTTGTTGAGCACTTACTAGATGCAAGGTGCTACTGGTATACTATGGCTATGGAATCATCTTTTTCCAAAAGCAGCTCACAAATTGACAAGACAAAACGAAGAGTCCAATCACACAAGAAACTCATCACATAATTTGTAGGCAGGGGTCAATAACAGGGCCTTGTAAGTAATGATAAGGACTTTGGAATTCGTTCTAGGTGATAGGGGAAAATATCTGAGGCTTTTAATAGGGTAATGAATGATCTGATCTATAATTTTAAAACATCATACGAAGTGCAATGTGGTTATCAGATTGTGAAATGTGAGGGGGAAGAGAGTGAGTGAATGTAGGAAGAATAATTGGAAGGCTCTTTTACATGGTAGTGATGGATATAGGTAAGAAACAAGCTAGCTGAACTTGGGAAGGAATTGAAAGAGAAAATAAAACAATTATAGAGATATAAACTGCTTTGAAGGAAGAACAGTAAAACACAGAGAAAAATCTGAAAAATATAGTTATCAACACGGTTTATAAGCATGAGGAAATAACACAAAACAAAGTGGAAAAGTACTAAGACATAAAAATCAGTGGAAAGCAGATTATATTTTCAGAAAAGAAAGAGGATCCAATGTATGTATTATTGTTTGTCATGAAGAGACCAAAAGAAGTGAACAGGAAAAAATACTTAAAATACGTTTTTTAAAAATACCTGTAACAAAGAGTTAAATCCAAGACTGCAAGGATTGAAAGGGTACAGTATACCAACAAAAAGTGATGAGAGTTAATACCAAGGCATACTCTGGTGAAGTTATTTCACTTCAAGTATAAAGAAGATTTATGGGTTATACAGAGCTTTAAAAATGAGTCAAATTTATAAGAGGTAAAAATAAGGCTGGTTTCAGACTTCTCTCCACAGTAAACCCCACGTCAGAAACAGAACCAAACAGTGTCCACAAAGTTATAAAGATTTTATATTCTTTCGGGCTGTGATTTAGCATAGAAGCAAAATTCTTAAGCAGGCAAAAACTCAGGGAACACCATATTTATGAGCTTCTACTAGAATGTAAGCTCCATAGTGGTAGGGTCTGCTTCCATAGTGTTTTCCATTTTCTCACCAGCACCCAACACACAGAGCATTACACATAATAGACACTCCACAAATGTTTGTTGATTGAATTTAACAACTTTTTTATGTGACGAAAATTGGACACTTTCTCATTCAGAGAGTCCCAGACTGTTTTTTTCATCAGAACCACCTGAGAGCTGTTAAAGAGAAAAAGAAAATACAGATTGCCCAGGTTCACACTTTGAGATTCAAACTCAGTTGGGCTTGGGTATCTTGATTTTTAAAAAGCTCCCAAATAGCTGCAGGGAAATTAGCCTAGTGCTTGTCAAACCTCAGTTCTTTTAGCATCCTCTTCAAGTTTTTTTTACCTTATCTATTTACCCAGACTATTATTTACTTAATATTTTCTTTAAATGAATCTGCTTTTTATAAACTCCATTAGTTTTGATAGGGATCTTTACATCACAGCAATACATGAAAAACTAGTTTTCAATGAACTGCCAAAAAACCAGAAGAATGTTATAAAAATAAATACAACGAAAAAATGTTCTTCCATTCTAGACAGATACGGTAACTTGAAAGGACTCAGAGCTTAAGGCCAGCTCTCAGTTTAAAAAAATTAAGATTTATAAGTGTTATTAGACGGGTTAACACAATATTAACTCAAAGTAAGACTTTGGGCTTCATGTAATCAGAACAATTTTAAAAAGAAATAAAAAGAGAAAAACTTCAGTTATGTGATTCAAAGACAGTTACTTAAAGCTGTCTTGTACCAAGAGAAACATATAGCCCAGACTTTGGGGAACACAGTAATCTTTGAAGGTGACCATCATCGTATCTGGACATTAGGTGATTAATAATATGTTGATTTCAATTATTTATAGGTAACCTACTTTGTGTAAAGCGCAAGTCTGGGTCTTGGGAATAAGACAACAAATGAGATAGGCTCTGTCCTTAGGTTATTCAATGCTATTTCACCTGCCTTTTCACAGAGTTATTTGCATAAACAAAGAGTAGTTCCCCCTTTACCTGTGGTTTTGCTTTCCGTAGTTTCAATTAACTGTAGGCAGCTACAGTCAAAAATATTAAATGGAAAATTCCAGAAACAAACAATTCTTAAGTTTTAAGTTGCACGTTGTTCTGAGTAGCGTGATGAAATCTAGCAGACGTGACTCACCCCTCTGTCCATACGCTGCCCGTGAGTCACGTAGTAGTCCTCTCGGTTATCAAATTGACTGTCGAGGTATCGCAGTGCTTGCATTCAAGTAAGCCTTATTTTACTTAGTAATAGGCCCAAAGCATAAGAGGAGTGATGCTGGCAATTCAGATATCCTCTTACTGTGCCTAATTTATAAGTTAAACTTTACCACAGGTACGTATGCATAGGAAAAAACATAGTATCAATATATTTAGGGCTCTGTACTATCTGCAGTCTTGGCCATCCACTGGCAGCTCTTGAAATATACCCCCTGCAAATAAGGGGGGCCCACTGTAGAGAGCTGGGACCCCTGAATGGTCACTGACTGCGCCTCTCTCACCCATGTATGGCCGCAGCTTCCAAACCCCAAAAAGTGTGGGACTGTGTCTTTTACATTTGCTTCCTATAATCGTAATAGTACCTAATGCTTCCAGAGGGCTGCTATATGCTCTCACCTAATCCTCACAACCACCGTACAAAGCAGGGATGGTAAGTGGTGGTAAACCTCATTTCTCAGATGAGAACATAGAGGCACAGCTCTGACAGGAAGCCCTATCCAGCCTGGAGAGAATAAATCTACCTACCTGACTAGCTGAGATCCTTACTATAGTAAGGCTTTTCTTCTATAGTATTACCTGCTACAGCTATTTAAATCCCATTTCCTTATCCTGGTGTGATCAGAAAAGGAGCACGTGACTCTAATGGTTAAAGGGGAAAATGCAGAGAATCAAGGCAGGTGCAGATGGGCACTGCTGGACCGAGAATTAATTTAAATGATAAGCAAAACAAAGGGAGAGAATAAGGGGAAGATTTCACTGGAGGTTAAGAGAAAAATAATGGGCTCTTTTTCTAAACACAAAAGGAGAATGTAAGTGGTAAAGAAGGAATCCAGGCTGCTGGAGCCTGGCAGGGGGCAATTTATTGATTGACAAGTAAGAATGTGACAAAAAGAAAGACATAAAGGAGGAAAATTATTTGCTGCAGTTCTCACAATGGGAGATGTCCAAGGAGGCAAGAGATGTAAATTTCCCAGGGGAAGAAGATTATGTAGTAAGATGCTTGTCTTCAAGTCCTCAAAAGGCAAAGCACTGATTATTGTTTGTTTGTTTGTTTGTTTTAAAGCATTGGGTTTGATGCTGAACAAGGATCAAATGATACAAGTGGCCCTTGATACTGGCAGGTGTCTGAAGCTGTTTGGAGTACATGAAAGTTAGGACTAAATTTTCCTAAATCTCATAATGATTGAGTCAGAGAAGATCTAGATTTGCTTAGGGAGTGGGCTCAATGGATTTCTGTGGACTCTCCCAGAGAGGGGAGGAGAGTCTAGAATTGGAGGCAAAAGAATAGCTTCTCAACTAGGATACTGCTGGAGTGGGGGCATGCCTTGAAAGACACAGAAAGGGGAAGCAGAGTTCATCCAAACATTACAGATGAAAGTTACATTATCCCTCCTGACAGGGGAAACCACTAGTAGAAACTGAGATAATTAAGGACAGCTAGGGAAAATGGAAACCATACTATGGTACAGCATGCAAACAAATGAAGGTGGAGGACAAAGCTCCCTTCCTACATAAGCAGTATATGCAGCTGTTCAGTTTGGAGTGTTCATTTAACTTCTTGTTAATTTCCAAGTCTTGGAAGGAGTCTGACTCAAGACTCTCCCCAACGATTTATTTTTCCTTCATGAGAACTCTTTCATTTAAAGTGACATTCTATTCTAGATATATTTATAGGCATGCAATTTCTTTTGTCTTGAAGTATAGAAAAGGAGACAACCCAGCTCTTGCGTTATGACACCAAATACAGAGAGGCATTTTCATTTTTTAAGGTTGCAGATTTAGGTGAGCTAAGTTTACAGACTGTTTGGAATTTCAATCTCTCAACATATACGACACTTGCAAATGCTTCTGATCATACTTTTTTTTTTCTTCCCCAGAAGGGACCAATGCCAATAAAGCTCATCTGCCTGAGTTACGGCTTTTTCCCTCCGATAATCAGTAAAAATTATGCAAAGGCACAGTGCTGTTATCAAACAGAAATAGAGAGCAATGTAATTCTACCTGATAATCTGGCCTGGCACATTGTTTTTCCAGAATCTATCTCACCACAGATGCTGGCAGAATGTTTTTTATATAAAAAAAAAAAAAAAAAAACAGACCAATTAAGGGGAAAATTTCTGGAAAGTCAATTTTGATATCCAGTGTTGTATTTGAATTTGCAAATGTTAGACAGGTTGGTAACAAGCTTGTGCTGGAAGAGAAAAATAGAATTTTTTTTAATGATCAAGACAAAGGAGAAAATATCAAGAGAACTTCTTTTGGTTGTTTTTATTTAAGGAAAAGTGACCTGCTTGGAATGTTTCTCTTTATTGCTAATGGAAAATAAAGACAGAGAGTCTAACGTCTGACAGTGGATCCTTTGACCTAGGCAGAAAATACTGCATTTCTGATGACTGACGGTTAGAGGCTGAGGCGGAGAAACTAAAGGAAGATTCGCAACCAGAGTCCTGGGTCGACTTTGAACAACTTTACAGGCAGTTCTTGATGCTACCACCCCTTAGGCCGCTCACCTGAGACGTGGCTGCAGCTTCTTCCCTACAAAGGAGTTACTACTAAAGCACATAAAGTTTCTTAGCTCAGGGAGAACTTGAAAGTTCACTGGTCCTTCAAAAACAGGTATGGCACTGTGGGAACACACTTACTTCAACTTATCCAGAGAGATTCAAATTGATGATTTATTTTCCAGTATCTCCTAATCTTTGCTTACAGAGTTTCATTAAGAATCTTTAATGCGGGGCTTCCCTAGTGGCACAGTGGTTGAGAATCTGCCTGCCAACGCAGGGGACACGGGTTCGAGCCCTGGTCTGGGAGGATCCCACATGCCACGGAGCAACTAGGCCCGTGCGCCACAACTACTGAGCCTGCGTGCCTGGAGCCTGTGCTCCGCAACAAGAGAGGCCGCGACAGTGAGAGGCCCGCGCACCGCAATAAAGAGTGGCCCCCGCTCGCCGCAACTGGAGAAAGCCCTCGCACGGAAATGAAGACCCAACACAGCCAAAAATTAATTAATTAAAAAAAAAGAAAAAAAGAATCTTTAATGGGAATTTCTTTTAGGCCAGAGATGTGTCATTCACTAAAGAGTCTTAAACATTAGGGTTGATATGTCTTAGGCAAATAAACTCTAACCATAGGATCAAGTTAGAAGTCTCTTCCCTCTTACCTATCCTCACAGAACCGTATGCTTCTATCCAAAAGCAGCAGCTGGGGTCTACCAGTTGTCTCTCTGTTCTGAGACTTCTTGATTTCCAAACTGGAGCTAGTTACCTATTATGGAACGGTCACTACTAAATGCTGGATACTGTGTTAGTATTGTTTTTCTGATAACAAGTCCTATGATGTAGGTACTTGATTGATGATAAAACTGATACTTGGAGAGCTTAAGTAAAAACCCCAAAGCCATACAAAGACAGAGCTGGGATTTGAATCCAGAGCTGTTCCTTTAAAGTCTGTTAACCGCTACACTAGACTCTTTCCCAGAATGGTTCCCACTGTGGGCTTTCCTCCCCTACCAGAGGTTAAGTGGAAAGAAGTTGGCCTCACGTTTCTCCTGGCAATGAGGATATTTTGCTCACACCTTCAGAACAAACAGGCAATTCTTTTGTTTTACTGTATCCATATGACTTGTTCCTTCAGCTCCCGTATCTCTTTGTGTACTGTCTTGACTCATTTTGGGTTTGTTCACATAAAATATACTGCATTTCTCTTCTAGGTCCCAGGGAATTTTAACTGTCAGCCAACACATTTCAGGTTATGTCGTAATTTTGAAGATACGCTTCTCTTTAAAATACGCAAAGGGTGGAAAAGAAGAAAGGATCCTCCGTTATTGGCAGCAGGAATATCTGGGCTGGACGAATACCTGGCCCCCTTTTCACACAACTGCCACTGACCGAAGTCCCTTTCAAAAGCTCTGGGAACCGGATTTAACTCTGTCTATCCTGGAGAATGAAGCAGCTCCCCCACAGTTTTGCTCACTCTGTCTAGAGTAGCCCAGATGAAACACAAAAGAGTGTTTCTTGAGGTCTGTGGTAGAAGTTAGTAGTCTGAGTTTACTCTGTGCTGGGGCTTCTCCACCTGGAATCTTCCAGGCTCTCATGTTTTGCGAGCTACTTGGTATTTTATGGACATGAAATGCAGTGAGGATTTGGGCACTGCCCAATCGATTTCAACTTTTAAATCTGTATTGAACATCTTCTGACTTCCTGTCCTTCATTCATTTTTCAGTTTTATGCTCTTTTTTTTCCCCCAAGAAATACACTGATATCCTGGATGATAAGAGAGCAGGTTAGCCACTGTTGGCCCCTAACTCTCAGAGATTTCTGCCCAGTGAATGCGAGAAAGGAAAATGGCAACAATAGCAATGATGATTATGGTGATTACACAATCGGGAAATCTAGGAACACACAGAGAACAAGCACAGTACCAAACTTGCTCCCCTTTAGAGTCTGGGAAACCTTTGGTGGCTGCTATTGCTAGATTAGCAATAGAAGCCTTAGGAAATGCCAGGGAAACAACTCGCCCCTTCCTAGAGCCAGTGGGCATTTGTCTCTGTCGTTCCTCTGGGCATGGGGCCCTGTTCTCTCTGCATGGATAGCAGAGCAAATCCTGTTTAGGTGCCAAGCGAGAGCTCTTTGATATGGTTCTGCACTGCTACACAACCTCAGTCCTTGCTTTCTCTCTCTCTGGCCCAATTCTTGCATGGAAAATTGAGGTAATGATTTATATGCCGTTAGTAGTTCTGACAGGTACACTCGATCTTGGCTTCCTCCAGCCCCAGGACTAATCGGAAGCTTATCTTTTCCTTTGTGTAACAGGGAGCTGTCAGGTTCTATGACCCTCCAAACAATTCAATCACTCATGGGAGGATTCACCTTGGAGGGAGGACACCTTGATACTGGAGGAGCTCCATGGAGGCCATGCCCTGACATGTATCAAAACAGTGGCAGTCAAGGGCTAGAGGGCAACATGGCCACACTGACCAAATGCCACTGGCTTCTGGAATGTAAACTAGTCATATCCACCAGGAGTTTTCTATGTTGTGCTGGCAGCTTTTCTGCCTTGGTGTATATCCTGTCTTGGGTGCAGAACATTGAGCTATTGAGGAAAGAAGAGCTGTTTCAAAAAATGACCAGAGCAGAGAAGAAAGGGTTTGCATTGCTCTTGGGAGAAAGAGCAAATTCTCTAGCAAGGTCTGTGATGGCCATAACCTGGCTGCCTTGTCACCTGCATCTTGCTGGTACTACACATCCCCTGGGATCAGCATTCCAGCCACTTTGGCCTTCGTTCCATCGCCTGTTCTCTGGTGCAACTTCCCAACCTCAGGGTCTTTGTCCACGGCATTGCCTCTGCCTGGAAGGTGCCTCCCTCTCCTCTCCTTACCTACCTCCTGCTTCAGCTCTATTATTAACTGCTCAAGAAATTATTCTCTGTGCTTCCTGAATGGAGCAATTCCTCCATCATCTGCTCTCCTATGCACCTCTGAAGCCCCCATCCCAGGGTCAGTTTTATATCAGGGGCATTTGATTCATGGCCTTCCCACCAAAAGAGACTGAGGGCATGAGGTCATGGGCAGGGACCGTGCCATTCATGTTCACTGCTGTAATTCTAGGGCCTATCACCATGCCTGGCTTACAGTAGATACTCAATAAATACCTATGGAATTAGTGAAAAAATGAAAAAGCAAGAGACCTAGGCGGCACCTATGTTCTTCATGGATTTGACCATCAAGTAGGGAAAGGCACATTTAATCAGGACTGGTGTGACAGCCATCTGAGAGTTCATGTGCAGAGATGACTTTATTATGGGAAGGAATGATGGTGACCAAGTGTGGCTTTGTTTTGTCACTTCTGTCTCAGGATCTAACCCGACAACTCCTGAACACCTGCTTTCTTGTCTGCATTGATAGTCTCATATATCCCCTCCTTAGGATGCTTTTCCCAGTTGCTCTTTGAATTTGGAAAGCAAATTATTATTTTTTTTAAATCAAGCTTTCAGAAGTTTCTAAACATCTGCGTGTTTGGAATTGAAAGGGCAGGATAAATGGATGAAGTTTTCACCTTGTGGCTGGATGTTCTGGCATTAAACAGACAATGTCCTCATTTAACTCAAAGTTGCAGAATTCTCAACTCCTGAAAATAATTAGAGGAAGTGGGATCTCAGGGCAGAATAGAAAATGTTGAGAAGGGGTTGAGGCAGTGTTTAAATACATAACAGGACTGACTGTGATGTCAGGCATGGGGATACAAGGTTGGTGCTGTTACTATTTTCAAATAAAAGCTTGTAGCCAGCTAATTCCTCACTGAATTATAAGCCCCATGTGAGGACAGGGACCACACATGACTCTATATGTGGAACCTTTTTTTAATAGATGCATATTAGATAGATGATAGCTTACACAGAAGGAAACATTTATGAACAGCGATGGTTTTTAGATTGGCTAAAGGGTCATTTCTGTTTCAAGAAGTCTCTGACAATAGGATAAAGCCCACATTGGCCCACATGGGTGAGAACCATTGCTATTGGGAGTCCAGATAACATGGTGGTTAAGAGTGGAGGTCTTCAGTCAGACAGTCAGGGGTGAACTCTGGTTCTGCTACTTGCTAGGGAACAACCTTGCACTATTTGCTTCCTCCATATGGAGCTCAGTTTCCTTAGCTGGGAAATGACGATAATAGTTTTCAGCTGATAGGGTTAAGGTGAAGATTAAATGAGGAAGCATGCAAAGTGCCTGGAATAGTGTCAGGCACTAGAAAGTTCTCGGTTAATGTTAATGAACTTGTATGTCAAGAGGGAGGCTCTGTTAAGGCTCTTTCTCCATCATGGGATTCTGAGACTGGACAGCAGGAAAATGGGGGTGGAAACGCTGCCAGGCTAACCCCTGTTCCCTGACCCAATTCCTTCAGTCAGCATCTCCCAAAGTGAGGTCTATCGCTGTACTACTCAAAATAACGGATCCCTGAACTGTTTGCTAATGGTCCGTGACAAGATAAGGAGCTCAAGCCAGAATCAGTGCACTGCTCCATCCATCGAGAAAGTCTTGCTATGGAAAATAAAAGTGTCAGCTGAGGGCTTCCCTAGTGGTGCAGTGGTTGAGAGTCCGCCTGCCGATGCAGGGGACACGGGTTCGCGCCCCGGTCCGGGAAGATCCCACATGCTGCGGAGTGGTTGGGCCCGTGAGCCACGGTCGCTGAGCCTGCGTGTTCGGAGCCTGTGCTCCGCAACAGGAGAGTCCGCAACAGTGACAGGACCGCGTACCACAAAAAAAAAAAAAAAAAAAAAAAAAAAAATGTCAGCTGAACTCTACAGTGGATTAGTGATGTGAACGATTCATATTCTGGTACAAGCTCTTTATCTTGTTGTGGACCGACACTGGGCCAAGGACCACGTTTTGAGTAAAATGTTAAAAAGAACAGTAATCCCATAAATTGGGAAAAGTGTTTTTCATGGTCAGTTAGGCTTGGTGGAAAATAATGCATGCACTATATTTTTCTTAGACTTTGATATTGTATATTAGTATATTACAGGTCTTGAGAAACCCCAAAGTAAATAAATTTGTTTAAATGTATTTAAGCTAGGATTTACCATATTTTCTTGAGCAAGAAACATGTGTGTGTGTTTTTACAACCGCTTTTAACAATTTTTCTGGTAAAGGACACGAGCTCAACTGATCATCTGATGAAAACAACAAATTCCAAGAGTGCGATCCACTCTCCTCCATTCAACTACATACAAATCTAGGACCTTCCTGTAGAAATTCATTTCCTACTGGCTCAATCATTCTAAGGAAACCAGAGAATTAAATCTTTTTCCAGTTGATAACAATCTCCTTTAACATAAAACTCCCCTTATAAAATATTTTCGTCCAACCAGTTTCTTATACTTATGCACCAAAGAAAAGAAAGTATCTTCCTATATACACTAACCTCTAGGGAAATACTTAAAACTTTTTCTCTGGTAAGGACGGGTATTTAAAATCAGTGCACCAGTGGAAGTCTGGTTAGCAATGTACTAAGATCAAAGTGATCTTGTTTTCTATTGAACTTGACTCCAAATCCATTTTGTGTTAATGATTTTCTAGAAAACTCTTATGTATAATGAGCAGAGGCCTTAGAATTCCTCTTGTGATTTCAAATGAGTTCTTTGCATAACTTGGTAGCAAAGGGGACATAGGCTCATATTTTTGATCTCTATTTAAATAAGTCCAATTGAAAACCAAATACTATAAATCAGCTCTAGGTTATGTTAACATTCTAAGGTTTCCTGAACAATGGGCTTCTTGGTACTTTGTGCCGTGTGCACGCCTGCACACGCATACACATGCATGTGTAGTTTCAGGGGCTGGACCTCACACCTCTTACTCAAGCAAAAGTGAGCTCACATTGGAGAGCCAGGACCTGGTCTGGGGACAATGTCTTTCCCATGACACTCATAATTCAGATAATTCCATCTGAAAGATTCAGAAAATGGAGATACGTTTCTTCCTCGAATCATCCAATTATGCCCTGGATTTTCCATTTACTTTAAAAGTATACAGAGAGCCCTTTAAAGGAAAAGATGGAGAAAATCATTCTAATAACTTCTCTTTTGAGAAAAATCCATCTGGGTCAGTGTGAATTAGGTTTGACCCAATGACAAGATCCTTGCTTGCAAAGCCTGGAAAAGGTTGGCAACCTGCCCCGGCCTGACCAACCGACCCACATCTCCAAAATTCAGACCATTTAATGACCAAAGTTAGGAAGAGAGAATGGGTCATAGTCTAGAATACTGTGCCTCCTGCCCAGGGATTCTCAAGATAAACTGCACCAGAGACCATGGAAACATCGAGATTTTCTTCTCTAACATGATCCTTTTCTTCTTCTGGTACTCGTGGACTTCTCAGCTTCCCACTGTCATTGAGTGTACCTGTGGGGAGTGTCATTTACTAGTTCCTATCACATTCGAGAAGCCATGGCTGCCTTCCAAAGGGGTTGGGAGCAAGAGACAAAGAGAACTTGCTCTTAAGACAGGTATAGGATTCTGCTTATATTTACATTTATCTTGGATCTAATTACTACATGGTAAATGCAGCACAACGAAGGTAGCTTTGAGATGAAAGAAAATATCTTCTTGTCAGTGAAAATATTCTGAATCCAAGGCAGCTTTGGAGGGCCAGGGCAAACACACATTCAAAATAAAGCAGAATGGATTGCTGGATTCACTAGTATCAAAACATAATGCTGCTTTGAACTTTTTGCATATATTCATCAGACTTTCCTGAAACTCCTGGTTGTCCAGGTGAAAGACAAGATTGGAAGGAAGAGGAGAAAGGTAATAACATATAGCGAGCATCTGACAATCGTAAGGCATCACACCAGTACTGTCAACACATTACTCTATTTTATTAGCATGACCTCTGTGGGAAGAATGTAGGATGAGTTCCATTTTTCAGATGATGGCTGAGATGTGGTCAGAGCCCTAGCCCTTTAAAAATGTGACTCAGCCCCTTAGTAGCTGCAGCCCTTGGGTAAGTAACTTCAGCTTTCTGAATCAAATGTCCACATCTGTCAAATGTCTCAAACCCAGCTGATCTTCAGAACTACCTGGGATACGGCTGAGAACTATGGGTAGATCCCTTGGCCCTGTGCCTGGACATTCTGAATCAGTCAGCTGGGGATGATTTAAGACATTTCTAGACTCTGAGGATCATCCAGATTTGGTAAACCATGATCTAATTCCACGCATCCTTTCTGCTCCACTTCCCCCCCCGCCCCCGCAAACAAAACGGAAACCCCACCTGGGCCCAAGGTTCCCGCAGCATCTACCATCTCCTTCATGGTTTCTTCCCTAGTCCCTGCTTACTCATATTTTAGTTTATACCAAATATTCAGATGAATATATCAGGCATTCTATTTAGTACAAGAGGTAGGATAGTAGTATGGATTTTAGAATCATAAAGACATGAATTCAGGGACTTCCTTGGTGGTCCAGTGGTTAAGTCGCCATGCTTCCACTGCAGTGGGCACGGGTTCGATCCCTGATCAGGCAACTAAGATCTCACATGCTGTGCGGCATGGCCAAAAAATAGAAGAAAAAAAAAAATAAAGCCATGGATTCAAGTCCAAGTACTACCACTTACTAGCGTCTGACCTCAGGCGGGCTGTTTAACCTCTCTGGCTTTGGTTCTCGCATCTCTGAAATGAGGTTTATTACCTTCATCATAGGTTTATCTTGAAGAATAAATGAGCCAACATACGGAGCGTCCCTGGAACAGAGCAAATGCTAATCCATGTCCGCTGCTTTTATTATTATTTCAGTTAGTTCCTTTGCCTCACATTGAACCCAACTAATGTTGTCTCACTGAATATTAGCCTAAGAACAGGGACATCCACAAGTGTCACCCCTAAAAGGCAAAACATGTCAACACACTGAGGCTTGGTGGTGAGGGTAGTGCCCGGGGTTCCTGTGGAGTGCTTTCTGATCCCATACATGAAACCCCATGACACAGACTGATAGAATCAGATAATGATGGCCATCAATAACGATAACAGAAATTATTATTTATTTTCATAAACACAGAGTCCGTGCGTCCTGCTGAGTTACACACATCACATGCCAGCATTCACTTGTGCGGTAGTCAATCAATGGGGGATTGCAATATCCCCTCGCTGAGACAGGAGGGGGAAGGGATGGAGTGGAGGTGGAGAAATTACCCACACCAGAGTGACACATTCACAAAGTTAATCTAATCCAGGGGCCGTCCCGGTGCCACTGCGAGCGTGTGAATATGGAGTAGCCTTGATTGATTTTGCACTGCAGTAGCTAAACACTTCATTTTTATTTGCAACAAATATAAGGAAAGGAAAGCTGAAGCTGTAAAAGCATTGGCTATGAAGCCCCTAGAGCATCAATACATCATAAAATGAAGTCTAGAAAAATTAAAAATGGGTACGGGAAGACTGTATCTGTGTCCTAAGAGGCCTCCGTTGTCGAGCAGAAGCCCAAAATGAAAACCTAAGGCAGTGATGGCCGAGCCTGACTCAACCAGTAATTTGCCCTGTTACTGGCCTGGGATTACCCATTCTCCTGGAGTGAGCCTTATCACACGGTCACCACGGAGGCAGCAAAAAACACAAAGGCTGTGTCTAGACCGAACACATTTCATTCTCGGTTCTGCCTCTCAGAGCCTCAGTTTCCTCTTTTCTTAATGGGGATAATCACATCCAGATCACCAGAAATAGGGAAAAGCAATTCATGTCCTACTTGCCCCCCAAGATCCCTGGGGGCATTAAATAAGACACCCCCCCCCCAGCATGAAAGGCCATCTATCCCTCAAGATGCATGTTGAAAATTCCTTCCTGGTCCTATAGCTCTCTCTTTCTGTTCTCCCTCTGAAGCGCTATGGCAATCTTCTGTGCTTTTCTCGGGACACTTACCCGATCCGGTGTTTCTCAAAGTTGGGCCCAGGGATCACCTGTGTCAGAATCACCCGGGGATTTTCTAAGGGGGATCTGGTCAGTGATGTTATTGGGTACAACTCAGACCTTCTAAACCAGAATCCCTAGTGATGAGGCCAGTGCCTGTGTTCTAAAATGCATCCCAGGAGACTGTGAGGGCACTGTGGTTTGAGAACCACTGCTTGAATTAATTTCATGTTGCAGCGACTTGCAACATTCCCCTCCTGGCCCCTGGAGGACACAGAGCATGTTTCACTCATCTTTGTAAGACCCGCTCTGTAGTATGTACTTCGCACGTTGCCTGGTGCATAGAAGGCACTCAATAAGTAGGATAAAAAATACATTGAAAAGTTCTACGTGTCAGATGCTATTATCCTCATTGTCTAGATCAAGGACCATGCAATAAATAGTCCTGGATGATGCTGAAGGGCAGGAGCTGTGGGGTCAGATAGACCTGGGTTCCGTTCTTGGCTTTGCCACTTATTATCTGTGAGGTCTTAAGCCAGTGCTTACCTCCCCGATACTCTGTTTACACACCTATAAAATGGGCATGATGCATAAGCCATAGGATTGTGATGAAGAACCAACTATAAAATATACAGAAAACTGCTCAGTGTGGAGTCTGTCCCTAGGAAGGGCTGAATCAATGTAGTTGCTTTTATTGGTAAACTTAAACCAGTGGTCTGTTTAATCAGTTCTCTAGAAAACAGATCAGGCAGTTAAACTAGTTGTTTCACAAAAACGATCATTTTGGGGAAAAAAGTGTGTTTAGCCAAGCTGTCTAATCCCATGACCTGCTGGCAATAATCCTCAAGAAGTTCCCTTCAGAATTTGGAGCTGGTGAACGCTCATGTCGATTTGCCATGGTGTCTCAGACTGTGGCTAGGAGGGTGTCTAAACTGCCATCAGTGGGATGTGTAAACATCAGGGTCATTCTAGGTGGAAAAATCACAGGAAAGTCACAAGAATGTGTGTGTCCTGAGCTGAGAGAAAGACAGAAGCAGTCACCGGCAGAAGGCATGTGTGTAAAAACATGATATAATTGAATCTTTTCTCTAAAATATAGTGCATCCATTGTGTGCTCAACCTGTGGCAGAAAAGCCTTTGCAGCCCTCACCCTCGCCGTCCACTCCGCCCAAAATCTAGCTCCTACACTAAGAAAGCTTTGCCGAAGAATTCCGAGAGACACTGATAATGAAATTCCCCTGCTCTGCAATCATGAATTAGTATTTTCTTAGGATGTAGCTGTAGGGAATCATAAAGAAAAGCGTCAGATTTGGGGTCAGATGGATTAGGTTTGAATCCCAGCCCCACCACTTTCTAGCCATGAGATCTTGGAGCAAACAACCACTTGTCTACTCTGAAACTCAGTTTCCACTTCTCTGTAATCTATTCATTTGACAAACATACCCTGAATACCTACCATGTGCCGGAGCTACAGGAGAGGAGACGCGTGGTTCCTGCTTTCACGGAGCTTACATTTCAGGGGAGGGGGAGGGGAGGCCGACAGTGGACTAATGATACATCTGGCCAGGAGGAAAGTTAAGAATAAAGGGGCAGGGTAAGGACACCGAGAGTGAACGGGAAGATGTGAGTGTGCTACTTCCCCTACAGGATTCTAGGAGAGCTTCTCTGAGAAGGTGGCACGTAAGCAGAGACTTAAATGAAAGGAGGGAGGGAGGCTTTGCCTGATCCAGAGAGGATAACCGAACCCGAGAGAGTTACTGTTAGGACAGAATGATATAAGGGTACACAATCCAGCACCTGGCATATAGGAAGCACTCAAAAATGTGGCTATTATTATTATTAATATTAGCTGTAAGGAATATCCATTAGAAAACCTGAGTTCATTACATCCCCTTCATTTTGGGGAGTTATGGTGTCACAGGTTGGAAGCTCACACCTTCCAGACAGACTCTGTGTAACTCTTCTGTAACTGGTTCAAAAGCACATTTCCACCTGGCCTAGGTTCCCAGGGCGCTGGCAGCCAATCCTAACGAGGGAAATAGTAACTCCAGGCTCATTCTGCACAAATAAGTACGCTAGGTATGACTTCTCACCACCCATCTCCCCTCCCGGGCTGATTAAGTTACACGAACCGTGAGTTTCCGTTGCCAAGAAAGGGCTCTGAGGTCTTCTTAGCTGTGGGTATTGGGAGGTTGGAAAGAAGGGCATGGAGAATCTTGCTAAGTGGAAGTACATAAGACCTCAAGGTGAGGTCAGAGGTCAGAGGTCTGGAAACTCCGTGTGTGAATGTGTTGGTGAGAGAGAAAAAGGGAGGGAGGGGGAGGGAGGGAGAGAGAGACACATGCATACACCCTGACCTAGAATAATAATGGCACTAATTATTAAGAAAAGCATTTAAAATGCCCAATGTATGTGTCCAAGTTGAAGAGCCACAGCTCTTGATTTTCAATCCCAGCTCTGGAACAAGCAGTTGACAAACACTGGGCAAGTCATTTTCCCTCTCTGAGGCAGCATCAGGTTGAAGGGCTCAGGGTCCCATAGATCAAGGTTTGATGCTTAGCATGATCTTGGGCATCTCACTGAAACTCTGTGAAGCGCATCTGTTCAATGGGTATTTAACAGTGAACTGTACCTCATGAAGTGGCCAATGCAGATACAGTGTGCAGCATGGTGCATGGCAGATAGTAAATGCACAGTAAATACTAGATCCCAGCATCTTCACCTGCCTTCCTACTTGGCTGGTCTGAAGATGAATCAGGGAATTAAGTAAGTAAACACTTTGTGATAAAAATGGTATTTTACAGGGCTTCCCTGGTGGCGCAGTGGTTGAGAGCCCGCCTGCCGATGCAGGGGATGTGGGTTCGTGCCCCGGTCCGGGAAGATCCCACATGCCGCGGAGCGGCTGGGCCCGTGAGCCATGGCCGCTGAGCCTGCGCGTCTGGAGCCTGTGCTCCGCAATGGGAGAGGCCACAACAGTGAGAGGCCCGTGTACCACACACACACACAAAAAGGTATTTTACAGCTTATAAGGTGTTATTATTAAACTATCATCACGATTATTGCTTTGAATGTTATAATATTAAGCAGGAGATGTAGTGTCCATAGAAGTGCTTCTCAAAGTCTCTCTGGGTAATGAGTGATTGGATTTGAAAGGCTATCTTGCATGAAAAAAGGAAAAACGACAACCACATTCGTACTTTGAAAAGCTGAACCTCCCAGCACTGAAACAGAACAAGTTCATTACTCAGTGAGGATTAATTAGCTGTTGGGTATTATTAAACATTCTCACTTCCAAGATCCACGTAGAACTGGAAACTATGAAGTGTACGAGAGGTACAGGGAAGTACCTGTACCTAGTACCTAGGTACTAGTACAGGGAAGTACCTAGTACAGGGAAGGAAACTAGGTACTAGTACAGGGAAGGAAACCTAGGTACTAGTACAGGGAAGTACCTAGTACAGGGAAGGGAAAAAAAAGCCACAATTGCTGGCGATGCAAATGTCAAGAGCAGAGCATGTTAGTAAATTATGGTCTGATTAATATCACATCAGCTCATTCTCTGTTTGGAGTCATTGTTCTGAAACTGGTTTTCAGGGTTGCCTGGTTCTTCTACCACTGGGATCAAAGAGAAAGCAGGCTGGCCTTTTCAGTGTTTGCACTGAAAGAACACTGGAGTGTGGATGTTTACACTGAAATGAGGATACTTGAAAGCCTAGGAAGGTAGACGAGATGAAATCAGATACGAGTTTTACAATATGATAGCAAATGTGTCTCATGAGCTGGTACAATAACTTGAAATGACTGAAAAGTAACAGAGGCTCATAAAAACCAGAGCGTGGAGGAGCCTTAGAGATGATAAGAGTCCAGGGATAACAGATCCCTTTGTCTCAACCACCAGGGGCTCAGGATAAAAATGCAGATCCCTCTGGACCACGCAACTTGCTGAAGAGAATCACTGAGGCTGCATCCTGGGAATCTGCATTTGTAACTGGCACCCATGGTTGCAGAACCACTGACTTTGTCCAGTCCTCTGCTCAGTTGCTTAGAAACTAAGCACAGAGAGAAGAAATGAGATTCACTGGCCCCGGGTCACAGATGGTTAATAAGGACGCAAGAACCAGAACTGGGGTTTTCTAAGTCCCAGCCACTCCTCAGGGCCTCCTTCCATGTTTGACATGTACAAGTCCACTTCATAACATCACTGTGTCACTTTGGGGACAACCTCTGTTCTAATGGAGCTTACATAGAGTCCTTCTCTCTTCTTCATCATGGGAATGACATCCTCCCGGGGGCTAAATACAAGTATACAAAATCCCACTGGATGCATGGACAACTGGAATTCATAGTGGGGACTAGAGATGGCACCTGAGAAATTCCATCCACATAGCGAACAAGAGCAAGGTAACATCTGGGCAGAAGTTCACGTTATAAACTTCCCAGTGGTGCCTAAGCCATCTGTTTTCTCCATACGATTGCAAAGTCCGGAGGGGTGAAAGACTATCTTGTTCCTTTTGTATCACCAGTACTGTGCTTGCCACTTGGTAGACATCAGTGAATAGCTTGAGGAGTGAATACAAGAGTATAAAAAGTGTATGAAGAGAAAAATGGGAATTTTCTCAAACACATAGGCCTACTATCACTAGGGGGGAATAACAGTCATGAAAATGATGATGATGAGAGTAAGACTAGAAACCATCAGCAGGAACTAATATCACTGAGTGCTTTCTCTGAGTGAGACACTACACAGGCTAAGCTCTCTATCACACACAATACTGTACTGAATCTTCACAACAATCCCAGGAAGTAGCGACCATCCCTCATCCCTGTTGTGCAGACGTGACACGGGAGGCACAAGGACTTTAAGTAATGTGTCCAAGGCCACCATCCAGAAAGGAATGGAGCCAGAATTCTAACCCAGGACAGAGTGACTCAATGTTCATACTCTTCACTGTTCTTTCCTCCAGTCTCAAAACCTCTGAGCATTTAGAGCATCGACCCAGTCTGATAAGGTAAACTTGTACGGTTGTTCTCCAGGTTGAAGGCATAGGCGGACGAGAGGAAACAGAGCAGCCAATGCTCGTTGGCCCAGAAGAAGCTCAGTAGAAGACCAGGTACCCACTACTACTGGGTACACACACGACAGCCTAGCATTATGGGCCGCAAAGAGTCTGTGCTCAAAAAGCATCTGCTGAATCAACAGATGAACAAATGAATGAATGAATGAACAAACCAACAAGCCAGCTGATCAGGCACACGATGATCATTCAATTCCCACATTTGCCTCTAAACATAGGACGACAACCTCTTTCCCCACAGGTATTGATACTTTAGTGTCTCTTCGCAGTTTTTGGTTTGCAGTAGAGCTGCTGGCATCTGAAAGCACATATTTTACCCAGTTCTGGAAGCGGCTAGGGGCCAGGGCTGGTCCCAACATGTGCCTGGCTTTACCGTTCACAATGAACACTCCAAAACTAAACTCATCACCCAGTCCCAGATCATTTTCATCTCTATCTAGAGAGCCTTCCTTTAAAAGTCCGCTTTTAGAAATCCATTTCTAACACCATTTCCCTAACAGACATATCCCAATCTCCCAGAACCAAATATAATTTCTCCCTCCTTCGATCAAACTGCAAACTCTCTGACTCTCATTGCATTTATCTTACTCTAGTTACTGTCATAAACATTTGCATACTAGTCCTACCCATCCTCTTTCCTTACCAGACTGTGCTTTTCTGGACAGCAGGAAGGAAGCTACCAAGACTAATAGTAGAGATCACTTCTTGCGTACCAGCCATGGAATAAGGGCTTTTCATCCTCACTGCATTTTAGCCTCAGAAACCCACACACAGTAAGGTACTAGGTTCACTGTTTTGCAGATGGAGAAACTAAAAATAACTTGCACGACAGAAGTTCAAAAAAGGGAGTGACTATGTGATAGTCTGGTAAGTGGCAGAATTTGAACCCAGGCCTGTTTGATTCAGAAGTTCATGTTCCGAATCACAAGACTCCAACTTCCTATCTGGGGAGTTCCATGCCTGTACCTTGAAGGTGCTCAAGACATGTTAGATGATGCAAACAGACAGAGGCTAAGAACATAGTAATGCATGGCAGTGACCCTGCAGGTAAGTCCTCAGGGGCAAAAGGAAACGTGGATTTATCGCCATCAGAGGTTGGTGCCTGTCCTGTTCCTTCACCTACCACCAGAAACTCACGTAGGCGGGGCCTCTGCTTGACCTCCCTCCCTCACACCTGAGAGGGGCAACCTATAGCAGCAGTCAGCACGCAGCCAAACTTCCCCTCCACTTCCCCTGACCTTGGTTGCCAAGGAAACTGAAAGAAGGTGGAAAACCAGCCATTGGGCTCACCCGCAAGGTGGTGATGGTGGCAGGATCCCGCAGCCGGCCCTCCTCATCTTTCAGGTTGTAGCCTTCCGGCCTCTTATCACGCTCGCTGACTTTCCACAGCTTCACAGTTTTATCTGCGGAGGGCAACCAGAGGAAATCAAAATGACGGTGAGAGGAAACTGGTAAAGGAGTCTTTTTTTTTTTTGCGGGACCCAGTTGGGGGCGGTTGCAGGGAGAGGTGATGGTCACGATGGAAGGGACTGCTAGGGAAACTGGCTCATGTCAAGGGCTTCAGTGCATAAATCTCAAGGCCTCTGAAGGCAGAGCTCATGTTTCAAAGTGAAAACATTTATTGTGCTGAGACAAACGGTTTCCCTGACAATGGGCTGTTAAATCTATAGCTTACATTTAAACTGGATCATTCAATAATATATCCTGAACACTGAATAAGAGTAGTCGCAACATACGTAGAATTAACGATGTAACCATGTTAGCGCTTTCCATGGAGAATTTACTTAATATTCACAATAACCCTGAGATGTAGGTCCAATTATTATCCTCATTTCAGCATCCCACCTCACTAAACACTGTCCCTAGCATGACCTGAAAGGCCCTCCGTGACCTGCACCTCTACGTCCTCACACTTTATGATCTCACTGTCTACCCCACTCCCTGCCACTTCCTGTGCTCCTGCCACCCGGTTTCCTTACAGCTCCTTGTATAGGTTAATCCCACTCCAGCCTCAGGGCTTTTGCACTAGCTGCTCCTCCTGCCAGGAAAGCCCTTTACCCTCTTTTTCACAAGATTTGTTCCTTCACTTTGCTCTCCTCTGTTTATGTCCCAACCTCAGAGGGGGTCTTTCCTAACCAACCTACAGAAAGATGTTTTCCTCACCGTTCTGTATCCCCTCTTCCTGCTTTATTTTTATTCAGAGTACGTTTCACTCTCTGGCAATTTAATTATCTCGTCTCCCTCACAGTAATTTAAATATCATTGGAGGCAGGGATTCGGTCTGTCTTGTTCCTCACTGTATCTCCAGCACCTACAACAGTGCCTGGGGCATAGTGGATGTTCAAGAAATAGGAGTTGGATGAATGAATGCATCTCATTTACACAGTGCATCTTGTTAGCGGTACTCGGGGAAGTAAAATGAGAAGGAGATTCATCCAAATGCTTTCCCCTTGCAGTCTCTTTTCTGAGTCCCCAGCTGGAAATGACCTTTCTCAGTTCTGTACTGTCCCAGGACTCTACACCACTTGGTGACCCCTGTCATTCTCTACAGCAATACAACAGGGGTGAGGACTCCAATGCCTACAAGAGGTAGGCAGTGCCCGGGGAATGAGTGAAAGGGGGCGGGGCATCGGGGGAGCTGGAGATGGCATGCCCCACCTGCAGTCTTTTGATTCCATCTTTTAAAAATTGAAGTAGAGTTGATTTACAATGTTGTGTTAGTTTCATGTGTACAGCATAGTGATTCAGGTTATGAATCAGGGTTATGTACATACATAACTCAGGGTTATGTATGTACATACATATATACACACACACACACACACACACACACACACATATATATATATATACACACAGATATATATATCTATGTATACTTTTTTCAGATTCTCTTCCCTTATAGATTATTACAAAATATTGAGTAGAGTTCCCTGTGCTATACAGTAGGTCCTTGTTGGTTATCTATTTTATATATAGTAGTGTGTATAGGTTAATCCATTTTTTAAGGAAACATGTTTGGGCCAAACAGATCATGTCTGTGGTTGCAGGCCTTTGTAGGCCTTTCTTATCAGATCCTGCGTTCATTATTTGTGCTAACTTCTCTTCTGGATGGCAGACACTCGACGGCTCCTCTGCGTCTTGCTCTGTGCCTACACAGGGTGGCTTTGGAAGCAGACAACCTTGGGTCCCATCCCGACTCCAACGCCAGCCACCACGTGGCCGAGGGTTGGGATTCACGTGCAGTAGGCGCCTAACTAGTCTTTGGGTGACAGACAAAGGGGAGTAGCAGATAAAGCAGAAGAAAAGGTACAGAGTGGCCAATTAAGTTTGAATTTCAGAAATATGAGTAATTTTTTAGTATAAGTATGTCCTCAATACTCCAATCTTACAAATAGAGATAGTTAACTTCTCTACACCTCAGTTTCTTTATATGTAAATTGGGGAAAACAGTGTCGTCCTCATGGGGCTCTTTGAGGATTAAATGAAAGAATGCATGTAGTGTTTAGCCCAGTGTTGCACTTCTAATAATGGTTCACAAATAGCAGCTGTTGTTAGAATTAGCAAACTGGGCAACTGTTCTGCAATAATAAGATGTTGCTCTGACAGCGTGAGCTTCATCCCATGATGATGTCAGCACATCTTACTTCCTGTCTGTAAGGCTGTCAGGGGAGGAAAGCCACCCCTGTATCCTGCCTATATTAGGATTCCCTTGCTCCTCTGCCCCTCATCTCCCTCCTCCATCTCTCCTTGGCAAATGCCTTGTCCTCAGCGGTCTGAAATGCACATTATGAAGTGGGCTTCCTGCAACAATTTGGCTGCTCTAACAGAGAAGGGCCCCTGTTTCCTAATATGTGGGCATCACTTGGACTGGTCATGTCTGCTGGCACACCTGTAAAGTCTACTAAGTGTAAGATTTGTGCATTCAGCCCGGCTTGTACTGGGACAGAAGGCGAAGAAGTCTTTCCCAGATGTTGGGTTGAATTTAGAATTTTCTATCTATACTCTTCTGGTCCTACCCTCTCTGAATATAGGCTGCATAATGACCTGCTTTTTAGGTTGAGAAGATGAAACATGGGCCATATGTATTCAGTCATTTGATTAACTACTAATCAGAGATCAGAGTAGATTAGCTACTGTGGCTTAGAAGAACCCAAATCAGTGAATTTTAATACTGATTATTTTCTATTGCTGGGCTTTGGAATGTAGCCCATCCCAACTGCAAGGCAATTCTTCTTTTATGTTTTTCATCTTAGGAATGATAAATTGCTATACAGAGAAAGAGAGAAATTGGAGGTAAAACATAAAGAATAAAAATCCCTAAAATCCCTGCAGTCTGGGACAACCATTGTTAACATTTTACATAGTTCCTTGTAGTATTTTTTTCTATGCCTTTTTTTGAAGAGGGGTACAAACCTATAACAATATCTCATATATAGATTTTACATTTCTCATTTTATTTTCTTCTTTTTATTACACAACTGGTACATAAAATTGTAGAAAATGAAAATGAACACAAAAAAATTAAAAACTCCTTCAATTCCAGTAGACAAAGACAACTACTATGAAAAATTTATGTATATCCTTGTATTATATTTGTGTGTGGAATTATATAACTTTTTAAATAGCTTTTAATAGATGTATCATGCTATACATAGTTTATAATACGCTTTCTTCCTATTTACCTATCTATACCAACATCTATTTCTACAAATACATAATGTATTTGTATTTTATGTATTTAAAATACATAAAAGAATTAGTTAATAATTAAAGAGAGAATTAGTTAATAATTAAAGGTCTAGTAATGGGAGATTTATTAATAAACTATAGAAAAAAACATACAAGGGAATACCATGCAGTCATTGAAAATGTTATGGTATTTTAGGAGAAATATTTCATAATTAGGAAGGTATTCCTGTTATTATGTGTTATATTATTATATAAAAAAATCTGGTTGCAAAACAGTTATAGAATATGTCATATTTTTGTTAAGAAACAAACAGATTTATCCATGCCTCTTTGCTTTTCTCTTTTTTTTTTTTTTGGGTTCACGGGCCTCTCACTGTTGTGGCCTCTCCCGTCGCGGAGCACAGGCTCCGGACGTGCAGGCTCAGCGACCATGGCTCACAGGCCCAGCCGCTCTGCGGCATGTGGGATCTTCTCAGACGGGGGCACGAACCCACATCCCCTGCATCGGCAGGCGGACTCTCAACCACTGCGCCACCAGGGAAGCCCTGCTTTTCTTTTTAAAAGACATTAATAGTGGTTCTCTCTGGATAGGAACACTTTCCTTTGTTTCTCTGCATTTTCTAATTTTTTTACAATGAACACTTATTACTCTCATAGCATGAAAAACAAATTAAGTATACCTTTTCCTCTCATCATAGGAATTAAGATAGAAGTAGACATTCTAGGTAAAGCAATGTGCCTTCATCTGGCAAATAATTTTAAGGTCTATCTTTACAACTGAAGGTTGGTTTTATTTTGCATTAAAATTTCTAAAGCTGGGAATGTATTCTAGCAGAAGATAAAAACTGTACCCAGCTATAATGAGATAAGCACAATTTTTTTTTAAAAAAAGATAATTGATGGTGAATTCAATTCAATTCCCCATGGTTGGGGTGCCTGGAGTTATTCTTGACTTTATTATCACACAATTTTTCTTGATTCAGTAGCTTGAAGCTTTCTGGATAAAAAAGTCTGAGGAACATGTGGCTGTTACTATGAGTAATGGCTTTTTCTTTCTTCTGGCTGGCTCTCTGAGTAGTTTATCATTACTTGTGGCAGCTTTTAAACACAATCTTATCATCTATCTTCATTTTCTCTTTGGTACAGTAATTCCAATTGTCTTCCATTAATTTTTGCATGTTAACCTATTTGGCTTAAGGGGGATTCTCAACCCCAATATTAGTATAAAAAAGAAAATCACATATGAGCATGGGAATTTTTCTTCTAAGAATCATTTTGAGATGCTGTTGGCATATGAAATAGCATCCCAAATGGGAAGATAATATCCTTGTTAATCAAAAAACTATTTAAAAACTCAATTAACAGAACATTATGCTATATAATTAATCTTCATTGTATTTCACTGATTTCTTTCCCATCCCCCCCACAAAGTAGTTAATATGTCTTTTATGTCTTTGAAGTTTATTGTAATAATCAATAGGCTACGTTTCATAATATAAAGTAAGCTAGCTATAGAAGATAATCAGATGCTTTTTCTCTGCCTAAAGTAATTAAGTCAAAATCATCAGAAGTTTCTTCCATTCTAAGTTGTGTTGAATCTGCTGAGCCTTTGAGGGAAACTTAAACAAAACTAAAAGGGAAGAGACTGAAACAAATCATGTGGCTTGACTTTTGGGAAATCAAGATCAAAAAATGTAAACAAAACAATAAATGAGAAAAAATTAAATTACTTGGAATCTGGAGAAACAGATGAGTGGAGATCTGGTCATGTTGAGATAAGCTATGCTTGAATAACCCTAAACTGGCTATTTCAGAACTGTAACTTTATAGATTTATACACTGGTTTTTTCATTTGAGGGATTTTTTTGGTTCATATGCATTAAAAACTTTCCCCTCCTGTTTTTCATAAGATTAAAATAAAACTCATTGTGAAAACTTAGAAAATAAAAACAATAAGTTTTTATTTTCTAAGTTTTCACAATGAGTTTTATTTTAATCTTATGAAAAACAGGGGGGAAATTTAAGGAATAAATTGACAAGTCACCCATAAGGCACAGTCAAAATTAATCATGATAAACCTTTCAGTGTGTTTCCTTTCAGTCTTTAAAAATGTTAATATATGTTTGATCGTAGTATATACACAGTCTGCATTTTTTTTAACTTGACATAAGAGCATTACCCTTTCTTAATAAATGTTGGAGATAGGCAGAAAGCAAACCTCTTGTTTCTTGATTTATATTTAAATGTGTACTCCTCAAAGACACACACACACAGGACGATGAATCACTCCCCAGCTTATTTGCTTGGGAGATGGTGTTTAATTTGTATATACTAATCCTCTAATTGTTATGCTATTCAATTAGCACCCTTTCGTATATGATTTGATTCTGAATTGTTTTGAGTGTAGATGGCCTCTTTCACAGCAAGGGTATTAAGAAGTTTTAGGGTTGGTAATTCCACTGTGTAAAGGTTTCCAGATTAATACAGAATCGGCTTCCGTGTTCAGCCCCGAACATTCTCTCTCTCTGACCTATTTATATCGACTCTCCCTAAACCAACAAATGATATAAGAAGAGTATGAAGGGAGAAGGGAGAAAGAGAAGAAACCATTACTTGATCAGTGTTTTGATGGGGTCCCCTCTCTTCTTGACCTATGTTTCTACTAGAGAGCTTGATTGTGTCAGACAAGGACATCTGCTTTCCAAACCCTCAAATATATTCAGGGATTAATAACTTCTACTGAGTACGCCAAACACACAGGGACGGCATGTTTAGTTTCCCGAAATGTGTTCCCAGAATAACATTCAGTAAATCTTTAGACAGGAAGTCACATTCCCAAAACACCTGGAAATAATCTGCATTAGTCAAAAACTACAGATAACAAGTCTCACATAATTCGACCATAAATTTGTTATTTTTAAAAAAGAATAAGTACTATTTACTGAGGGCCTATTCTCTGCCAGCCATTCTGTTAGGCCTCTTGCAGATATGGTTTCTAAGTTTTTCAACAGCCTGCAAGGTAAAAAGGAAAATGGAGGCTAAAAGAGATTGAAATACATGGTTTGCTGACCGTATCTCTGAAACTACCAAACAAGACAAGTCACCTCCACATACCATTAGTAGACAGAAGGAAGTAGGCTGCATTCTGCTGAGGGAGCCATCTTATTTTATTGATTTTTTCTTCTATTTCTAAACTCTTCAGGTAATCGAACTCGGGTTCATGGCTCTGGAATGTGCTGTAAACATTGTATTCACCCCTACGATGAACCTGATTTTTACTCTGTAGGAAGGGAAAAAAAAGTCACATGAAAGATTAAATCACATAAGCCAACTGCAAATTCACCAGTTCCTTCCTTTTTCTGAGTAGAGTCATGAGGGGTGAGACGGGCAGGCCGTGTCCAAATGGGCTGAGGGCAGGACTACGACGGCCATGGGTTCCTCTTTAGCTCAGGGCCCTCAGGCTGTGGTAAATACTGGCCCCTTCAATATTTACAACTTTTTACTTATAAAGTATATACATAAACTGCTGCATGTCTTGGACACCCTTAGGAGTGAGTCATCCCATGCTGATGTCCATACAGACTTGTATCAATCTTTTAACAAAAACACAAAGCTGTAGCATCTGCACCTTTCACCGGCCTTTTAAAATCTCATCAGATCTTCACAGAATCTCTGAGAGGTGCACAGAGCAGGGAAATGAACAAAAGAGGCTCACAGAAATTAAAATGACTTCTCAAAGGTCACACAGCTTATAAGCAGTGGATCTCTCCCTCTCCTTTTTCCAACATGAATAACAAAACAGACGTGAGTGCAGAGATGACATGTGAATCATTAGGAGAACCATGAGACTTTACACTGGCTTTCCCCCAGCGCTGATTATGCAAAGTGCACACAGCAGGAACTAAATAAATGGTGAGAGAACAAAACATAAAGGAAGGGTGTGCAGAAAGGGAGGAGACAAAGAAGAAAGGTGGATAGGAGGAAAAGATGGTGTGAAAGAGAGAAAGGGAAGAAGGGAAAAGGAGGAGGATAGGTTTGCATTTTAGGACCTAGTGAGCAAGGGCCTCAAGATTCAGGCTTCGGAAAACTGTGTTCAAAAATTCAAATCCAGGTCTTGCTAGGCATTTGTCACAAATGCTTGACTCTTAATAAAAGGCTCAATTAAAAAAAAATTTATCTCTGGGTAGATACTGAACATTCAAACCCAAGTCTCAATTTACTGATGGGTGATGGTACTGATACCCAGATGTTAAATGTGCCTGTGAGGGCACTGAGGTTCCTTGAACAGATTTTCCAGGACAGCACGTCTTGAGGATTCACGCACAGGAGCCACACACGGGAATCAAAAGGAGGCCTGACCTAGATGTTGTCACATGGCTGTGTTTCTCAAGCTCAGTGTTCATTCAACCCCAAGTCTCACCGCAAAGCCCAACATTTAACTGCAGGCTATTATCCTCAACATTTATTCCTTATTGAACAATACCACCCTCCTTTGGAAAATGTGTCCCCCTTCTTTCTACTAATGAATCAGGTTCCCCAAATATTTCAGTAAATTAAAATAGGTGAAAGCTATAAATACCTAATGGGAAACATGGAGCGGAATATTACTGGCAACACTCTGCCTTGGGTAATTTATGCTAAACAGTTCCTCTGGTTTCTCTTTATCATCACTATGAACCTAATTGGATTTTTTTTTAAAATTGAAGAAGAAGGTTTGAAAATCAATTTTAAAAGGACTTTAAAGGCTGACATCCTCGCTCCTACCCTGTTTACTGCAGAGAGAGCTAGTCCACCTGAAAAATAAATTTTTACGAGTGTTGATTTGCTACCATCCAAATCAGACTGTCAAGTGTGTGTAGGATGTGCCAGACCAATTAGCACTAGGCAGCTCCGGAAAAGCAGGAAGAATTCCAGGTCACGAAGAGCTATTAGTTCCTACTTGCCAACAACATTTTCGTGTTTCCAGGGCCAATGGAATAGGCTGGGTGCCTGATTTAACGCTGAACACTTGAATTCATACAGAAACCCGAGGGATTACGATGCCCTTATAGAAATTAATTGCAAATAATGTGCAATTACCAAATATATCACCTCTAAATGAGGCTTTCCTTTTTTGAGGGGAGGTGGAACACAAATGACTTTGAGGCACAAAGCAGGCTTTAAATTGCTAGGGAAGTCTCTTGTGAAACCTCCCTCCTGCACTGGGCCCTCCTGCTACGCTGTGCCGGGTGAATCTCCGAGGCAGGCAGTAGCAGATGGGCGAGTTATTTGAACACAGACTGGCCTGCTGGAAGCTTCAGGACCACGCCGGCGGAGGCCAAGGAAATCAAATTGGGCCATAATTTCATTCTGACAGAACAGAAGCAGACACCAAAAAACTCAATTTATATGAAAAAGAGAAACAATTCCTAGTGGAACCCAAGTCTCAGGAAGAAATGGGCTTTTCGAGATTCACTGGGAGTTAGAACTGCTGCTCAGAATGCATAGAGCATTCAGCTGCAGGGAACTTCGTGTCACCTATAGTAAAGTGTGGGCTACATGCATTGCTCAGAGGGCATTTTCTGGGATTTCACTCCCTTTGGTAGGGGGAGCTACCATTTTCTTCTTTTTTTTTTTTATGGTTAGCAATAAAGTATTTTTAATTAAGGTATGTACGTTGTTTTTTTAGACATAATGCTACTGCATACTTAACAGACCAAAGTATAGTGTAAATATAACTTTTATATGCACTGGGAAATCAAAAAATTGGTGTGACTTGCTTTATTGTGATATTCCCTTTATTGCGGTGGCCTGGAACTGAGCCCACGATCTCTCTGAAGTGTGCCTGTAAATTGTATGTATTCTCTTCTGACCCAAGTTATCCTTTTCATATCTGTTGGGGAAGGGTTATATTTTTTATCCTAGGTATTCTGTTAGGAGTCCCTGAATTTCAACAGCTGGAGGAGGATAAACCCCACTGAAAAAGGAGGCGTTACACTCAACAAGCACCCGTGGAATTTTGCAGGTCAGATGAGAAGTGAGGTCGTTTTGAATGTGCAATACCCAGGTTTGGAAAGATGAGACCTTGCCCAGAAAAGGCTCTATTTTCCGGTGCTTTTGTGAGCCTGAGTGTGTAACTACTGATGTTAATGACTTTTTGGCAGTTTTAGTTTGCAAGCCAAGCAGCAAGGTTAAGGGCAACACATGAGGATTAAGGAACGGTGGGAGGCCTTCTTTAAAAGAAGAAAATGGCTATTTTGCATTCACTGCCACTTACCTCCTGCTCTCGTTGAAATATTACAACCCGACCCCCCTTGTCCCCTGTCGCTAGTAATTCTCCCGTGTGGTTGAATTCTACCGTAGAGATAATGTCAGCTGAAAAAAAGAAGACAAAGGCAATTTAAGTAACTGCACACTTACTTTGAAACGATAGATAATAGACATACTTTTCTGTGCATTTAAGGGCTTAGGGCTTTGTCTCTGCAGTGGAATTTACAAGGATTCTGTGTTCTGTATTTTAAGTGCCACTAGAAGTGGCACTTGGGAAAGTAAATTTCCCAGATGCCCACCCTGCACTGTGGTCTCTAGGAACAACTGGAGAGAACAAAAGGAAAAAGCACATTCAGACCCTTTTGTTTTGGTCAAGAGAAAATGAATTTCTTTACGGGCGCAGGGAAATGGCAATTTTCTTTGATAATTTCTACCAACCACAGGCTTTTTTCCCACCCGTGTCCTTCTGCATTCCCCTTTCTTCTACACCCAGAAACTTCCCCAAATGAGTTTCAGTTGTGGAATCCAAACGAGGGCTGAAGACTGAGGAAGAAGGGGTGAGATGCTTGAAGCTCAGACACCGAAAACAAAGGGGCGGATCACAGAGGAATCCTCGGGAAATCTCCAGGAGCTGGAAATTCAAAGAGGGACCCCACAAATGCTCCCCCTTTTCTGGTGAGCCGAACACACCCTTCTGGAAGAGCAGGGCCTTACTGCAACCCCAGGAGAATGGTGCTGAGAAAACAGGGTCACGAGGTCAGAGGGAAGAGAGAAATTTGTACTCTGTATTTCTTATTTTTTAAGTGTATTTTTTTTATTGGAGGATAATTGCTTTACAATGTTGTGTTAATTTCTGCTGTATAATGGCATGAATCAGCTATATGTATATCTATATCCCCTCCCTCTTGTACTATTTCTAAACAGAGAAAATACACAGGCATCAGGAAGTCCGCTCACAGATAATTGCTGAAGGAATGCCAGCCTACCAAGTCTTTCTTCAATGCTGGTAAGTTACCCCCCGAGGAACACGACAGGTAAATTACCTATGATTGGATTTATTAGGGCTATTTTTAGAAAAATGTCAGAGGTTAATTCCTCTGCAATTATTCCCCTGCAGGGCTCCGACAATTGCTACAGAGAGTGCAAATGAGTTTAAAAAAAAAAAAAAAAAGAAGGAAGCAGGGGAATTATGACTGTGGCCTTTGACAGAAGTACATTCTGAAGATTATGTCCATGTAAGGAAAGCAAAGGGGAAACAGTGAGGTGGAAAACTAAGGCAATTACCCCTGAATAATTCAAATCTCAAATCTTACTTTAATATCATCATTTCAGGATTTTCTTTGTATGCCTGATCAATTCAGGTAAGTAGTGTAAAATTCTCCACTTTGCTTCTAACTGTCCTTTTCCATCCATGAAAGAGCTTCAAATGGTCATTCTTTGCGCAGAAGGAAAAAGAATAAGGCATAAACCATAGGCACCTGCAAGCCAGGCACGTTTAAAAGAATAATTCATGATTTCTGTTTTGGCATCTTAGGTAACTAACCCCAGTGGTAGCAGATTCAAATCCTACAGGGCCACGCACGAGGGGACGTGGAGTGAAGTAGCAAGCTTGCGTTTCCTCTTAAAAGACAAGCTGGCTACTCAGTTTACGCCAACTGTGACTATGAAATATTACCTGTGTTGCCAGATATTCTGATTTTTTTTTAAAAAAGGAAGCTGGAAATCCAGAGTTTTATGTAAAATCGCTTCAGTTTTACCTATTGGCAACCAATTATTTTGTTCAGTGCCATGACATTAAGAAAAATATAATCTTGTCTATCAGCTGAAAATGGTTTGTGGGTCACCAGCTTCCGATCTCTGGTCTCTAGCGTCTGCCTTCAGAAAATGCCACCCCATTCCTTAATTGACAATCTCAACTGGACATCCCATCCATTCGCTCAAGAAGGCCCCACAAATGAATACTACCCGAAGGAAACACAAAAGAAGCTGCGTGGCTACTCAGTTCCTGAAGGAAGTTTAGAAGGCCCATTTCTAGAACAAGGGCTCAAATAGGAAGGAGCAGGCAAGCCCAGCAAAGCTGGGAAGCCAGCCACCCGGAGTGATTATCGGCCACTTTCCTTTTTTAGAGTTTGCGTGTCTTAGCAAAGCACTCTCGTGTACAGAGGAGACAAGAAGGCTGTTTAATATTTGCAGACGCCTCAGAACGCCCTGGTTGAAAAGCACTCGAGTGCTAGGATACACTTCTAACATTAGTCCCTGCTTCTGCCTTTTCAGTGAGTGGCTAGCCATGGGGTTATTCACGAAGCTTCCTGGCTTTGGGGGGAGAACCTAAAGCAGACATGGCTATTTCTTGTCACTTCCAGGCTTCTGTCAGGTACTAAAACATGAGTCGAGAAAGAGAAGTAAGGAGCGATGAGAGGGTGGTGAGGAGACCAGGCCTGGGGGTTAACAGTGCCATACTCATGTCTTTAGGGCTAAGATTCTACTGAAGGGCAGCTGAAGCCCTTCCTCTCAGCAGCTGTGTGAACACAGATGCTGGAGCTCTAGGGGGGTTCCAGGGCTAGTGCACTGACAACAAAGAGATGGCTCTTCCCTTTTGGTGACATTGAGTATTGGAAGGAAGAGGTACATAGCTCTTTCCAAGGTCAGCCTCTGGCTCAGTTTCCAAGAAAATGCCATTCCAAGGGAAACAAAATTCAGTCTCCCAGGGATGACATTCATACTATCTTTTTGCCTGGACTCTGAAAATGTCTTCACTCTCTCTTTAAGATGCACACAGGTCAAATCAAGGTAGGATTCAAGCTCAAGTCCAAGCCACATGATCCAAGGCGGTATTATTAGAACTTTGCACTATGGGATAACAGGCATGGTCCCAGCTATAAAAATACCTCCTTCGTTTTCCAAGCGTTATCACTGTTTGTGCTATGTCTCCCTCGAGAACCCTGTCAGAGAAAGGTTGACTGGTATGGCAGGATTCTGAAATTCCTTAGTCTGTTGCCAAGTCCTTGCCTTTATTTTAACCCTGCCAGGCAGGTGGTCTGTATATTGGGTTGCTTACATATGGCTACTGTGTGCTTCCCTTCAGAACATACACATTGCAGCTCAAGTTAATACCTGTTTTGAACTTTTATGTTTCCTGACTCATTCATCGTGGCTAAGCCAGTAGGTGTAACCAGAGTATTTTACTGCCCTATCCATCTCTGCATAGCTTCATCTATGACTGTTTAATAATTGATGCAAAATTCATGAATCACCCCACATTCCAGTTTCAAGATACAGAAACTTCTGATACAATACTCCTGGGCTTGCAACATGCTCTTGGTAGAGCAGTTTAAATTAGAAAACATACAATGCTCAAAACAACATGACTTTTGTTGGGTATAGAAAGAGGTTATGGCGATAATAATAAACTAGCAAACTTAGACACGATAACGTCACCTGAAATCATGGTCAGCAGAAATCAATTCATCAAGTTCAATTAAGGTTCAGTTCATCAAGTTCAATTAGAGGACATTTGCCTTTAAATGATAAGTGTGTATGACAACTCATTTTCTTAAACGCCCAGCTGAATCATGCTATGATGCAAAAAGCTATAAACTTGAGCATTTTCTCTCTGTTCTATAAAGAGGTGAATGAAGTGCATGTTTTTGACTAAAAACAAAAAGCAGAAGCCAAAAACAGTTATGGAGGTCAAATGTAGTTAACATGACTTTTTAAGGAAATCCTGGGAGGTATGACGTTTGCCCTGCTCCACATCTATTTGTGCTGATTTAATTTCCACAAGACGGTGGCCTGGTAACCCCATTTCTAGTTCAAAAGGCACTGATAAGATCAAGTTTTTCATTTTAAAAATCAATCTCAGCATCCTTCAAAGGTTCCAGACTAGTAAGTTCATACATAAAGTTTCCATTTAACTGAATAATAGAAATTGACTTGGCAATTATATGCATGTGATTGTGAGGCTAGAGAAAAGGAAGGACCCCCTTGTTCATGCCCTAATCCCCGCCCCCCCCCCCCCCCCAGTATACCATGCTAGGCTGGAGTCTATGCAATGCCAGAGCACTGGGCTGAGTACTAGTATTGGGTGATTTTTGATAAAACAATGGCTTAGTGTAGACTTAGGACCTAAAGCCAAACCTTCTGATGGGACAAGATCTCACCGACCAGGTCACTAGCATTGGCCTCTCAGCATCGATCACAGGGATTGAAATGAGACGGTAATGCAGTTTAGCCTTCAGAGCCCATTAAATGTTGTATCTTTCATCTTGGAAACATCTGGGAGATAATACTATAAAGTCATATATGTACTTTATCAGCTGACTAGTTCTGCAATATTTGGCCTTCTTCCTGATGAGGAGGTCAGTTCTAGCAGAATCTGCTGTTTCTTCAGCTAGGATAAGGATATCAGCAAGAATGGAAAGTAGGTTTCCTAGCAGGTAACAATGGTGAAATGATGGTAGCTGCCAGAAAGTTTGTGTTGAGAAGAATTCGGGAGGCCACTTCCAGGTCAAAGTGCTGTGATTAATTGGCAGTGGCTCCTGCAGTGGGGGGAGGTGACATGTGGAGCCTTTGTCACTGCTGTATCGGAGTTTCCGGCTAGATTGGCCTTGACTTTGCGGATCATTAAACAAACGGGATTCTTAGGCTCCCTGGAGGGAATTAAAACTACTCCTTCCATCTACATAACACTGTGGACTCATTGCATTCTGCTTCACAGTCCAAAGTTGGCATCCATTTTCTCGGATAAGGTTTTCCCTGGTATGTTTGGATGACTGAAATAGTACACTGGAGTATATTTTCCACCAAAATAGGGGGGAAAAGGAAGTCTGGTTTTGGCCAGACAAGATATACCCAAGTACTGCTACTGGGATTGTGCCAAAATGGTCATGTTGAAAAGATATTAATATATTATAAAATTTAAAAAAAGAATCAGGTAATAAAATAGTATGTGTCAGATGACCTCAATTTTGTTAAAGTATTTACATTTTAATATATATTTTTTAAACTGGTAGAGTAATATATACTTACTAAAACTTCCATTAATACCAAGATGATGATTAGAATATAAACTGAAATATCCCCCAAAGATAATAATTAACTCCTATAAATACACACACAAATAATCATAGGAAAAAGTCCGTCAGGGAGAGCACAGGATGATATTGTTTTGGGGTAGGACATGGAGGACTAAATTAAATTTTTTATAGTCTTCTAATTTCTCAGCATTTTCTAATTTTTTTACCTTGACTACAAATACTTGAACAATTTTTAACTTTTAAGCAATTTTAATTGACTTTCAAACTGAATACAAGATTTTAACATTTACCTCAGTGACTTTTTATTTTTTTAATTTTATTTAATTTTTTTTAACATCTTTTTTGGAGTATAATTGCTTTACGATGGTATGTTAGTTTCTGCTTTATAAGAAAGTGAATCAGCTATACATATACATATATCCCCATATCTCCTCCCTCTTGCATCTCTCTCCCACCCTCCCTATCCCACCCCTCTAGGTGGTCACAAAGCACCGAGCTGATCTCCCTGTGCTATGCAGCTGCTTCCCACTAGCTATCTATTTTACATTTGGTAGTATATATAAGTCCATGCCACTCTCTCACTTTGTCCCATCTTAACCTTCCCCCTCCCCATGTCCTCAACTCCATTCTCTATGTCTGCATGTTTATTCCAGTCCTGCCCCTAGGCTCTTCAGAACAAATTTATTTTACTTTTTTTCTTATTTCATATATATGTGTTATCATACGGTATTTGTTTATCTCTTTCTGACTAAATTCACTCTATATGACAGATTCTAGGTCCATCCACATCACTATAAATAACAATTTTGTTTCTCTTTATGGCTGAGTAATATTCCATTGAATATATGTGCCACATCTTCTTGATCCATTCATCTGTTGATGGACACTTAGGTTGCTTCCATGTCCTGGCTATTGTAAATGGAGCTGCAATGAACATTGTGGTACATGACTCTTTTTGAATTATGGTTTTTTCAGGGTCTATGCCCAGTAGTGGGATTGCTGGGTCATATGGTAGTTCTATTTTTAGTTTTATATGGAACCTCCATACTGTTCTCCATAGTGGCTGTATCAATTTACATTCCCACCAACAGTGCAAGAGGGTTCCCTTTTCTCCACACCCTCTCCAGCATTTATTGTTTGCAGTTGTTTTGATGATGGCCATTCTGACTGGTGTGAGGTGACATCTCATTGTAGTTTTGATTTGTATTTCTCTAGTGATTAGTGATGTTGAGCATCCTTTCATGTGTTTGTTGGCCGTCTGTATATCTTCTTTGGAGAAATGTCTATTTAGGTCTTCTGCCCATTTTTGGATTGGGTTGTTTGTTTTTTGGATATTGAGCTTCATTAGCTGCTTGTAAATTTTGGAGATTAATCCTTTGTCAGTTGTTTCATTTGCAAGTATTTTCTCTCATTTTGAGGGTGGTCTTTTAGTCTTGTTTATGGTTTCCCTTGCTGTGCAAAAGCTTTTAAGTTTCATTAGGTGTCATTTGTTAATTTTTGTTTTTATTTCCATTTCTCTAGGAGGTGGGTCAAAAGGATCTTGCTGTGATTTATGTCATAGAGTGTTCTGCCTATGTTTTCCTCTAAGAGTTTTATAGTGTCTGGCCTTACATTTAGGTCTTTAATCCATTTTGAGTTTCTTTTTGTGTATGGTGTTAGCGAGTGTTCTAATTTCATTATTTTATATGTAGCTGTCCAGTTTTCCCAGCACCACTTACTGAAGAGGCTGTCTTTTCTCCATTGTATATTCTTCCCTCCTTTATCAAAAATAAGGTGACCATATGTGCCTGGGTTTATCTCTGGGCTTTCTATCCTGTTCCATTAATCTATATTTCTGTTTTTGTGCCAGTACCATACTGTCTTGATTACTGTAGCTTTGCAGTATAGTCTGAAGTCTGGGAGCCTGATTCCTCCAGCTGCACTTTTCTTTCTCAAGATTGCTTTGGCTATTCGGGGTCTTTGTGTTTCCATACAAATTGTGAAATTTTTTGTTCTAGTTCTGTGAAAAATGCCAGTGGTAGCTTGATAGGGATTGCATTGAATCTGCAGATTGCTTTGGGTACTAGAGTCATTTTCACAATGTTGATTCTTCCAATCCAAGAACATGGTACATCTCTCCATCTGTTTGTATCATCTTTCATTTCTTTCATCAGTGTCTTAAAGTTTTCTGCATACAGGTCTTTTGTCTCCTTAGGTAGGTTTATTCCTAGGTATTTTATTCTTTTTGTTGAAATGGTAAATGGTAGTGTTTCCTTAATTTCTCTTTCAGATTTTCCATCATTAGTGTATAGGAATGCAAGAGATTTCTGTGCATTAATTAAAGTATCTTGCTACTTTACCAAATTCATTCATTAGCTCTAGTAGTTTTCTGGTAAAGTCTTTAGGATTCTCTGTGTATAACATCATGTCATCTGCAAACAGGGACAGCTTTACTTCTTCTTTTCCGATTTGGATTCCTTTTATTTCTTTTTCTTCTCTGATTGCTGTGGCTAAAACTTCCAAAACTATGTTGAATAACAGTAGTGAGAGTGGGCTACCTTGTCATGTTCCAGATCTTAGTGGAAACAGTTTCAGGTTTTCACCATCGAGAACGATGTTGGCTATGAGTTTGTCATATATGGCCTTTATTACGTTGAGGAAAGTTCCCTCTATGCCTATGTTCTGGAGGGTTTTTATCATAAATGGGTGTTGAATTTTGTTGAAAGCTTTTTCCTCATCTATTGAGATGATCATACAGTTTTTCTCCTTCAATCTGTTAAAATGGTGCATCACATCGATTGATTTGAGTATATTAAAGAATCTTTGCATTCCTGGGATAAACCCCACGATCATGGTGTATGATCCTTTTAATGTGCTGTTGGATTCTGTTTGCTAGTAATTTGTTGTGGATTTTTGCATCAATGTTCATCAGTGATATTGGCCTCTAGTTTTCTTTCTTTGTGACATCTTTGTCTGGTTTTGGGACCAGTGTGATGGTGGTGTCATAGAATGAGTTTGGGAGTGTTCCTCCCTCTGCTAGCTTTTGGAAGAGTTTGACAATGATAGGTGTTAAGCTCTTCTCTAAATGTCTGATAGAATTCACCTGTGAAGCCATCTGGTCCTGGGCTTTTGTTTGTTGGAAGGTTTTTAATCACAGTCTCAATTTCAGTGCTCGTGATTGGTCTGTTTATAGTTTCTATTTCTTCCTGGTTCAGTCTCTAAAAATTTGTCCATTTCTTCTATTTGTCCATTATATTGGCATATAGCTGCTTGTAATAATGTCTCATGATCCTTTGTATTTCTGCAGTGTCAGTTGTTACTTCTACTTTTTCATTTCTAATTCTACTGATTTGAGTCTTCTCCCTTTTTTCTTGATGAGTCTGGCTAACGGTTTATCAATTTTTTTATCTTCTCAAAGAATCAGCTTTTTTATTGATCTTTGCTATCGTTTCCTTCATTTCTTTTTCATTTATTTCTGATCTGACCTTGATGCTTTCTTTCCTTCTGCTACCTTTGGGGTTTTTTTTGTTCTTCTTTCTCTAATTGCTTTAGGTGTAAGGTGAGGTTGTTTATTTAAGATGTTTCTTGTTTCTTGAGGTAGGATTGTATTTCTATAAACTTCCCTCTTAGAACTGCTTTTGCTGCATCCCATAGGTTTTGGGTCGTCATGTTTTCATTGTCATTTGTTTCCAGGTATTTTCTGATTTCCTCTTTGATTTCTTCAGTGATCTCTTGGTTATTAAGTAGTGTATTGTTTAGCCTCCATGTGTTTGTATTTTTTACAGATTATATTCTGTAATTGATATCTAGTCTCATAGCATTGTAGTTGGGAAAGATACTTGATATGATTTCAATTTTCTTAAATATATGAAGGCCTGATGTGTAACCCAAGATATGATCTATCCTGGATAATGTTCCATGAGCACTTGAGAGGAAAGTGTATTCTGTTGTTTTTGGATGGAATGTCCTGTAAATAGCAATTAAGTCCATCTTGTTTAATGTATCATTTAAAGCTTGTGTTTCCTTATTTAGTTTCATTTTGGATGATCTGTCCATCGCTGAAAGTGGGGTGTTAAAGTCCCCTACTACGATTGTGTTACTGTCAATTTCCCCTTTTATGGTTTTTAGCATTTGCCTTATGTATTGAGGTGCTCCTATGTTGGGTGCATAAAAGTTTACAATTGTTATATCTTCTTCTTGGATTGATCCGTTGATCATTATGTAGCGTCCTTCTTTGTCTCTTGTAATAGTCTTTGTTTTAAAGTCTATTTTTGTCTGATATGAGAATTGCTACTCCAGTTTTCTTTTGCTTTCCATTTGCATGCAGTATCTTTTTCCATCCCCTCACTTTCAGTCTGTATGTGTCCCTAGGTCTGAAGTGGGTCTCTTGTAGACAGCATATATATGGGTCTTGTTTTTGGATCCATTCAGCCAGCCTATGTCTTTTGGTTGGAGCATTTAATCCATTTACATTTAATGTAATTATCGCTATGTATGTTCCTATTACCATTTTCTTAATTGTTTTGGGTTTGTTATTGTAGGTCCTTTCCTTCTCTTGTGTTTCCTGCCTAGAGAATTTCCTTTAGCATTTGTTGTAAAGCTGTTTTGGTGGTGCTGAATTCTCTTAACTTTTGCTTGTCTGTAAAGGTTTTAATTTCTCCGATGAATCTGAATGAGATACTTGCTGGGTAGAGTAATCTTGGTTGTGGGTATTCCTGTTTCATCACTTTAAATATACCCTGCCACTCCCTTCTGGCTTGCAGAGTTTCCACTGAAAGATCAGCTGTTAACCTTATGGGGATTCCCTTGTATGTTATTTGTTGTTTTTCCCTTGCTGCTTTAAATATTTTTTTTCTTTGTGTTTAATTTTTGCTAGTTTGATTAATATGTGTCTTGGCGCATTTTTCCTTGGATTTATCCTGTATGGGACTCTGTGCTTCCTGGACTTGATTAACTATTTCCTTTCCCATATTAGGGAAGTTTTCAACTATAATCTCTTCAAATATTTTCTCAGTCCCTTTCTTTTTCTCTTCTTCCTCTGGTACCCCTATAATGCAAATGTTTTTGTGTTTAATGTTGTCCCAGAGGTCTCTGAGGCTGTCCTCAATTCTTTTCATTCTTTTTTCTATGTTCTGCTCTGCAGTAGTTACTTCCACTATTTTATCTTCCAGGTCACTTATCCGTTTTTCTGCCTTAGTTATTCTGCTATTGATCCCTTCTAGAGAATTTTTAATTTCATTTATTGTGTTGTTCATCATTGTTTGTTTGCTCCTTGATTCTTCTAGGTCCGTGTTAAACGCTCCTTGTATTTTCTCTCTTCTATTTCCACGATTTTGGATCATCTTTACTATCATTACTCTGAATTCTCTTTCAGGTAGATTGCCTATTTCCCCTTCATCTGTTTGGTCTGCTGGGTTTTTACCTTGCTCCTTCATCTGCTGTGTGTTTCTCTGTCTTCTCATTTTGCTTAACTCACTGTGTTTGAGGTCTCCTTTTTGCAGGCTGCAGGTTCATGGTTCCCATTGATTTTGGTGTCTGTCCCCAGTGACTAAGGTTGGTTCAGTGGGTTGTTTAGGCTTCCTGGTGGAGGGGACTGGTGCCTGTGTTCTGGTGGATGAAGCTGGATCTTGTCTTTCTGGTCAGCAGAACCGAGTCCAGTTGTGTGTTTTGGGGTGTCTGTGACCTTATTATGATTTTAGGTAGCCTGTCTGCTGATGGGTGGGGTCGTGTTCCTGTCTTGCTGGAGTGTCCAGCACTGTAGTTTGCTGGTTGTGAGTGGAGCTGGGTCTTAGTGTTGAGATGGAGATCTCTCGGAGAGCTTTAACCATTTGATATTATGTGGAGCCAGGAGGACTCTGGTGGACCAATGTTCTGAACTCGGCTCTCCCACCTGAGAGGCACAGGCCTGACACCCAGCCGGAGCACCAAGACCCTGTTAGCCACACGACTCAGAAGAAAAAGGAGAAAAAAAGAATGAAAGAAAGAATAAAATAAAATAGTTATTAAGATAAAAAATAAAAGATAATTATTTAAAATTAAAAAATAATAAAAAAAGAAAAAAATAGAAAGAAGAGAGCAACCAAACCAAAAAAAAAAAAAAATCCACCAATGAAAACAATCATTAAAAACCATACTAAAAAGAAACAAAAAACAACAACAACAAAAACCCGGACAGACAGAACCCTAGGACAGACAGTAAAAGCAAAGCTATAGACACAAAATCACACAAAGAAAAGCATACACATACACACTCACAAAAAGAGAAAAAGGAAAAAGTATATATATATTGTTGTTCCCCTAGTCTGCCACCTCTATTTTGGGATGATTCATTGTCTACTCAGGTATTCCACAGATGCAGGGCACATCATGTTTACTGTGGAGATTTAATCCGCTGCTCCTGAGGCTGCTGGGAGATATTTCCCTTTCTCTTCTTTGTTGGCACAGCTCCTGGGGCTCAGGTTTGGATTTGGCCCCGCCTCTGCGTGTAGGTTGCCTGAGGGTGTCTGTTCTTCGCTCAGACAGGACGGGGTTAGAGGAGCAACTGATTAGGGGGCTCTGGCTCACTCAGGCCGGGGGGAGGGAGGGGCTCGGAGTGCGAGGCGAGCTTGCAGCAGCAGAGGCCAGCGTGACATTGCACCAGCCTGAGGCGCGCCGTGCGTTCTCCCAGGGAAGTTGTCCCTGGATCAGGGGACCCTGACAGTGGCGGGCTGCACAGGCTCCCGGGAGGGGAGGTGTGGACAGTGACCTGTGCTCGCACACAGGCTTCTTGGTGGCGGCAGCAGCAGCCTTAGCGTCTCGTGCCCGTCTCTGGGGTCCGTGCTGTTGGCCGCGGGTCGCGCCCGTCTCTGGAGCTCGTTTAAGCAGCGCTCTTAATCCCCTCTCCTCTCGCACTCCGAAACAACGGTCTCTTGCCTCTTCGGCAGGCCCAGACTTTTTCCCGGACTCCCTCCCGTCTAGCTGTGGCACACTAGCACCTTCAGGCGGTGTTGACGCAGCCAACCCCAGTCCTCTCCCTGGGATCTGAACTCTGAAGCCCAAGCCTCAGCTCCCAGCCCCCGCCCGCCCCGGCGGGTGAGCAGACAAGCCTCTCGGGCTGCTGAGTGCTGGTCGGCACTGATCCTCTGTGCGGGAATCTCTCCGCTTTGCCCTCTGCACCCCTGTTGCTGCGCTCTCCTCCGTGGCTCCAAAGCTTCCCCCCCTGCCACGCCCCGTCTCTACCAGTGAAGGGGCTTCCTAGTGTATGGAAACTTTTCCTCCTTCACAGCTCCCTCCCACTGGTGCAGGTCCTGTCCCTATTCTTTCATCTCTGTTTTTTCTTTTTTTCTTTTGCCCTACCCAGGTATGTGGGGAGTTTCTTGCCTTTTGGGAAGTCTGAGGTCTTCTGCCAGCGTTCAGTAGGTGTTCTGTAGGAGTTGTTCCACATGTAGATGTATTTCTGATGCATTTGTGGGGAGAAAGGTGATCTCCACGTTTTACTCTTCCGCCATCTTGAAGGTCTCCTCAGTGACTTTTTAGACTTCTAAAAAATTCATTTTTTAATTCCCCAAAAGTGGGAATTACTTTTTGTAATTCTCTTTTTGTGGCATATAGTTTTATGGGTTTGGATAAATGCATGTATTGAATACAAGTATCCACTACCATCTTAATGAGATAGAACAGTTTAATCACCCCCCCACCAAAGTTCCTTCATATTGCCCCTCTGTAGTGAAATATTTTTCAAAAAGGAATAAAATTATGGGAATCAAATGAGCTGATAGGTATATAAGAGCGTCCAAAGGAAGCTGTGCAAATACAGAGGCTTAATACTACTAGTCTCTATACATAAGGCTCAATTCAACTTATAGCCAATGATCACTTTCTCATTAGGTAAAGATTTTATATTTTTAATTTTACTGTTTCGAAATTATCACCATTTACAATTCTGTTTTTAGAGTGCTGGGAAGCTCAATTCATCAATATATCTTTGTTTACCTGTATCACAAACTGGGTTTATGCCTGAGGTTTTCTGCCTTTTGATTCAAAGACCCCTTTGCCTTTAATTGGGATGATGTCTGAGTCCTTGGTTCAGTAGCATTCATGTATTGACACTACTTCTCACAGTCCTTCAGCTCGGTCCTAGTGACTGAAGCAGTAAATATAAAGTTCTGAGAAGTGATAACACATGGATCTAATCTTGCTTACCAATTTTGATCTACTGGCAGAATCTGCCTATTGAGAAAGACTGTGAGGTCATAGCTGGGCTTGGTGCGAAGGTGTTGTGATCAAATAGTCATGTCTGTCATGGGCACTGGCTTGGAAAGAGGCTGTACAGATGCCACTTGCTTGCTCTACTGGCCTACTGTATACAATATACACATTCTGTTGGATCCAGAATTGATTCCTTTGTCACCTGCCTGGTGTCTAGTATCTAGATACTGAATCTTTTCCCTTTACTTTGAATACAATTAATTCTGTGCCTACTAGTTTAAACTTCAACCTGGTGCTGGTAATCCTCTTGTATGAAAGAATGCAGGTAGAAGGGTCCAGTGGCCCCAGTTCCCAAGATTTTATCACAACGGCTGCTTCCTATGTAACCACAAGCACAGTGCTGGAAAATAGGCACCGTTTAAATGTCAGCATTCCTACGTAGACCAAGCTCATTAAGAGCAGGTAATGTGCTGTGGCCGCTCTTGGTTGGCTGCTCCTCCAGTGTCTTTCTTCCTTGCCTGCCTCCCACTGTAGAGGCTGAAAAATCCAGATACTTGCTTCCCAGCCTCCCCTGTGGCTAGGGATGCCCATGTGACCCAAATTTGTCCAATGAGCCATACAGGAAACTCTGCTGGGGGGCAGAGAGGCAGAGATTCTGGGAAAGTTCTTCCCTGAATAAAAGGAAGGAAGCAAGTGATGGGAAGCCTTCTGGCTGCACTGACATACTCCTTGTATAATACTATCTTTGTATGTGGTTGTATGTAGCCATATGTGGAGCTGTGGCAGCCATCATGTGACCATGAGGTGACAAGTGTAAGGTCAAGCCAAGAGGCTGAGTATGACAGATGGAAGAAAGGGACAATGTCCTTGGTGACATCAGTGAACTGCAAAAACCTACCTGAGGGACAGACTATGTCTGGACTTGTTAAACAAAAGATACCCAGTAGTTTAAGCCGCTGCTAGATAGATTTCCTGTTATTTACATCTGAATGCATACTAATAGACATGTCTTCCCATCTTTGTTTTCCTCATAGCATTTTGCACAGGGCCAGATTATTACTGCACATTGAATTGGAAAAAATGATCTCTTGTCCTGCAACCTCCATGCACAAAGTCTCACACTCACATTTTCATTTCACTCTATCACACAACCAATTTTTCTTCGTACTTGGTTAGCTCCCAGTATTGAGGTGTTTATTTTCCCCTCTTCCCCTGAGTGGCAATGGTGCATTAATTTTTGACCATTCAAATAGGAGAGCAGGGACTTCCCTGGTGGTGCAGTGGTTAAGAATCGCCTGCCAATGCAGGGGACACAGGTTCGGTCCCTGGTCCAGGAAGATCCCACACGCCGTGGAGCAACTAAGCCTGTGTGCCACAGCTACTGAAGCCCGTGCACCTAGAGCCCGCGTTCCGCAACAAGAGACACCACTGCAATGAGAAGCCTGCACACCGCAACAAAGAGTAGCCCCCACTCGCCGCAACTAGAGAAAGCCCGCACGCAGCAGTGAAGATCCAACACAGCCAATAAATAAATAAATATATTAAAACATTATATATATGAAAGCAGCTTACTGGGATAGGATGCCTCCCCCCCTATAATTTATCATGGTGTCCATCATAAAATTATGACTTCAAAGGGACTTAGCCATGCCCTCCTTAGAAGCCAAGTTTCTCCCTGCTAATGTGTAGTAAGCCCACCATGCTTGCTGGGCTGTGAAAATCCAGATGGTAAGAAGCAGGTGAGTAATGAATGCCATGCTGTTCCCATTAAAATGCACACAGCTTCCCCATACTGACCAAATCCCCAGCACTAACCCGGTTTGAGACAGCCCAGGACATGGGGGTTGATGGAGACTGCCTTTCATTCAAAACAAGTTCCCGCAACATAGAAGCTGAGAAGAGACAATTTTCCTGTAGTGGAACAAAACTTGCCTAAAGGGCAAAGGAATTTTAAAAATTATGAGTTCTCTAAGTACAGAAAAAGCCAGTGGGCAATTGGTAGTAGTACAGACTTGCCTTCAAGCCTGTGTGGTTTACAGAGGAATCTGCTGTCAAGGTGTCTCCCATCTGTCACCCACTCTTTCAGAAAGCAGAGGAGTAATTAACTGCTCAGGTGATACAAACTCTGTCAATCATTCAGATCTATCATCTACACAATATGGGACCATATAGCACTGAACTCAAAGTCAGTGGGACCCCGGGTCCAAGAGGAGAAAGTACATCACATCTGTGGGGTGCTCTTGGGCAGGGCTTGGAGTCTCTTGGCATGTCTTTGGTCAAAAATCTTGTGCCAAATGCTCTGAACTCAGAAAGACATGGCACCTGACTTGTGGGAGTTAAAGATCCCCATGTTTGTGGGTTAGCTCTAATATCACTTCTTTTTTTTTTTTTTTTCCCGGTACGCAGGCCTCTCACTGTTGCAGCCTCTCGCGTTGCGGAGCACAGGCTCCAGACGCGCAGGCTCAGCGGCCATGGCTCACGGGCCCAGCCACTCCGCGGCATGTGGGATCTTCCCGGACCGGGGCACGAACCCGTGTCCCCTGCATCGGCAGGCGGACTCTCAACCACTGCGCCACCGGGGAAGCCCTAATATCACTTCTTAAGGGAATCCTTCCATGACTTCTCCCCAAACCCAGATGGCTCCCTTTGTGATGCAGCCTCAAGGCTTCCCATACTTCTCCTCCATCACAGTTATCACCACTTACCATTAGCACTTATCACAATGGTAACAGAAGCATTTTAAATGCCTTTCTCAGTCTCTAAAATGTAAAGTCCACAAGGAACTTGTTCACCACTGAACCTCCAGTGCCTAGCTTAGTGTCTTAACGTAGATGCTTCTTAATTTTTTTCTTTAATTGATCACCAAATGAGAGCCCAAAAGAGCCAATGCCAAAGTGGACCAACACATAGAGAATGAATAACCCTAAGCAAAGTATCAATGAACAAAATACTTACGCTGAATGAATGTAAGAAACATTTTTTAAGGGGTATGAGGCAAGGGGAAGCTCTTATTTGGAACAGTGAGTATTTTATGACTTTAGAACCAGAGAGATTGATCAGTAAAGAACAGATTTTATCCTTAAAAGGCTTTGTAGCATTGGCAGTTTCCTGTGAATCGCAGGAAGAGAAGAGAGCAGGTGGGTTGATGAAGAGAGAGTACTGGGGTAGGGTGCTAGTTGAGAGAGGGCATGAAGGTAGCAACGAGACAACCCAAAGAGGATTTTGAGTAATTAGATCTGAGATGCAAGGAATCTATTTAATGAACACCTATTCTGTGTATATCACTGGGCTGGGTGCCAGGGATATGCTAATAAAACATATCTGATCTTTGCCTTCAAGGAGCTTTCAATCTAGAGGACTGGGGGACAGTGGTAGACTGGGATACAGCAAAATAATGTTGGAGAAGAGGTTGTTCAAAGACCCCATAAGGAAGTCTTTGAGCCACAGAATAAGAATCCTAGTTTTGACCCAGAGGGCAACAGAAAGTCACTACTGGAACTTAAAATAACTTACATCTCATCCACAGCCCTGCACTGAAAAAAAAAAAAAAAAAAATCTCTTGTATTTCTCCAAAGGACAAAATGAACACTAAATGCAATATGTCCCTTTGTTAAATTCTAGGTGAGCCTAAAGAAAAGAATAAAGAATGTATTCAGATTTTTCCTCCTAAAACATGAGGTTTCTATGTCAAACAAAATAAAGATGCTGTTGACAGTTCATAAGGTATGATGCTTTGATGGTTTTTCAATGGTCTTACCAAAGAAAGTGGAAAGTATTAGAACGAAATATGCTATTTATAATTCTATGAATTGGTATTTCTCTTTTCATCTCTGTCTCTTTCCTCTTTGTTCCTGTTCCCCACCCTCCCTCCCCACCTTCCTCCCTCTGTCTCTGGCTAGGAGTTGTGGTGTTTTGAAGATTAGAATAATATGTTTCTCTCTTATGGATAATGTCCCTATTTTAAAGCACTGAATACAGTATTTTACACATAATAGGTAAACAATAAAAGAGAGAATGAATAAACGTGTTGATTTTTATTAAGAGCATGACCCAACCTTGAATAAATATTCATCAGGCAAAAGCATTATAGTACATCCTTACTGCTTTTTTTAATCCGCTGAAAATTGGATATTTAGAAAATCCATTATATTTGATTTCATGTTCATGTAGCAGTTTAGATACCAATGAATAATACAAAAAGTAGAAAAGTCTGGAAAGACTAAACATTGATCAAATCATTCATCATTCTATTTATTCACTTGGCAAATATTCACTGAGCACACCTACTCTGTGTCAAATGCTATTCCAGGTATTGGATATACATCAATGAATAAAAGCGATAAAACATCTGTCCTTATGAAACTTATGTTCCACTTGTGGAGAAAAGATAATAATCAGTGAACATAATAAATTACATCATGTGTTACGTACTATGGGAAACAAATACAGCTAAGGGGAATCAAAAGTGCTGGAGGTGAGAGGGAGGCTAAGATTTTAAATAGGGTGGCTTTAACAGGCCTCAATGAGTAGACTTGAAGGAGGGGAAGGAGCTCACCATGTAGGCATCTTAGGAAGAGTGCTCTAGACAGAGGCAAGAGATGGTGAGACGACCCCAAGAGAGCAACATGCATGTGCCAGGGGTCCAGTGTGGCTGGAGCAGTGCCAATAGGGAAAAACGAGGTAACAGACTTGAGAGGTTCAGATAATGTAAAGTCTTGCAGACCATAGCAAGCACTTGGCTTTTGCTGAAAGTGAGATGGGCACAACACTGTGAATGTACTTAATACCACTGAACTGTACACTGAAAAATACGGTTGACCCTTGAACCACATGGATTTGAACTGTGCAGGTCCACTTACACATGGATTTTTTTTCAGGAGCAAATACTACAGTACTACACGGTCCACGGTTGGTTGAATCCACAGATATGGAGGGATCACGGATACAGAGGGATGACTATAAATTACACCTGGATTTTCGACTGCACAGAGGGTCAACTTCCCTAATCCCCTCGCTGTCCGAGTAGTTAACTGTAGTTAAAATGGTAAATTTTGTGTTATGTACATTTTAACACAATAAAAAAATATGAGAAAATATGAGATAGGAGGTTGTTGGTGGGTACAGAATAGAGAAGCGATACAGTACATCAATCCGACTGTAGCGCTGAGAATAGACTGCAGAGGGCTGAGGAGTCAGGGAGTGTAATGAGATAATCCAGGTGAGATGTTGGTGGCTCAGCCCAAGGCACTGGCAGTGAACCTGGAGAGAAGGGGTCATGTTGTGGATTCATATTGAGAGTTGACCTTCCAGGCTGTGCTGACGGATGGGTTACGGGGTATGAAGGAGAGGAATCAAGGATGATTCCAAGGTTTCTGCCCTCAGCAACTGGCAGGATGGATTGCCATCACTGAGATTAGAAGTTTGTGGGTGAAGCAGGCATTTGGGGGGAAGATTAGAGATTCACTTTCAGGCATGTGGAGTATGAGAGGTTTATACGTGAAGATATTGAGTAGATAACTGGAAATAAGGGTTTAGAGTTCAGAACAGGGGTCTGAGTCAGTGACATAAATTTGGGAGTTATTAGCATTTCACTAATAACTAATTACTAATAAAATATCTCCTGAATGAGATCTCCAGGAGTGAGAGTATTAAAAGAAGCGAGAAGGACAAAGGGCTGAACCTTGGGGCACTGCAACAGCTAAAAAATTGGGAGAAGGGGAAGAATCAGGAAAAGGGATAAAGAAGGAGCACCCGGTGAGATAGGAGGTTTAGCTTCAAGAAAGTTTAGCGTCCTGGATGCCAAGTGAATTACGAAGGAATGTCAATCACGTCAAACATGGCTGATGGGCAAGGTAAAAGGTTTGGCTGACCTTTGGACTTGAATCATGGAGGTCACTTTTGACCTTGACAAGTACAGTTTCTGTGGTACAGTTGGGGGTGAAAAAACTGGAGTGAGTTTCAGAGCTAATGGGAGGAGAGGAATGAAAGACAGTGACCACGGACAACTCTTTCAAGGCGTTTTGCTGCAAAAGGTAACAAAGGAATCATGTGGAAGATGTAAAGGAAGTTGGGTCAAGAAAGTGTTCTTGTCACACCATCAAAAACAACAGCATGTGTATATGCCAGTGAGGTTTCAACAGCCAGGGGAAAATGAATGCTGAAGAGATGAAGAGGGTGGAATTGCCGAATGAATAAATAAAGGAACCTATGAAGAAACAAACCAGTAACCAGGACTGGTCCACTGCTAACAGAGGAAATAAAACCTGTACAGGTTCAGTTGATACCTATAGCCAAAACATGGATAGGAAGAAAAATGCTATTGGAACTCTATCTTCATATAAGGTTTAACAAGATTCTCAAAACGTTTAGTATTGTAAGAGTTTCTCCCATAAATCAACATCTCAGAGATCCATGTGGTCACTATGAAAGAAAAGCAACTTCTTGGTTTTCTGTTTGGTTCTTCCTCCCTTCCCTCTTCTCCTTCCAATCTCTACCCTTTCCCTCTTTTTCCTTCCCTTCCTCTCCCTCTTTCCATCCTTCCCTCCTTCCTCTCCTTTTATCTTTCTTTTTTTTTTTTTTTTTTTTTGCGGTACGCGGGCCTCTCACTGTTGTGGCCTCTCCCGTTGCAGAGCACAGGCTCTGGATGCACAAGCTCAGCGGCCATGGCTCACGGGCACAGTCGCTGTGCGGCATGTGGGATCTTCCCGGACCAGGGCACGAACCCGTGTCCCCTGCATCGGCAGGCGGACTCTCAACCACTGCGCCACCAGGGAAGCCCTCCTTTTATCTTTTGTAAAGAAGAAAGTGGCGAACAGAAAAGACTCTATTCCTTTTGATACACAACTCAATGCCCATTAGGTCCTATTTGCCCCAGGCAGAAGGCTCGTCACCTGTCTTTACTTTAAAATGATGCATCTACTGCAAGATCACTTCTACCCGGGTAGCCTGACCTCCTTATGGCCTTTCTTGGATAACTTTATCCAATACTCCTAATGTCTTATAGAAAGAAACAAGCCTGTCAGAGGGGGAAGAAAAAACACCCACACTCTCATCCTGTCCTGTGGAAGATTTATAGACACTTTGCAAATGACCAGGCCCAGGTGATGGTGCCAGGAACTTTCCAAGTGATTTGTAGATCTCCCTTCCAGGAAGTCAGTATTTAATGGAAAACTCTTCTAGCTTCACATTCCTGCATTACAGTGACTACAGGGACTGGAATGCAACTGTCATGCAGAAGCCTCACTGAAATTAACTAGCTATTGACCTGGCCTCAAGATATTTCAGTCTCAGAAAAACACCAGTATTGCACAGTTTAGAAAAGCACAGTTTTCCTTTGAAACTACCATGTATGGAGTTGGCCAGCCGTATGCCAGGCGTAGCACAAAATCCTTAACATATATTCTCTTCCTAAATCGATACTATCATCCTCATTTATTAAACACCTACTTTGGCTAGGATTTGTGCTTTATATTATGTCACTTAATTGTCACTCAAACTCTATGATTTCAGTATCTTCCTCCATTTTTCAGATGGGGGAACAGTAGCTCAGAGAAGTTAAATAACTTTCCTAAATTTGGAAGGCCGATGGTTAGTGGAGACGGGATTGGAATCCAACTCTAGTTCCAAGTTCTTAACCTACCTCTTGGGTTCTGCTTCTTCTTCCTCTGCCTTCTGTTATTTTTTTGTCCCCATTCCCATTTGTCTATGATTCCTTTTTTTTTTTCCTGATCCTTTCTTAAACTTTCACATATAGTTACAGGCTATATTTCTTAGCATGGGGACTGGCTCTTTTGGCATCAACCTAACTTTTCCATTCTATCATTTGTTCTCCTTGTCACACCTGACACTTCGGTAAAGTTTAACTCTTCAGGCTCCCTAAGCAAATATGGTCTTTGCTGACCAACTGTCATGCCATTTCATTTTCCTGAGACACTCTTTCCATCACTTGTGCCTGCAGACATCTTACTTTCCTAGACAGTATGCCCCTTGAGGGCAGGATCTTATTCACTATTTTAGTCTGGAGGCCTTGTCCATGGACTGGCACTTAGAAGTTTTGTACAGAATTGCTGTTAAGTGCCTGAAGGAGAAATGAATATATGAATCCTTTAAGCCCAGTTCAAATGCCACCCACGCCCTGAAGACTTCTGTGAGCTCCTTTGATTGGAAAAACACCCCTTCCTCCTCACAGCCCCTGCAACTCTTTATACTTTTCACATGCTACCTATGATATTCTCACTTATGTGTGTACTTGCTCTATTTTCCTTACTGAAATGATTTCATTAAGGGCAGGGTTCCTATTGTACTCATCTTTGACTCTACCAATAAATCCACTTAGAACTTATTCTCTTTTCCCTCCCTTCCAAGACCCAGTTGAAAATTAGTCTGTTTAGAAACCAAGGAAGGATAGCTTCCATTTAAAACTTTACTAACCTAGTTAGCATCTTGTTATGGGACAGGACTCATTTTATACTGGTTTACGGTACATATGTGATAGACTGTTTGAATATACTGTGTGTGTGTGTGTGTGTGTGTGTGTGTGTTTCCTTCTTGACTAGATTATAAGTTTCCTGAAGACAGAATTATATTTACTTCCTTAATAGAGAACATCTTTATCAGTATCTAAGGTCTCATTCTGTGCATAGCAAACATGACATAAATGGTCTGCACTTGGAGGTTTAGGATTCTCATGGGGACAACTGATTGTTGGCCCACGTAATGCATATGACAGTTCTCCCCCAAACTTAAAAGTTACACATGCTCCATTTTTGTCTACAGCTTATGATTATTTTTTAATTGTTCATTACTATAGGCACAGAGCCTGAGACATCTCTAAAATAAAACCAGTACTTGAGAAGTCAAGTACCAAGGCCATTTCCAGAAGCACTCCCTCCAAGCATAGCAGATGGGAGAGGAATGGAAGTAGGATCGTATTTCCACATCTCTAAGACTCTAATTTTGGGGCCATTTCGAGTACCGATTCCAACAACCGAAGTTATTACCTTTGGAGGGTATGGAAAAGCTTAGGGCGTGAAAAAGCTAATAACTATTAACTGCAGTAGCAACATTCCTTTCCAACACACACCATAGCAGGTTCTTAGCCTTGGTTCTGAAGCATTGATTATTTCCTTCAAAGTCTACAGGAAGATATTAAATGTCAATACTTTATCAGACAATAGAAGGAATCACTAAACAGTAAATGTGGAGTACAGACTCAACACTGGTCACAATCTCAAATATACTGCTTGTTTCTTCAACTGAAATTAAATCAACAGTAAAATGCACCAGTGACCATTTTGAGGAAGCCTTGGGCTAATACGCCTTTTGCTAATTTATCACTAAGGAAACGTTGGGACTGGCCTTTTCCTATCTCTCACACCTCACCTTCAATCATCTCCCTAGCCCCCTAGCCTCACTACATTCTAGCCCCATCAGTTTGCTCTCAGGATCTCATACATGCCATGCTTTTCCCCACTCTGGTGTCTGTAAACATGCTGTTCTCTTTTTCCCCCTAAACTACAGTTCCTCCCCCACTTTTCCTTGGCTAACAGCTTTTTATTTTTTAAATTTCAGCTTAAACAGCACTTCCTCAGAGAGGCCTTTTCTGACAGCCTACATTGCCCTTTGCAGGACCTTATTCTTTCCCTTTAAAGCATCCATCAGAACTCACCATTATATATTTGGGTGTTTATTGTTAATATCTGTCTCCTCTATAAAACTATAAAATTCACCAGGGCAAGGATCATGGCCAATTTTTTTTCACTTTGGTATTCCTGGTCCATAGTCCAATGTTTGACATGTAGTTGATGCACAGTCAATGTTCAATGAATATTGAACATTGTTAATAGTTTTCTATTTTATATGTTTTCTAGAATATATGTTAATTGTTATTGCCTGATCACTTGGGTTCATATCCTCTTTTTGATATTGTTCTCTCTCTCTCTCTCTCTCTCTCTCTCTCACACACACACACACACACACACACACACACACACACACACTTTTGGTTTCATTCAAACTGGGTATAGCAGGCCTATATGAAAATTTAAAGACCAGTTAAATCTGCCTCATTCTTCTTAAAATCTATGTTTGCCTCATCCTCCTCCTTCCCCTTAGCTGATCACATACATGAAAACGCATGCACTGTAAAATGTATACCACCCTTCTGATTCTTAAATTCTAGCCCTTGTCTAAACCAGTCTCCACCCTTTCCATTTTGAGGCGGAAAGGCAATAGAGCACCAGAGACAGGGTGGGAAGATCTTTCTATGCCAAGGAGTCTGATGCAGTGAACTATTGCAGTCAAACATGCAGTTTGAATCGGATTGCCCGGTTGCCGAGAAGGGATTTCTGGATTAGACAGTTCATCAGTGGCTGAGCCAGCTTCTAGGGCCTTTGCTCTGCATGCCTGGAGTTAGCAAAGCGACACAGTGAAGGCAGCTTGAGTGACAGGTGCCAGTGAGTCACCTAGAACAGCAGCTGGAATAGCAGCTATCCAGAGGCATCAACCACACCCTTAGGCTCAGGATCCCCAAAGTGTGTGCAGATGAAAATGAGGTCTGCCGTCGATTGAACACTCTTTGCTGGGCACCTTCTATCTGCCTCCTCAAGGGCACTGTTTTGAGAAATAATTCTAGAAGGTGGTCAAGAGCAGTCTCTCAATGCCAGTTTAAATTCTAGCTTCACTACTTACTAGCTGGCTAATCTTAGGTATATTTCTCAACCTCTTTCTCCCCATCACCTAATCTGTAAAATGGGAATGATATTATACTGAAGGTTAAATGAGTAAATTTATGCAAAGCAATTGCAATGCTGCCTAACACATAAAGCACTAAATAAGCAGTAGAATAATACTTTACCTAAAAGTAATAACAGTGAATGCTGTTGGTGGGGATGTAAACTGGTACAGCCACTGTGGAAAACAGTATGGAAGGTCCTTAAAAATTAAAAATAGAGCTACCATATGATCCTTCAATCCCACTCCTGGGCACATATCCAGAGAAAAACATGGTTTGAAAGGGTACATGCACCCCAGTGTTCACTGTAACACTGTTTACAACAACCAAGACATGGAAGCAAACTAAATGTCCACTGACAGATGAATGGATAAAGAAGATGTGGTATATATATATATATATATAATGGAATATTACTCAGCCATAAAAAAGACTGAAATAATTCCATTTGCAGCAACATGGATGGACCTAGAGATTATCATACTAAGTGAAGAAAGTCCAAAAAAGAAAAGACAAATATCACATGAAATCACCTTTATGAGGAATCTAAATTTTAAAAAAATGATACAAATGAACTAATTTACAAAACAGAAACAGACTCACAGACTTAGAGAACGAACTTATAGTTACCAGGGGGGGAAGGGTGGCAGGGGGAGGGATAAATTGGGAATTTGAGATTGACATGTACACACTGCTATATTTAAATTAGATAACCAACAAGGATCTATCATATAGCACAGGGAACTGCTCAATATTCTGTAGTAACTTAAATGGGAAAAGAATTTGAAAAAGAATAGATACATGTATATGTATAACTGAATCACTTTGCTGTACACCTGAAACTAACACAACATTGTTAATCAACTATACTCCTATATATATATATATATATATATATATATAGTGAATGGTTAACAACCTCACTTTAAATGTCAGAGAGATACTATTCAGCTCTGCCATTTATAACTTTGGACAAGTTATCTAATTCTCTGAACCTCAGTTTTCTTATCTTTCAAAGAAGAATATGGACTTCCCTGGTGGTCCAGTGGTTAAGACTCCGTGCTTCCAATGCAGGGGGCGTGGGTTCGATCCCTGGTCAGGGAACTAAGATCCCACATGCCACGTGGTGCAGCCAAAAACAAAAAACAAAAAACCAAAACCAAAACAAACAAAATAAAATAAAATGAAATAAGAATAACATTGGTAGGGCTTCCCTGGTGGCGCAGCGGTTGAGAGTCCGCCTGCCGATGCAGGGGACACGGGTTCGTGCCCCGGTCCGGGAGGATCCCACATGCCGCGGAGCGGCTGGGCCCGTGAGCCATGGCCGCTAAGCCTGCACGTCCGGAGCCTGTGCTCCGCAACGGGAGAGGCCACGACAGTGAGAGGCCCGTGTACCGCAAAAAAAAAAAAAAAAAAAAAAAAGAATAACATTGGTACCACTTTGGAGGTGAGTTACGAGGATTAAACAAGATAAGGAAGGTAAGGAGCTTATTAGCATGATGCCTGGCACAATGGAGATACTCAATAAATATGATAATTTGTTGTGATTTCTCCAAATGGCTCTCTCCTTTGGATCCCAGAGAAGTCAGGGCAAAGCTCCACAACTCCACATCAAAGGACAGATAGCCCAGACAACACCAGTTACGCTGGATACACCAGCACAGCAGAGCTGGTTTTTTTGGCACTGCAAATTTAACCCACACAGTGTTCCAATGTTTTGAGTTAGCTATCAACTTTTAAAACTTAAAATATGAACTGCATATTTTAAAAAATCCAGATTTGCAGCTTCTTTAGGAAACTAAAAAGATTGGCACCATTAGGCTGGTGTCCTCACACTCCTGGCTTGACTAGGAAGTGGCTCCCCCTTTAGAAGGGCACAAGGTCTTGAATTTGCCTTGTCTCCCACCACTCCCTAGTGTCCCCCTAACCTAGAGGCCAAATGTCAGCTCTCGCTTATCCTCCTGAGGTTTACCTCTGCCTCTCTGCTTTCACCTTTGACTTACGTGGCCTCTGTAGGCATGTGATTAGCAGCTGCTGGCCTGGACGCTTCGCTGGTATCCTCTCAAACCGGATACCTCTACAAGGCTGCACCTGAGGCAGCAACCTCCCTAACCACACAGCCTCAGTCCATTTGTCTGCGTGGCAAACACAAGTGAGTCGGTTCCACAGCTGAAGGCTGGCTTCTCCACTGAGCTGAGCATATCCTTGAAGAAAGGCCTCCCACCCAAAAGCTGACCCCATAAATTCACGATTTACTCGCCCTGAATCTTCTCTAGTCCCGTTTCAACTGAGGGTAGAGGATATGGGACAAAAGATAGGAGTGCTATACAGCAATGCTTTAGAGACTATTTCTCTAACTTATATCTACGGGTTATCAGTCCTGTAAGATGCTGCTCCTCGGGTAAAAGAAAAATCAAACACTTTTCGGAAACAGCTCAGACATTATCTGCCGTCTTGGGGACTCATCTGGGCAAATTAAAGACTCAGAAATCTTGGAAGAAAGAAGTTCATCCATAATTTATTCACTTAACAGATACTTATGGAGCATTTCCTGTGTGCCAGGTACCGTTCTAGGTGTTGGGGACTCAGCGTTGATAAACAAGAAGACTGAATTCGGGTAACTTATTCTTGTGTGGAGTAAAGGAAGATGCTTTACTCTGTTTCCAAATTTATCTGACTGCATAATGCTTTTGGGAAATACTGCTTTAGGCGTTATGCGTAGCCCCTTGTAGGACCTACCTCCAGAGGCCCGTCATGACCAGGGAATGGTGGAGATTTTCACCTGTATTAGTGCATTACTAAATAAGACCACTCCAGAAGCCTTCTAAGTCAGATCAACACATAATTTATCTCTTGAAACGTCAATGACCCTACTAGGGCAGCCTGGGACCTCAGATTTGGCCAAGGTTTTTTTTGAGAATATCACACAAAGGGTTAACTTGACTCTCACCTCCAAAGTGGAGTGTTTTTCTCTGCATAATGTGACCCAGTTGGAAATGTATTTGTTTTTCACTGTTTAATCTTCTGCATCACCCACTGTTGATTAGATTTAATTAATTTACGTTTCTAATGAATTTAGAAACTCACAGTGCTGTAGCAGGAAAATTCTCAGACAGCATCTGGCCACCAAATAGATTGATTACCTTGTCTGCAAAAGTCTTCCAAACATCTGGGGCCTGATTCTGTGAAACATCCGGAAGCTCTTTCGGAGGTAAGTAACACCCAGGGCAGGGAGAGAGAGAGAGGGTGCTGGAAATAGGCAGGGTTCACTGTGATTTGTAAAACTGGATCCTGGCACTCCCCCAACATGAAATCACATTTTGCTGCTGGCTGGCACAGTTTCGATGGTACCAAGTAGATGCATCCGAATCTGTTTTGTTCAACATAATCAGAATCCACCAGGCCTGAGCCCAGGCTGCCACCCATGAACCTCTTTGGCAATTCCTTCCGTGTGGAAGCTCCCACTAATCATTAAGATGGAACATTTAGAGAAAACATTTATAGAGGAGCACTTTGCTCTCATTCATTCAGCGAGCATTACTGGGGGCCCACTGTGTGCTTGGCACGGAGCCGCGTGCACCTCTTCATTAGCTGCTCTTAGCAACCACCCTACAATGTAGGCCAGCACAGCTCTCTAGTTCTCACAAACATGGCCAAGTACTGTACAAAAATAGTAATTATTAACATCAAATATTAATAAAGGATATAGACACATACACACGCTGCAGACTCCGTGTGAAGCCTCATTTAACCCTCACACTATAACCACGAGGTGGAGGTCGCTATTATCACCCCCATTTTACAGATGAGAGTACTACGCCACCGCGATCTTAGGCGACCTGCCCGGAGGAACCCAGCTAGCCTTTGGCAGAACCTTCCATCGTAGGCAGTCTAACTTGAGAGCCTCTGCTCTTAACCACTCTGATTAACTACCTCTGGAAAACCTCATGGAAGCCCTCCTCTGCATTAGGCACCATCCTGCGGATTTGCCACATCATACTCTATACTAATCATTCACAGCTTCTACAGTGGGTATTGTTTTCCCCAGACAAGGGAGCTGAAGCACAGAAACAGTAACTTATTAAGAGCACAAGGAAGATATGTAACAGGGCTAGGGCTTCACTCAGGGCTGCAGGGCTACCGAGGCTTCTTCTGCATACTGAGTTACCTGCTGATGAATGAGAGAAAAAGGGCTGGTGTGAACTCAACAGCTCTCTCAAAGCCATACCAGGAAACGTGTCGGACAAGTCAGGACAGAGGGGTGGCCTGGCGGCGTTGCATAGCCCAAACCACCCCGGAAAAAGAGGGGACAAAGAATGTACAAACAACAAGAAAAGAGCTTCATCTAAAAGAGGCAGGTGAAAAGATGCTGAAAATCTCACTGCCTGACTGGTTTTTCTGGTTCAAGTTCAAAGAGAAATGACTGAAACCAGGTGGGTTGCTTACAATAAAAACAACAGTGAAAAACCCAGCCACACTGAAGATCTGAGATTTTCTGAACAATGGATGCAGACTGCTGCACAGCGAGGTTGCCACAATTATTATATATTGATGTTTAAAAAAGAAACCCAGTTTGACATGGTTCCTCTGATATAATATTTACTAAGTCTGGCTACTTCTCGAATTCGAAAACCTTCTCATTTCTTTCCATTCTTCTCTTGCCCAAGCCTCTACTTCAACAAGGCCATACCACCTGTCTTCTTTGGGCCTTTGTACATGCTCCCTTTCTGCCTGGAACCATTTCTGTCTCAATCTCCTCCTTGGTCTGGCTAACCCCTATTCGGTCCTCAAGCCTCAGGTTGGACATCTCTTCCTCCAGGAAGCCTCCCTTGAGAGAGCGCATGCTGGTCACTATTGTATCTTCAATGTATGTGTCTGGTACATAACACGTGCCCAATATATATTTAACTGAATGGATGGATAGAGGTATTCTGAACCTTGTGACATTCTCTTGGCTGGTCTCCTGGTTTGAAATCTCTCACCTCCATACTTTATGCTACATCCTAGAAGTCATTAAACTTCCCTCTAAACTTTCATCATGGCATTTGCCTTTTTATCACTTTCCTTTGAACACTCATATGCAAGTCAGAATAGTGAAAATCGTGGGTGATGGGGATGATTCAAGTGAGAGGGACATGGAGTCCTAAAAATATCCTATACTTCAATCTGAGGGACAGTGCCATGGGTATATAAATAGGTAAAAAGTCACCGACATAAGCATGAGAAAATAGTACACTTTACTAGAAGTAATTAATACATCAGTATAAACAAACAGGTGCTTTTAAAGCTCACTTGTACTGATAGGATCAACTCTGGCCCGACTCATCCCAGAGTTCAAGGTTCTTCACTCATTGGCCCACCTGTCAACTTACTCGTTCAAACTCACTTTTCTAAATCCCACGCCCTGATCTTCTCATAGGTCCTCTCACTCTTCTCAGTTATCCCCACCACTTCTATGCTTATCATGCGATCTTACCCCCGCGTTCATTTCTCTTCCTTTCTCTTTTACCTTTTGGAAGCTCCTCCCATTCTTGAAGGACCAGGAGGAATCCATCCTCCACAATGTCATTAACCTCTCTTTTCCCTGAACCCTTGACTATTTTGCCTTCATGCCAACACTTCCTGAAGATTGTAAGCTCAATGAAGGCAGAAACTTTTTTCTTATTTTCAATTTTGATATTTAGTGTGGTGCCTGGCACAGTGGTAGATTCGAAATATATATTTGTTATAAATACGATGAGGGCTTCCCTATGTGAATTCCTCGACAGCTATGAGTTTGTATAGAGATGGAAAGGACAGGCTGTCTATGTCCTCCAGGATGAAAACCTAGTGCTGTTCTTAAAACCATGGACTTAGCATTCATATATGGTTCCAGTTCCACATTTTATAACTCACTGGTTCTGTGATGCAGTGTAATCAACTGTCATCACCAAAACTCAGTCACTTCATCTGTAAAGTGGGGACTTTCTCATAGGGCTGTCATGAGGATTACACAGGAACATAATTATTTTATTAGTGAACATCTACTGCATTAGCCATTTTGCCACATGAGACACAATTCTATCCAAGTAAAAGTCCATGCTCTTAATATTATTATGCAAATGATTCAGCACAGTGACTGACTCACAGGAAACATTTAACCCATGGTAGATATTATTATCAGAGCTGTTAAATATAGATGTACAGATTCAGTGAGAAAAACCTATGAATTGGTAAAGACATAGAAAGCAAGAAAAGTTGGCTCACTGTGAGATATATACACGTGCCCAGATGTGAATTTAATCCATAAGAAATTCCTTAGGGAAATTCCATCATGTCCTATTAACACAGTCCCCAAAGCAAGAGCTGGCCTCTGATCTTTACTTACTTAGTATCTTTGAAAAAAATTCTGAAACCATAGCCATCTTAAAATGGTATACAAAGGCAAGTGTATCTGGGAGTTATATGCAAAAGCATACTGCTTTAGTGCTAGCTCATATAATTTTTGAATCGCCGTAATTCCTGGCGCTTGTCCGCAAACTTTTGACCTTAGGAGAGCTCTTTGATTGTTCACTGGGATTTTGACAGTGAGGAAAGGAGAACAGTGAAGAACAAGTTCTCAGCGTGTTCTTACATACTCATTTAAAAGACAACATTTCAAGAATTCTAATTCATATACACTTCTATTCATGCAATCAATAATTCATGGCAATTCCTCTGCAGCATTTTAGTGACAACAGAAAGGGCAAGATATTTCTTCTCTTCCCTTTGCCTTCCTTTCTTCACTTAGTCATGCCTAGAGCCTGGAGAGTACAGAATTTCAAGAAAACTGTTTCCATGGTGATTCTTCCTTTGAGTACCCGACTGCACTTCGCTCTTTCTGGAGTGAATTAATGCTTTTTATTGCTTTCATGCTAAATATACTGAAGATTAGATTTGATTTCCTCTGCAGTGATACAGTTTTATCAGGAAAATGGAAAGTAAAAACACAGCGTGAAGAAACTCTATCTTTCTGCCACTAGACTGTCAGAAAGAAGATAAAAAAAAATTTCAGAAGAAGAAATAACCAGCCATAGGGAAATGGATGCGGGCATCTGGAAGCAAGGATATGCAGGCGTGTATCTAAACGTTAGAAAGCCTGTCTTGGGATGAAATGATCTTAATTCCTCTGAGTGCTGAAGGTGGTATAAGTTGACCGTAAAACACTGAGTTATAAGAAATAACCTGATTTTTCACGTACTGTGCTCTTTTCAGCACAGAAAATATCATATAGGACAAGGAAATCTTGAAACCCATAATACCATCCCTACTCCATATTTTATTAAGGAGAGTCTTGCTTTCTACTAAAGCTAAATAACTGGTCTTCTTTACGTTTCAAAATAATCAGGTGACTCTCCTAAGACGCCCACGGCACTCTGAATTTCCTGACAGAGAAGCGATATTCACCAGTTGCTACACAAATATTTACCATCTTCCTCAAAGGACCCTACAAGGGCAGGGCCTGTGAATTTACCGTTCACTGTTGTACCCTTGAACCCAGCACAGCACCCGGAGAACATGCAGATTATAACAAGAAAACTCTGACAGAGTAACTTTGAGGTTCTGAGGTCTCCCTTGGGAAACATCACGGGCTGATATGTTGGATGGAGAGGGAATCATATGCAAGTAAAAATTAAAAACAGCTACTGGTTTTCACAGTCTCTCCTGTCTGGACTCCTGCTCCATTCCTATCTTGAAGCAATCGAGGATGAAAGGGAAGAATCCGTGTGGGAGTGGAGAGGCAAAGAGCGGGACCGTCCAGCGAAGCCTCTTTCTCCACCATTACACACCCACCCTGCAGAGCCTGGAGTCAAGTCATCACTAGGCACCACATAACCAGAAGAAAACTCAGATTTTAGCCAATTTGAGCCAAGGACTAAATATTGAGCCTCTAAGCCAAACCAGGTACTGTCCTGGGGCTGCTGGGAACAAAGAGTTGAGCGCAAGAATTTTTGCCCTCGGAAGTTTAGAGTCCCGAAGGGCTTTTTCTGAGATCGCGCAGAAGGGGGCGTGGCTGAGTACAAACATAGACGCCCCTGATTACCGACAAAAGCACCAGCTGCTAACATGGACTGAGCAATGTATTAGGCACTCTTTTAGGCACCATACATGCGTGAAGTCACTTGCCACACAAATCTATGGGTTGGTGCTGTTGTTTTCATTTAACATAGAAAGAAACTGACGCTTGCAAAGGTGAGGTAACTTGCCTAACATCCTAAAGCCAGGTAGTAGTGGGGTTAGGATTCGAACCAGTGCTGCCTGGTGCTTGAGTCAATATCTTAAGAACTATGGAGGTTCAAATCTTAGGCTCATGGGATCTCACCGGAGAGACCTACCCTAAGAGCATGTTCCAGAGTCTTCTTTGCTGTGTAAATTGCCCAGAATCCATTGTGTCCATAAATGCCCCTGGGCAACCACTGCGGTACATAGAGGGCCATATAAAATTCCAGATTCCAAAAGGGAAACCAGGTCTGTGCCTAAGCAGATATTGGAACAGAGGCACTTACACGTCCCTCTGACTATGACATATGCAACGGCAGGCCTACCTCAGGTTCATAAAGAAGTTTCAGTAAGGGACTAACTGTCCAGTTACTGAGTGTGAGCTTCATCCTACAGAACCAGCACACTCCAATTTTGCAGCAGCTCTACAAAGGGGGCCTTTGGGAACTCATTTCTAAACAACCTTGCAGGATATTCAAAATTGATGAGTTGTATCCTGAATTCCATTCCATGGGAAACAGTGGAAAGAACAAGTTTTCATTGTCTTAGCTCATAGACATTTCCCTTCATTTCAAAGACTGTGGATGCCTTCAACCATGTTAAATATATGCATTAAAAAAACAGGACAGGAAGGAAGTGTATTAAGGCTTAGAGGGCAGGATTATGTGGTTTTAAATTGTACTGTATTGAGGTAATTCTATTCTTTGTTTTCTGCAATGTGCATGTATAATTTTAAATATCATGACTCACTTCTTAAAATGCAACGACTCCCCAGCAAAAAGAAAGCAAAGACAAGGAAGACAGAGACATCAATTTAGTGAGCATTACCTAGTAGAGCTCAGAATTAGGAAAGGAAAAAAAAAGATTTAATTGCCAGTACTACCCATCCCGCTGTGTGATTCCTACAAATGAAATCTTTTAAAATTTTATTAATAACTTAAAGCTTGTTAAGCAGTGAAAACCTAAAGTAAGTGTATGTTTGTTTTTTCTCCAGGAGGAGAGAACGGGCCTCAGAGGTCATGTTCCTTATACACCCAGGATCACAGAGTTAACCCCTCTCTGTGGGTGTGTTGGACTCCAGGTCTTGTCGGTTAACACTTTGCTCTCCTGCCTCTTCCATCTGGACACAATAGTGCTCCAACATTTGGGCAGATGATACTTTAATCATTAGAAGGAGCAGTCTGAATAGCCATGGGAAGTCTGGCCAGGAAATGCAGACAGAGATATTCTCTGCATTTTCAGAAGACACTGGTGAGGGCTTCGAGGCGCTCAGTGGAAAGGCGGAGGGGGAAAGCTCCAGGCACCTCCAAGGTGTGAGTTTGGAGAGAAAAACACAGATTAGATGTGTCTTCCTAACGGAGCTACATGTGGCATGCCAGCTGGCTCCTTTTCCAATCTCCTCTTTATTAGCGAATCCAACAATCATATTTTGCTAATCCTCTCATAAATAAAATATTATCCCTATCACAAAGCCATCCCTGATGGCAGGCTGCACTCCAAGTAAGCTAGAATAGATGAAGACGAAAAAGGGACATTTTCAGGTATATACAATGATCACAATTCCTGGCACTTTAAATGTCCACAAAATCTTCGTCTTCGGTGCATCCCCAGGAATAGTCTACTGCTGGGACTTTTTAGGGTCTTACGGTATCTATTTAAGGGCTGTCTGTTTATAGTACTGAACCAAAAATTAAAATTATTTTGCCGAGACTTTATACCATACTATATCTGCCGTTAGATAATTAGCATCTTGTGTAGCAGAGAGAAGGCCAGCTTGCATTTCTATATATTCTTCTCTCCGTCTTCATTTTCCCTGGCTTCCCATAGAGCATAACTGAGTAACTAAGAGCTTGGGCTTTAAAGTCCGAAGGATCTGGGGTCCAAGGTCACTCTCAATCCCAATTTCCTCTTCTATAAAACAGTGAAGAAAATCTTCTCTCTTTCATAGCCTAGTTATGACAATGCAGGGAGATAATGCAAATAAAGGAGCTAGCGCCAGGCCTGGCATCTGATAAGTCTTTAATAAAGATTAGAGAGATAGGGGAAAAAAATGTGACATGACTGACAGGAATTGGGGGGCAGAGAGGGTATGTTCATTGAAATTTTTTTGTCCTTCCTCTATGAGAAGTTTATCATCTCACAATGGGTTCAAACTGGTTTCTCTTATCTATATTATTGGCTATAGCTTTTCTCTTTGACCCCAAAGTTATAACCATAAATACCTCCCATTGACTTGATGATTAAGATAAGGGCCAAGGACTCTTTCCTCATTTACGGTTTAAAAACAACCTTTTGTGGAGATTTTTGATGGATTGCAGGGATATTTATGACTCGGGCCTCCAGGCGAAGTCCCGGATGCTGACTCATGTTACCCTGGGAGGGAAGAAGGCAGCTGAAATCATCATTCATTATTCTGTTGCTCAGTTATGGGGAAAGGACAGAGGCAAGCCACTCAGCATTGGGCTGAGTATGAGAATCAGAACTGCAATCACACCTTCTTGACTATAAGAGAAAAAAGAATTTCTTTTTTTTTTTTTTTTTTTTGTGGTACGCGGCCCTCTCACTGTTGTGGCCTCTCCCGTTGCGGAGCACAGGCTCCGGACGCACAGGCTCAGCGGCCATGGCTCATGGGCCCAGCTGCTCCAGGGCATGTGGGATCTTCCCGGACCGGGGCACAAACCCGTGTCCCCTGCATCGGCAGGCGGACTCTCAACCACTGCGCCACCAGGGAAGCCCGAAAAAAGAATTTCTCACAAACATACACTCATAAAGAAGTTTGCAAAGCCCTCCTTAATACAAATGCTACAGCACAGCTAAATGATAATATTATGTCTCAGGCTTTCAGCTCCAAACTCACAGCAACTCCCATTCCTCCACAGAGCAAGTGAAAACCAAGTGACAGTTGATGGAAAGCGGGGACAGACAGAAATAGAAAGGAGGCTTGATTTGGAATTTCCACAGTGACTGTGGCCTGGAAATTAGGAAGAAAGGGCAAACTTGCAGAAATATATGGGGAAATGGAAAAGGTTTCATAAACCAATGAAGGTAAAATTTATGATTGTTACCATGAACAATAACAGTGTTAATAAGACCATCACTATCACAGGGTAATCACCAGCAAAGACAACGTCAATGAAATTTACGCAATGTATGAAGTTAGGAATATGCAGACCAATAAAGAAGAAAATACTAATAGCTAACACTTCTTTGAGTGCTTTGTGTCAGAGAGGGGGCGACACAGTCTAAATGCTTTTTTTTTTTTTTTTTTTTTTTGTGATACGCGGGCCTCTCACTGTCGTGGCCTCTCCCGTTGCGGAGCACAGTCTCCAGACGCGCAGGCTCAGCGGCCATGGCTCACGGGCCCAGCCGCTCCGCAGCATGTGGGATCTTCCCGGGCCGGGGCACGAACCCGTGTCCCCTGCATCGGCAGGCGGACTCTCAACCACTGCGTCACCAGGGAAGCCCTAAATGCATGTTTTTCATTTAATCCTCAAACAGTTCTATGAGGTTGGTTCTACTTCCACACACGTTTATAGCTGGGAAACTCAAGGTTTAGGGCTCAAGACCACACAGTTAGCTAAGAAGACTGATTCTAAAGCCCCCTTTCTGCTCTTGCAGCGTCAGCAAAGAAGAGTTGTGTTGAAAACAATGCTATCCATTGCCTATAAATGATTGACAAACACACATTGCAAAAATATTTCGAAGCACTCAACATTACTCTTGGCTCCAGGTACAGGGTCCGGGAGAAAATCTGGGCCGCATTTGGACTTCCAGGCCACTGTGAACTCTTGGCATCACTTCCTTTACAAATGTACATCCATGGGGGTGCCTCCTGGCAATGCAGAGCCTCTTACATTCAACTATAAAATATTCAAGTAGCACATTCACTGCAAGTTTTATGGGACAGGATAAAATTTATTGTATTTCCGAAGCACAGGGCTGGATGGTAAAAAAAAAAAAAAAAAAATCAAATAAAATAATGGCATTTATGGTATTGCTAAAGGTTACCTGAGATCAATGTCAACAGAAATATTTTTGCAAGATATGAAATTGGAGGAGGGGGGGACTCCTGTCTCATTTCAATGCAGCAGATGCTCCCAACAGAGATACCCTTGTCCCACGTTTTAAATAAGTGAATATGATCTCTAGAGCCTATCCATCCACATTTGGTTTTCAGCAAGAAACATATGGCCTCATAAGTACACTTACTTAAAGCTTGAGACTAGAGAGATAAGAGGACAGGAGACTGAGTTTCTGAGTGAAGGCTGTTCTTTCCAAGCTTGGGCTGGAGCTTTAGACCAGACCTCCCTCAGGCGAGCCTAGAGTTGGCATCTAGTTTGAGAAGGGCACGGGTAGATACAGGGCAGGGAAAGTGAAACACGCAGGCACACACAGGTCATTTTTCTTACAGTCGTAAATCACGGCCGTGATCACTACCATGGGGCTAAATTCTGCAGACCAGGACCCTACCTCAAGGTCTCTGCAATGTAGTGGTTGGATAGTATCTACCTTCTATATTCAATTTTAGCTTGAATCATGACAAGAGTAATAGTCATAGTAGTGGTGGTGTTAGTGGTAGTAGTCATAGTAGGAACAACAACTAACCTTCATGAGCCTTTCCAGGCATTGCTTGAAGTGCTTTATACATATTACCTCATAGGGTTGCTGTGTAGGTAAAATGAGTTAGATACTATTATATATACCCTTTTCACAGATGGAGAAATGCGTTAAGGGTCCTCTCTGTGACATCTCATTCAGTCCTCATGACTACCTATGTAGGTACTTTATTATTCCCACTTTACAGAAGAGGCAACTGAGGCACAGAGTGGCTACTTGCTCACTGGCCCACAGTTAATAGGTAAAAGAGCCGGTTTGGTTTGCTTGATGCCAAAGCTCGTGTCCTTCACCGCCACATTACACATTTGGTACCAGTTTTCTCTCTGGAAACGCTGTAGCGGTATTCCCAGCCCCCAGCCCTCCCCGCATGCCTTCTTCCTCCGACTCTGCCTGTCTTAGTGAGACTGAGAGGCAACGGTTTCTTCAACCGTCAAACAGGATAAAACCAATGCCCACCTCAAAGGGCTGCTGTGACAACTGAAATCCTACAATGTATGGAAAGGGTTTGCAGGGTGCCTCCCATATAAAGACCTGATACTCCTTACTGGAATTAGATCATAGCTCTCAGCACTCCCCTCTTCCTGTCAATAGCGCTTCCTTCTCAGGCCCAGAAGGAAGCTGAGGATGAATTTCCCAGGAGAAGAAGTAAGAGGGCTAAGGGTTAACGCTCAGGAGATGAACTGAGCCAGATGAGAGGAAAAGCAGAGGGAGAATTGCTTTGGATCTCCTTGCTGGGAACCCCAGTCTTTTTTATTATTTGTATAAATCATTTGACTGTGAAGGCATCACGGGCCAAGCCTCCAAGTATGCCGATGATAATGAACTGGGTAGCGCAATGAATAATGGGGGAGACCAGGCTGGCAAATGAAGAAGGATTTATACCATTTAAATCCTAGGCTATGAGTTGTCAAATCCAGTTTAATACTGATAAGTGTGGGATAATAACTCAGAGCAAACATTGCCCCTACCTCAAAGCCCCCAACTGCAGCCCTTCTAACCCCTTCCCTCACCCCATGCAAACAGAAAGAAAGCCCTAAGGGGATTTGCAGAATGAAAAGGGATGGTATATACTGACCAGAAATGAGCCCAAGTTATTACATAATAATCCCAGATGCGTCAGTTTGGGCTTAGTGCAAATACGGAGAGCTAATAGAATGCTTCAAGCTTCGATTAGCTGCCAAAGGGATTCGAAATCAGGGCAGGTTTTCCATGATTAAATTGAATGGGGGAAAAAGAGTCTCATGGTTGGGTATACTGAAAAAAATGACAGGATTAGGGAAATAAAATCATGGGCATGGCTAGGTGGCTAAGGAGTGGCCTGAGGGTGGAGTCAACTTTGAGGGACACTAATGGCAAAGCAAGAGATAATTTGGTTGTCAGCATGGCCCATTCTCAGCAGCTGAGGCCGTCCTTATATCCACATTCAGAGACACGGCCTAGAGGGTACAAGAAGCTAGATCCTACCTGATAACACTGGTGTTTCAGGAATTGAAACAATCAGTCATTGCTTGATTTGATGATGATGAATTATATAGCTCATTCAACAAATATTTATTGAACACCAAACATGAAATATGTGCCAGGCATTGTTCTGGAGCTGAGGACATGTAAATACAATCTAAATACTGTTAGATGGGTGACAACCTAACAGTTGAGCATTTACACTGTGCTACATTCTTAGTATGTACAAGCTCCCTCAATCCCCACAAAAATCTAATAACACAGTTACTGCTATGGACGAATGTCCAAGTTCACATGTTGAAGTCCCAGTCCACAACGTGATGGCGTTTGGAGACGAAGCCTTTGGGAGGTAACGACTTTGATGAACTCATGAGGGTGAGGCCCCCATGATGGGATTAGTGTCCTTCTGAGAAGAAACACCAGAGAGCTTGCTTTCCCTCTTTCTCTCTGCCATGTGGGGATACTGTGAGAAGGTGGCTGTCTGCAAGCCAGGAAGATAGTCCTCACTGGGGAAGCAAATCAGTTGGCACCTTGATCTTGGCCTTCTGGCCTCCACAACTGTGAGAAATAAATTCCTGTTGTTTAAGCCACCCAGTCTACGGTATTTGTTATGGCAGCCTGAGCAGACTAATGCAGTTACTATTATCACCATCATTTTATAAATGAGTAAGGTAAGGTTCACAGAAATGAAGTAACTTGCCCAAGATCACATAGGAAGGAATGAGGCTGACATCCGAACTCCACCCGTCTAAAGCCCAGCTGTTTTTACAGTTTCCAAATGAGGAAGTCAATCCTAACAGCCATTGTGAGAAGTGAGGATGTCTCTGCCTGCTTTCCCCCACCCCCTGGCATCATCCCCTTTCCTACATATACACACAGGTACGTTTCACAAGTGGCATAAGAACTGAAGTGAATGAGAATGTTCTGGTGTAATCTGGTAACTACTATTGATACCATTGTGAGAGTATGAAATCAGGATCACAGTTTTGTGTTTTCATCCCTGCTCAATCCCTACCTTGTGGGACACGTCTCTAGGTCAATTTGGCATCTCTAATTACATCTTTTCAAAACCAATAACTATCCACAAAGGGGGAGGCCACAGCAGTGAGAGGCCCACGTACCGCAAAAAAAAAAAAAAAAAAAAAACCAATAACAAACTTTTATTCTTTAGTGCGGTACTTTCCAATATAGGTAATGTGAGCCACGTGTAATTTCAAATTTTCTAGTAGCAACAAGAAAAACAATTTTAAAAAGAAACAGGGAAAATTAATTTACTAATGTATTTTAGTTAACCCAATTCGTTAAAAATATTATAGGGCTTCCCTGGTGGCGCAGTGGTTGAGAGTCCGCCTGCCAATGCAGGGGACACGGGTTCGTGCCCCGGTCCGGGAAGATCCCACATGCCGCAGAGCGGCTGGGCCCGTGAGCCATGGCCGCTGAGCCTGCGCGTCCGGAGCCTGTGCCCCGCAACGGGAGAGGCCACGACAGTGAGAGGCCCGCGTACCACAAAATAAATAAATAAATAAAAATATTATAATTTCAACATGTAATAAACAAAAAAATTATAAGTGAGTTTTCTTTTTTCAAACTAAGTCTTCAAAACCTGGTTCGTATTTTATACTTACAACACATCTCAGTTTGGACTAGCCACATTTCAAGTGCTCCATAGCTAGTGGGGCCACCATGTTGACAGTGAGCTGTAGCTGGATCTTGAATTTTCATTGACTTGTCCTAACTAGATTACAGGAACTGTGCTTTCTAGTGGCATTTATAGAGTATCTACTACATGCCAAGGGTGTACTGGGCATTTTCCTACATATCACACTTAATCCTCCCAGCGGCTCTCCAAGAGAATGTTGTTGGCCTCACACTACAGGTAAAGAAGCTGAGGAAAGTCGTTGAAGAGTCCAGGTTTGTAGAGAATATTTAATGTTATCTCTTCAACACCTAGCGTGTTGCCTTGCCTAGAACATGATTTCACAAATACCTATGAAACGAATGGCAGGTTACCCAGCAAGCCTACGGAAGAGCTGGGATTTGAATCAGGTATGCCTGCCTGATTTTGAAGCTTGTATTCTTTCTTGATGCCATCTTAATTCTAGTGTGTCTTCACAGCCCCTAGCATAATACTCAGTGATTGCCCAGTACTCATTAAATATACAAGCTTTTCATTCCAGTCAAATAATTTACAGATGGGAAACTCTTCACCCAGATGTCATATTTACTGGCGTCTTCCTCTCCTTTGACTGTATTTGGTTTAACAAATAGTTGTTAAGTACCTACTCAGACCAGGGGACTATGCTCAACCTTCGAGGCAATAAGATCATCAACACATGGTCCCCAGTCTCCTGCTACAAGAGGATTTAATTCAGTGAAGTGCTATTAAAAACCTTAGATTCACAGATGAGCTAGAAGTGGCTATAAATGTCATCTTACAGTCTCTACTACATAATTTGGCAGTAAATTATATACTGTCTAGATTCCACATGGGGAATGCTTATGTTCCTAACAACAGGTAACTCACACATCTTTGACTCCCCAAAGTATTTTGCAGAGCGCTAAGCAAATGACAGGTGAACATCTCTTAATTAACTGGCCTCAGCTCTGTCGCTGCTTCTGTGTGTACCAAGTAACTGAGAGCCAGATTCCTTACCGGCAAAGAGCAGCTTGATCAGACATTGTTAAAGTTCTAATTATAGACCGCACTTCTCAGAGAATATAGAGGTAGGAGGACTCTCCATTCTGACTTATACTAGAAAGCCTTAAAACTAATTCTGTTCAGGTTTTTTAAGCATTAAACTAATTAGTAAATTAATTAATTCAAATATTTATTAACTATTATACATCAGCTACCAACACTAGAACTATGAACAAGATAGTCCCTGCCCTTGAGGATATCACTGTCTGGTGAAGGACACATACCTATGAAGAGGTAATTGTAATACAGAGTGATGAGAATAAAGGTAAGTACAGAGTGCTACAGTAACATATAGGGGGAGCATCTAACTTGAACTTGGAGAAATCAGGGGAAGCTCCCTGGAGAAAGCATCCAAAGTCTAGTGTTAGAGGACAAAAAGAAAGCCTGACCAAAGGGCAAATGATGGCAAGTAAAGTATACCAGGCAGAGGGGACATCTCATAAGAAGACCCATACAGCACAGCACATTCGGGGACCAGAAGAAACTTTAATATGATAGGAGCATAATGTGCGAATGCTGGGCAAAAGAAAGAGCCATGTCCAGATGATACTGGAGAAGTAAGCTTCAGATTCAGGAGGAAAGTCTTCATGGACAATAGGAAGAGAAGATATCCAGAGTTTTAAGGGGAGAAGTGAGAATTATGCTTTAAGAACATTTTATTATAGCCCTCGCTGTGTTTCATTACAGTGTTTCTCACAGTCTGTGGTCATTGTTTTTCTACCTACCTCCACCACTATCCTGAGAGCCTTTAGACAGAGTTCCTACTTATTTCTCTCTGTATCTCCAGGGCCCAAATGCAGTATCTGCTGGATAATTGATGCTGAATACTTATTTTCATGGATGACGTCTGTGGGACTCCTCGGTAGGTTTGTATTACCAAAGGGGTCCTTAACTTAGATTCCTTGGACTTCATGAAATTACATGCAAAAATGTGGGTGCATATGTGTGTAATTTTTCAGGAGTGAGGGATCATCATTTTCATCAGATTCTTAAAGTTCTCTCTAGGTAGGGAAGACCTCTCAGAGGTGAAACATCAAAGGACAGTTTGCACAAAAGGTAGAAAAATGAATTGGCAGATGTAGATTTCCAAGTGAAGATGGAGAGGTGGTCAAAGAGAACAGTTCTGTGGTAGGAAGACGATGTTTGCAAGAAAAGGAACAGAATCTTGAAGACAGTGCAGCAATTTCCCTCATGTCTTCTAAGTTGGCAATTCATAGCTACCTAGTCCTTAAAGAAAAGTGTTTTGGGTAGAGCTATAAGGAATTGTGAAATCATCACTGAAAGAGGCCAATGTAAATGTAGGGTCCTTACAGTCACAGAACCCAAGGAAGAAAAGGTTATTGGTTATTAACACTGAAAGAAAAAGATCTTGTAGGAGCCAGTTCCTTTCCCTTCTCTTTCACGAATTTGGGTCAGCAAACTTAATATTTTTAAATAACAGAGATTACACATACACACAGACAACACACACACACACACACACACACACACACACACACACAAACAGAAAAAAAGTTCTGATGTATATCCATTAAAATATTTATGACAGTTCTGTCTTGATGGTGGAAAATTGATGATTTTTACTCATATTGTCCAATTTAAAAAAAACAATGAGCACATTTAGCTTTTATAGGCACTACGCATAGAAAAATAATTCCATTTTGAAGAAATGATAGGCTAGGAATGCAAAATTTACTGCTCTAAAAGACTGAAAACCATAGGAGAGCACAGTACATCTCAAATTACGTTTCATCAGCCATGAAGCTCATAATCACCAGAAGAATACAGTAATATGCAGATTCCTGGGCCTGGCCCCAGTTCTACTGAATCAGACTCTTTAGGAATGGGGCCTAGGAATTTGCAATTTACAAAACTCCTCAGGTAAGTCTTATGCTCACCACAGGGGTTTTAAAAAACACCTGGTTGATAAAAAAGAGGCACTCAGCAAGGAAGGTTCAAAACTAGCCCGTGATCTTTCTTCTCCCTGTATGTATGTGCCCCAGACACTAAGAGGGCATAGGACAGAGATGAGCATAATACACCCTCTTAACTTTCATTTAGTTATTTAGTGTGTTTTTTTCACCTTTCAAAACGTTTTCATATACATTTAAAAAAATGTGCTTATAATCTGAAGTTGGAGATGGTGGTGTCAGGGGAAGGGAGCCCATTTAAATTATGAGCTGACAGTCTATTATATCCATACAAATCCCCTGATCTGGGGAGGGGAGGGTGAAACCAGGCATGATATCCCAGAAGACAGCACACTTCCTTTTAGACGGCCATGTATGTTTCACTCTCTTGCCTGTCTCCAGGCCAGCTTTGAGTCAATAGCTAGGGGTCATAACAAGGCCAGGGACTGCCTCTCTCAGGAAGCTCCTCAGGGCTCTGGGGATCGTGTTAGATCAGGAAGAGCTGCGTAGCCATGCATCAGGTTTTCTAGAGCTGGCAATGCTGCCTTTGCTGGAAAGTTGGCTTCCAATACTGAGAGACCACAATTTTAGGTCCCCTAATTTTCAATGTATTCTATCATGTCATATTTCATCCACCCTCGTATGTCATCCTAAATTCTTTTGAAACAGAGTGGAGTAAAAATATTCTGGTTCCACGGTCCTGTCTGACCGATCGATAGCAACCTAGTTTCCCAATATAAACATGTGGACCGAATGCTATTTCTATGTTTCTAGGTAAGAAACTGTACTTTTTGTGCCCGCGAGACTTCGTCTGGGTTTGAACCTCACTGGTGATTCTTTATGGAGGTAATGGGATTTCCTTAATCGAGCCCATTAGCCTATCTTCTTGTAATTATCTCGGGGGCCAATCTGTCTATATAATGGGCTCTGGAGGAATCAAACCTTCACGTTCTTACAAAGGAAAATGTTGTGCCCATGTCAGAAGAAAACCATTTTGAAGAATTACTGGTTAACCATCTAGCTCAACAACAGCCAGTGGGGCGGGGGGGGGGGGGGGGGGGGTGGTGGAGGGAGGTCCTTTGCTGTGATACAGCAGGAAATTGCTAGATTTGGGATTTTATTGCCCCAAAGGGCATTTCTTTTGTTTTGTGGGTGTTTTAATAAATCTTAAGGACGCATGACGCTAGTGGCACGAGGGACTCCACACCATCTGGTGAGGCTGGGCAGGCTGCTGCCTGTCTGCTTCCTATGGGAGGAAACCAGAATCTTAAGGCTGGAGAGATTGCCAACACTCTGGATGGCTTTGGGTGTAACTAATGACAAGCTCTGCTGCCTTGCTGGATGGGGCTGGCCAACTCTCCTGGATCCCTCTACCAGGACCATGGATGCCCTGACGTTGTGGTTGTGTACTATAAATTTTCAGCCAGTGCCACTTGAGGATACTCACACTATACAACAATATTCCAATTTCTTCATTCCCTTCTTTGCATATTTTAATATGCAGTATAGAGAGGGTAGGTTATAGTGAAGAGAAAATCATGAAAAGCTAAGAATGAAATCATGATTAAAACATAATAATAAATAATAGTCATTGTTATGGATTGAATTGTGTCCCCCTAAAATTCAGATGCTGAAGTCTTGACCTCCAATATCTCAGAATGTAACTTTAGTTGGAAATAGGGTCATTGCAGATGTAATTAGTTCAGATGAGTCATGGGCCTTAATCCAAGATGACTGATATCCTTTTAAAAAGGAGAAATTGGGACACAGAGACATGCACGCACACAGAATGTCACATGAACACGATGGCAGAGATGAGGGGCATTCATCTACAGATCAAAGGGCACCAAAGACTGCCAGTGAACCACCAGAATCTAGGAAAGGGGCTTGGAACTGTGTCTCCATCACAGCCTCCGAAGGAGCCAACCCTACTGACATCTTGATCTCAGACTTCTAGCCTCCAGAACTGGGAGACAATACATTTCTGTTGTTTAAGACACTCATTTCATGGTACTTTGTTAGAGCAGCCCTAGGAAACTAATACAGTCATACATGAACCAGGTTCTATGCTCAGCATTTTGTTTATGTTACCTTTTAATCCTCTTTCACAACAGTCTTAGGCTCTGAAGATTGGCATGAATTATTAATTGGATGGAAATGAATAGCTGGGCGGGTAGGGAAAGAATTATTTTTCTTCTACTTTTTTTTTTTTTTTTTTACCACCAACAGTCTATTCGAATAGGGTTTTCAGTGTATGCGGGACTGAAAGGACTTGGCAAATGATGTAGGATTTACAGTCCGTACACACGTGACTTTGCTGAAAATCTGTAAACTATCATATGAGGTTACTAGAAAGCATCACGTTTAGGACTCTCTCCAATTGTGATACGTGTGAGATGCCCTTTTCAAGAGAAAGAAAATGTGTGGTAGCTCCTCTATGCCTAATGAGAGGTAATTGGTATGAATTTTAGCCCAGTGACTCTGATGGCATTTTTATTGGACTCAATGCCTCCTCTCCCACGTCTGTTCCAATTCAAATCTCTTAGGCATTAAGCATCTATAGTGCTTTTAAAATTTTTCCTTTTCTGATTCTGTTTAAGACTTATTTCAGTTCTTCTCCCTGTCAAATTGATTTTCCCCAAGCTTCCCTCCAATAGGCCCTTTGCAGTAGGGAGAAAAGAGGCACCAAACTATAAAACCGAAAGGAACAGGAACTATATGCTGAGTCGTAAGCTAAAATGCACCCTAAATATGGTCACAAATCATCAAGCAAATATCACTGCTAATCAATATGCCTCCAGATGGAGGGGTCTGTAGCCAGGATTACCACGATTAAAAGCAGGACCGATGATGTGCAGAAGTGGGCCTCACTGATCTTATCGATTCTCCCCCACTGAGAGGGAATCACAGGGTAGCAGGCAGAAATCAATTCAACTGCATTAAGCTAAGTCAAGTGTAGATTTATTCATACCACGCTTGGAAATGTCTTTATAAAAACGGGAAAAAAATGTTAATTCTATGTGCAGTTATACATACTCATTTATAAATAAATATGTATTTATATAAATAGATACGTGCTCCTTTTTATGATATTTAAAAATATGAAATGAAATAGTACAGAACCTAAGGCTGTTTCTACGTTTTCTTCCACCTCCAATTCTGATTCTTTCTTTCAAATAAAAGAAGTTATTTGTGTGGAGATGTCGTCAACTTGGCCACTTGAGCTGCACCCCAGATTTCAGGATGGAATGGTAGAGCAGACGCAGATACACTGTAGCCAAAGAGGCAATGGAAGCCATTTGCTCTTGAGGAAATCATCATTTCTGGCTCTGCAGATGAAAGGAACCTGGCCCTTAGGCTTCAATGCACCATAGGGAACACAGAATTCATTCTCCGCCCTCCTCCAGTGAGAACTCACAGGCTGGGACTAAAGAGAGCTTTCAGAATGAACAATGGGTGGAAAACGCTGCCCTTCCAGCAGTGAGAAATGTGAAATTCCACTCCTACCCTCACATGTGTCACCAGGGAATCACCCTGTGTGCTCCATCAGTCCTGGGACACTAGGCAGGCAATCATTTGTCCTCAGGGGCTCAGCCTTAACCTAAAAAATCATCAGGAGAACCAAAGAGGGGGTCCTCCTCATTCCTCATCTCTAAGAAACAAAGAACAACACATTTTACTGTGAGAGTTTGTTGGGGGTCCTACCAGAGAACAGCTTAGAGCTCGTTTTTTCCTTAGGCAGGCTGCCTTTCGACCTCTGAGCCTGCCGTGCCTGCGAAGACATTGATCCTCTGCCTCTGTGGCCATTCACAGCCACTGAGGCCTTTGAAATGTATCACTGGGCCTCTGGTGGGTGGCCGGTAAACCAGCACAAGTACCTTCACCAAACACACATGGTCAGCACCACAGAGATCAGGCGGTTAAGAGACCAGGGGTCAAGTTTATATTCAGTTCAGAATATAAACTGCCAATTCCCAAGTCAGTAGGAAAATAAATCATTGCCCAAAAGCCCCTCAGCTTTTTTTTTTTTAATTTGTAAATAAAGTTCTATTAGAACACAGTCATGCACACTTGTTCACCTATTGTTTATGGCAACTTTTGCATGACAATGGCAGAGTTGTGTAGTTGTGACAGAGAATGTGAAATTAATAAAGACAGAAATATTACATTACTATCTATCTCTTCACAGAAAAAGTTTGCTAACCACTATTCTCATAAATCATTTCCTGTCTCCACTATTTTTGTGTGTATGTTTCTTTCAAAAAATTTAAATTTACATAAAATTCACTTTTTGTTGTGCAGTTCTTTGAGTTTTGACAAATACATAGTCATGTAACCACTCCCACAATCAAGATACAGAAGACTTCCATTAACCCCCAGTTGGTTTTTTTTTTGTGCTGCCCCTTTGTAGGCAACCCTTCCCCCATCCCTAAATCTGGCAACCACTGATTTCTTCTTTGTCCTGGCCATTCTAATACATGTGTGGTGATGTCTCACTGTGGCTTTAATTTGCATTTCCGTAAAGCATAATGATTTTAGAATCTTATCATGTGCTTATTTGCCATCTATATATCCTCTACAGTGAAAATTCTGTTCAAATCTTTTGCCGATGTTTTTATTGTGTTTTTATCCTCACTACTGAGTTTTTTAAAAAATATTTATTTTTTGGCTGTGTTGGGTCTTAGTTGCGGCACACAGGATCTTTCATTGTGGCTCGCAGGCTCTTCATCGTGGCGCGTGGGCTTCTCTCTAGTTGTGGCACATAGGCTCTGTAGTTGTGGCACGCAGGGTCCAGAGCGCATGGGCTCTGTAGTTGCAGCACTCAGGCTCTCTAGTTGTGGCATGCCGGCTTAGTTGCCTTGTGGCATGTGGGATCCTAGTTCCCTGACCAGGGATCAAACCTGCGTCCCCTGCATTGTAAGGCGCATTCTTAACCACTGGACCACCAGGGGAGTGCCCCTTACTACTGAGTTTTGAGGGCTCTTTACATTTTCTGCATACAGGTTCTTCGTCGTGTATGTGTTTTGCCAATATATCCTCCAAAGCCTGTGGACTGTCTTTCCATTCTCCTATTGCTATCTTTTGTGAAGCGAAAGATTTTAATTGTGATGGAGTCCAACTTACCATTTTTCTCTTCCAATGACTGTACTTCTGGTGTCACATCTAAGAAGTCCTTGCATAACCCAAGTTTACGAAGATTTTCTCCTATGTTTTCTTCTAACAGTTCTGTAGTTTCCCATTCAGATTTGGGATCCATTTTAAGTCAGTTTTTGTACAAAGTGTGAGGCACAGACTGTTTTTGCAAATGGATGTCCAGTTTTTCAGAACCATTTGTTGAAAACACTATCCTTTCTTTTCTGAATTGCCTTTATCCCTTGGTCAAAATTGGTAGACTTCATTTATGTGGATTAGTTTCTGGACTCTCTGCTCTGTTCCCCCGAGTGTCTATTCTCTCACCAATATCAAATTGTCTTGGTTACTGTAGCTTCATCCTAGTAAATCTTGAAGTCAGGTAGTATGAGTCTGTCATCTTTTATTTTTTAATTTTTTCTTTCACATCCCTTTTATTTTTTTTCATTTTTATTTTTTTAATATCTCTATTGGTGTATAATTGCTTTACAATGGTGTGTTAGTTTCTGCTTTATAACAAAGTGAATCAGTTATACATATACATATATCCCCATATCTCCTCACGCTTGCATCTCTCTCCCACCCTCCCTATCCCACCCCTCTAGGTGGTCACAAAGCACCGAGCTGATCTCCCTGTGCTATGCGGCTGCTTCCCACTAGCTATCTATTTTACATTTAGTAGTATATATAAGTCCATACCACTCTCACTTCGTCCCAGCTTACTCTTAGCCCTTCAGTTTTTCAAAAAGTGGGGCACTGTGGCAATAGGAGACATCTGGGTCTTCACAGCAGTGTCAGTGGTGCTTCCTCATTGGACCCCAAGTCTAAAATGCACCTTGCATGGGGAGAGGGGAAGGGGCAGGGAATGATGGGCAGCAGATAATGCTGGATCAGAGTCAGCAGGCCTGGGTTCTTATCCTAGTCCAACCACCTGGTAACCATCTGCACTTGAACATGTGACATAACTTCACCGAAACCACAGCTTCACCCACTCTAAAATGAGATGCAGAATTTCAACGAATATTCCAAGGTTTTGAGTTTTCTGCATAAAAATGGGATGATGAAGACCTGATTCACAGTGCTGTACTATGGAAGACCTAAAATATATATATATATAATAGCATTTTGTAATCTGTTAGGTGATGTATAAATGCTAGTTACTGCCATATGGACAGGAGGAAATTCTCTAAGGACTGGATACCAAGAGCAATTTGGCACAATTACTGGGGTCCTATAATTTGGTAAATCACTAAATATCTCTCAACGTTGACTTCCCCACCTAAACTGTTTGCCTTCCGCATGAGGAGAAACTGAGATCAGGGAAGTATAAATGTGATGAGAACCATAAACTGTCCCACAAACGTAAGCAATTATTATTTAGAGAACTCACTTTGACTTTTGGCGTTAGGACGTACACACTGTTAGTTCTTGGAGCCATGACAGACTTTAATTGGCCCGGCTGTGAAAACCTTATAGAGCTATTATGTGCTACACCTGTGATGGCTGTGCAGCGTGTTAATCAAGACCATTAAGCTGGGGACGCAGAGAGTGGCTTTCCACCACTGCCCATAATCCTCACTTTCAGAGGGAAATTAACAGCTGCTTTACGGTCTCTCATATTATCTCACTTTCTTGGAGAAAGATCCCAATCAGATTCACCTCAACTCAGCAACGTCTATCGCTGGTGCCTAGGATGACACAACATCTGTGAAGAAATATTAACTTTGACTTTGAAATGGCTGGGAGGCAAAAAAAAAAAGTCACATGGGGTGCTCGCTGGATAAAACAGCCCCTGGGTGACAGCCAGAATCAGGGGGGAAGAAAGTTGATCTCTTTTAAGTGATGTATTCGAGAGAAAAAAGGAACAGGGGGATGAGCAGATCAATTTAGCTCTCAAGCATTTATTGTCTCGTCTGCAAAACGGAAAGGAGACTAAGGCTTCCAGGCCAGACATTGCAAAACCTTTGGGAATTTTATTCCTCCCCCTCGCCTCCTGATATGCCTGTCTCTTCTGAGAAGTACGAGAAATACATCTTGTTGTTTGGATTTCTTTTCACTCTTGGACAAAGCCGCTGGGGTTGATAATTCGTTTTTTAAAAAGCTGGCAAATACAGATACTCGCTATACATTGGCCGTCACTTTCTGAGTTTGCATGCATTTATCTCATTCGCTCCTGTGAAATAAAGGTGCTACACAGACATTTTAACTTCCATTTTGCAGATATGGAAACTGAGGCTAGGCAAGGCCAACCTAACAAGTTGGCCCGTCAGAGTCTGAACTCAAATTCAGGTCTCTTGACTTCCAGGCTTTTCCATAACATCATGCTGTCTGTCATCTGTGGAAGAATCATTACTCAAGGGCTGGGAACAGGGCCCAACTCACTTCTTGACCCCGGAACCTAGGACTGTGCTTGTCACCTTCTAGGTCCTTCTTGTGGAATTTAATTTTGAGAGAAGAGGAGCTTCCCAAGTTGTATACTATCAAGTGGAATGAGCCTTGCAACTGAAAGGCCCAGCATCCGTTACTAATCATCTCCTCTGACTTGGCTGAGTCAAAGAAAATGACTCTTGTCCCCTAGAGGTGGGCAGTTTGGCTGTGAGACCATCTTGGGGACATGGGTATGTCCAGGAGCAAGTGGATCACTTCGAATGGGAAGGTCCCAGTAGGGAAGCAATGGGTTTGGGTCTACTCTGTTCTGCTTTGGAAGAGGCCAAAGTGAACCATTAAACCCACAACTCCCAATCTGCATTAAAGTGCCCTGTGGTATTTCAGCAAACTCACGGGTGTGCTGCAGGATGTTTTAAGTTTTGAGGGGAAAACAGCAATCTTCAACATCTATTTGATTTGTGAGAACTAGCACAAGGGAACTCACATGTCAGCATCAGTGTATGGTTTATTTTCTTTAATAACATCTTTGCAAAGCTGGATTTTTGGCTGTTAATGTGACAAAAAACAAGTACTGCATTGAAAACCAGGTAAAACAGACAATGAAGGTGGCAGTGGCCAAACTGATTCGAAAGTTTGAGAAGCTGTGTTGAGTCCAGCCGGGGCACATATGTCGTTGTAAGTAACTGTAGTTAAGAATGCAATAAAATATGATTTCTTTCCATTTATGCGTGCATGTACACAGTTTATTTAACCATTCACCCACCGAAGGACATCTGAGTTGTTCAGTGTGGGGGCAACTATGAGGAATGCCGCTCTAAATACTGTGTACAGGTTTGTGTGCAGGTTTTTGTATGAACATCGATTTTTAGTTTTCTAAGATAAATGTCAAGGAGTGCAGTTCCTGGGTCATGTTTAGTTTATTGAGAAATTGCCCAATTGTTTAGCAGAGTGAGTGTACCATTCTACATTCCCACCAATAATATATAAGAGATCAAGTTTCTCTGCATCCTCACCAGCATTTGGTGTTGTCATTATTTTTTATTTTAGCCACTGTGATAGATATGTAGTGGTATCTTGCTGTGTAGTTTTAATTAGCATTTCCCTAATGGATAATGACCATTATGTATATGGTCATTATATATGTCCTCTTTGGTGAAATGTCTCTGTGTTTTCTTGCCCATTTTCTAACTGGATTATTTTTTTTTTATGCTGAGATTCGAGGGTTCTTTATATATTCTAGAGACTAGTTTTTGTCTGCTGTGTAGTTAGCAAACATTTTCTCACAGTCCTTAGCTTGACATTTTATCCTTTTTAATAGGGGTTTTTACAGAGCAAGTGGTTTTTAACTGTGATGAAGTTCAATTTTTCGAATTCTCCTTTATGGGTCATGTTTTGCATCAAATGGAAGAACTTTTTGCCTGACCTAAATCCTAAAGATTTTCTGTTGTGTTTTTTTCCTAAAAAGTTTATAGCTTTAAGTTTATAAAGTACATGGCATTTAAGTCTTTGATCCATTTAGAGTTCATTTTTGTATACATTGTGAAACTTAGATTGAGGTTCATGCTTTGTCTATAGATGCCCAGTTGCTCCAGCACCATGTGATGAAAAGGCTTTCTTTCCTCCATTAAACTGCAAGTCAAAAATCAGTTGGGCATATTTGTGTGGGTCTGTTTCTGGAGTCTTTATTTTGTTCCACTGATCTATGAGTCTATCCCTCTGTTAATACCATATGGTCTTGATTACTATAGCTATATAATAAGTCTTGAAATTAAATAGATTGATTCCTCCTATTTTATTATTCTTTTAAAAATTATTTTATCTATTCTAGTTTCTTTGACTTTTCATATAAATTTTAGAATAATCTTGTCTGTATCTACAAAAAATCTTGGTGGGACTTTATTAGGAATTGTATTTAGTCTGTATATCAATTTAGAGAAAATTAACATCTTTACTATGTTAGGTAGTCAAGGCCTGTGCTTTTAAACACCAAAAAACAACCTTGTTTATTTTGGGACTAGTGTCATAAACTCAATTGCCCAAAAGGGGCTCCAAGTACCATGTTTAATAACATGTAGCCCTCTTTGAAATGTAATTCTGTATCCAAAGAAATGTAATTCTGTATCCAGATTGGACACAGAATTACATTTCTTTACTGTAAGAAAACAGTAACTCAATCAGATGTTAAATGACAAGAAACTCTCACCCTATAGAAGTAATAGGGAGTGGTGGGGACTGTGGCTTGCTGGAGAAAGCATGCCCTCTAGGAACAGGGTAGCTGCTACTCAATTTCTCTAGTTGTTGCAACCATGGACACAGCATTATTATGTCTTATAAAATTCCAAGAGAAGAGAGAAATCAAATTTTAAAAAAATCTAAAATGTAGGCAGCTGCTTTAAATTAACATAAAACAAACCAGGATCCAGATGGACTGGATCCAGACACCAGCAGCCTCTCTGTGGTTTCTGGGTTGGAGGAGCCAACAAGAGAAGCTTCCCAGCCTCAAGGAGCTTACTCTCCAGTGGGGGTAACAGACAAACAGACACCCCAAGGCAGCACCGCAGGTCCCCTACCAGTGGGAGCTGGGACGCATGTGGGAGAACCCTTAACTCTGTTTGGGACGTCAGAGATGGCTTCCCAGGGAAGTAAATTTACATAGCAGCTCAAAGTAGCTAATTCAATATGTGCTGTTTAACCCATAGCATCTCAAGCAAACATCGAGGATCAAAGCGCAGGGCAAAGCTTTATTTCTGGGCATCAAAGAATGTAATATAGAAGAGGTCATATAGTTCAATGTTTCTCCAAAGGTCATGTCACTTGTTAGGAGGAATTACAAAGCAAAAGCTTTCCAGAGGTGAACAGTTTCTCCACCTTCTTAGAGTAATTCTGAGCTTCTTAAAATCACTACAAGGGGTATAACCTGACACCAGCCTGCCTCTATAGCGTGCCCTTCTGTCTCCCCATTCCTGCCTTCTTTCTGTTTTTCCAACATATCAGGACTCAAGTTCTTTGCATTTTGTCATCCATCCATCCATCCATCCATCCATCCAAGAAATATTGGTTGAGGACCACTATTCCAGGTATTGGTAATACAACAGTGAAGAAAGCTGTCTCAGTTCCCACCCTCATGGGGTTTACATTCTAAGAGGAGATACAGACAGACAGACATAACATATGGCTGGTGTGAGGAGTTCTATGAAGAAAAATTTTAGACGGGGTTAAGGCACAGGAAATAATAATGATTGCTGTTTTCAGTAAGGGGTTGGGGAGGCTTCTGGTTAATATTTGAACAGAACTTGAATGAAGTGATGGAGCAAACCACAAAAGCACAGGGGGAAGAGTTTCCCAGCAAGAGGAAACCACAAGTACAAAGAGCCTGAGCGGGGAACACATGTGGCCCATTTGTGGAAGAGCACCGAGGGCAGTGTGCGTGCAGCAGGAGAGTGGTGGAAACCGGGATTGGAGAGGAGGCCAGATAATGTGAGATTCTGTGGGCCTGGCTCACACTGGGATGTTACCCTCAGTGTAAGGAGAAGCCGTTGAAGGATTTGAGCGGGTCAGTGACATGATTTGACTTACAGAGAGCAGACAGTGGGTGGGGACGTGCAGGCACAGGAAACTGTTAGGAGGTTATCACGATAGTCCTGGTGGGAGATCGCGGCGGCTTGGACTAGTGTGGTAGCCATGAGGGCAGGCAGGGGCTGGCCGAGATGAGACGCTCTGGACATGGAGGCAGCAGGCGTGCAAGCGGAAGGAGTCGAGGTTGACGTTAAGGGTGTCGCCCTGAGCAGCTGGCACATGTACTGGCATCGAGAACATTCTGTGCCTACAACTTCACAAGGCTGGCTCCTCACGATTTCCGCTTCAGGCCAACGTCCCCTCTTTGTAGCGTCTTTCCTGACCACCCCTCCTCCGGTTAGGAGGTCTCAGTTTAATTTTTTTTCTCGGGACTTAACAAATACCTGAAATTCTCTTATTCGTTTTACTTGACTAATTGATCATCTGGATTTCCCCACTGGAAATGCAAGCCCCCAAGAGAATAAGGACCATGTCTACTTAGTTTATGGCTATATCCTCAGAACCTAATTCAGTGCCTGGATCATAGGACATGGTCAATCAATATTTGTTGAATGAGGCTTGGATGGTGTGAGACAGGTTAAACAAGGCTGCAGGTTCCTTAGGGTGGTTCTTTTCAGAACCTTTAATAAAGCAATTAGTTAATGGACTAAATAATATTGATTATCTGGTCCAAGCTCTGTGCCACAGTCTGAGGAAACAGAAGTGAGCACAAAAGGCACAGTGCACACCCCCATGGAGTTTACAGCACCCTGGTGGAGGTGCAGTAAATCATCTCACACACACACACGCTTCCACTGTGCTAAGAATTCAGAAGGGAAGGTACCCAGAGCTATGACAGCATGGGATCTGGGGAACCAACCTTGTGAGGTAACCACAGGGAGAGTGGCTCTGAGCTGAGATCCACAGGAGAAATCAGCGTGGGCCTCAGGGATCTCTGAGCAGGGTGTACGCTGCGACTATAGGTCCCAATTTCATGGAACTTCTTGTGAGAGGAAACACATTTTGGCAAAAGCTGAACTAGTCCAGCCTTCTCAGGCGCTGGGGCTCAGCTGGGTTAGGACCTCGGACGAACGTGAGCAGTTGGTTCATGACAAAACTAGGGTTCTGCGTGTATCATGACACAACTGCAAAATGGCAACGTTACCTACTTAAACAGAACTGCTGTAAGAATGAAAGGTATTGATGTTTTAAAGCACTTAGCGCAGTGCCTAAGAAGCACTAAACAGCTGGTAATAATTACCATTAGATTTCAAATTCTTGAGGGGATTAATCATGTTCATACTCTTCCCACACATATACGCCAAACAACACAGTGCTGTACACACAGTAGGGGCTCAATAAACACACGCTGAATGAATGAATGTTGGGTTGCAACAACAACACGCTATTTTGCATCTGGCCAACCATGCTCGCTGGGGATGATGGGCACAGTAAATAAACAGAAATAAATCAGGCAAAACCCTTTTGTGTTGTTCAGCTGTCGCAGGGTTGGTAGCTGCTGTTAATGATTCTTGCCAGCCAAGGACACTGGGCAGTTTAAATGGAAGGAAATCAGTCTGCTCATTGGTTTTAAAGTAAGGATAAGTTATACGGTGGGAGGGCCCAGAAGATTCAGTGATTTTATGCATCAGTAACTTGCAATAGGAAGGTGCAGCCAGAGTCCAGAAATAGTTGCTACTAAAATGGCATTTCCTTTGCACTGAAATCCACACGCTAGATCGGTGCATGTGATTTCTCAGCTGCTATCAGAATCCAGGAAGTAGTTTTGAATGAACACTAATCAGCTCGGCCCTCCGGGGGCCCCTCGTACCTGAGAACCTCTGAGTACTTTGTAAACAACAGTGAAGCCTCCCTGTCTCCCAAAGTAGGAGCCCCTGGATGTTTGCTTATACCAAGAAGAGCGGAAGCAGAAAGGCTATAAACATGAGCAAGGTGGGTGTCAAAAGGGATCATTCTCAGGCCCCTCACAAGTCTAGACTTGAAAAGGGCCAAAATTATCTCCTGGTTCCCTAAGACATTTTACCTAATAAGGTTCTACCACAAGTCCCCCCTGCCCCGCCAAGTGTCACGTGAGGGATGAGGGATGAATGAATGGTTGAAAATTAGAACAGCCATTTTGGAGGGCAATGTGACAGTAACTGTTATGATAAAATCCTTCAACTCAGCAGTTCCACTTCAATGCATTTTTACTAGAGAAATCCTGGTACATGTGCTAAAGAGGCATAAGCAAGCACCCTCATTGCTGTGTTATCTGTGAAAATCTGAGATCAATCTCAAGGTGTACCTAGCAAGAGGAGAATGATTCAATAAAGAGTGGAATAGTATGCAGCAGTTAAAAGAATAAGCCAGTACATAATATAATAGCACATATAATATGCCCGTCATAAAATAGATTATTAAATGACAAAAGCAAACTACAGAATCCTATGTGCTGTATGACACATGTGGTTGTTTTAAAATGTGTCCAGAAATTATTTGATTCTCTTTTCTTAGCAAGTGGAACCTGATTAGCCTTCCCTTGCATGTGGGCCAGCCATAGTGACTCATTTCCAACGAACAGAATATGGCAGAAATGACAATGTGTCACTTCCAAGACTAGCTCAGAAAAAGGCATTGTGGCTTCCTCCTTGATCTCTTTTGCTCTCTCACTCTCTTATCACTTGCTTAAGAGGAAGCCAGATGCCATCTTGTAAGAACACTCAAGAAGCCCTTGAATGGAATAGACCAGGTGGTAGCCTTCTGCCAACAGCCAGTGAGGGACTGAGGCCTCCAGCCAACAGCCATGAGTGAGCCGTCAGGAAAGCAGTTCCTCCAGCCACAGTCCAGTCTTCAGATAACTGCAGTCCTGGCTTACCTCCTGACTACAACTTCATGAGAGGCCATAAGCCAAAACCCCCCAGTATAGTCATCCATAGGTTCCTCACTCTTAGAATAATACAGGTTTCAGCTATGAAAGGTATGTTATTTCAAACCACTAAGTTTTGTGACAGCAATCAATAACTACCATGCCATTTATATAAACACAAATTTAAAAAAATTTAATATACACACGGAGACAAATGTGTAGAGAAAGTTCTGGAAGGAGATACACCAAACTGATACAAGAGGTTACCCTTGAAGAGTGGGACTGGGAGAGTGGAGGTGAAATTAGCTTCACCTGTTGTCTCTCTTTTTGTCGTACAAGACTCTACACATGTATTACTGGCATAATTTTTAAAAATAGTAAAAGGAAGGAAATGTAATTGAAAATTCCACTACTTTGGAATTTCATGGGAAGTCAGGTAAGGCTGAAGCTTACCTTTGATCATCTCTAAGAAAGAAGGTTGCTTAGCAAACTTGTTTAATAATAAGCAAGGTGATTAGTGGAGCTCTCCAACCTACTTAAGAAACCCATGTCAGTTACTCTTACAAATCACCCCAGCCTAGGTCATAAACAATAAGTGATTCTTTTTATCCATGCTCTTATCTATTGGTAAAGCAGGTCAAAGAGACCCTTATTCGAACAACACTGATTGGCAATATTTTTGCTCCCAGGGAGTAGCCAAATTCTTTTGAAGGTGACAAAGATACCTCCTTTGAAAAAACTATGTCATATATCAATGCACACTGTTCTTATCAAGTAGTTTAAGATCAAAGAGGTTATGTCATCAGGCTAAGGTTATGGAAAAGGTATTTTGAAAGTAACTTTGTGTTGGATTTCTTTCAGGCTTGTGCTAATTTGTTTTTCAACTTTGAGCGTGGGGGGCTCTGTATCGTCTAAGGAAAGTTCCGTGGCAAGGACCCTGATCTCCGTCTGTGGCTAGACTGGCTGCAGGCACCAAAGCTTCATGCATTTGCAGTGGAATTGGGTCCAGAGCTTACTGCAAAATGCCTTCTGGGTGACTGACCAGAAATTCAATCACAGCACATTCATTTCAAAAATCCCTTTCATGTATCATTTAGAAGCAGCCTGCGTATTTAAATTTGCATATCTCTGACCCTGGATTTTGGAACCACAGAAGAATGAATTTCTGTCTAGTTTTCAGGATGATGGAAGGGAATAAACCAGAGAGGCATTTCCTTCCCTTGACTACTGGGTAGATTTAGTACTTCTGAAAGATTCTGAACCAGCAGTTCTGTAACGTAAGCCGCTGTCTCACAGAGTTTGGGAATAAGAATAGCTAACATTTATAGAGCGTTTTACACTCTACAAAGTGCGTTAGCATTCATTGCCTCATTTAACGGGCAGAGAGGCTCTTAATTATGCTTTCTGATGAGGGGACAATGATTCTTTCAATCCCAGCATCTGCAGAGATTACTCTGGTTTTCTTTTCATACGGACACACTAAAGAAATAATGATCCGGGGCTCTAGACTCCCCAGGCTGGGAAAGAGTAAACTGTAGCAGGTGTGAGATTGGTTAATTTCCCCATGCTGCAGCATGTTTCTAGCTTCTTTCAATGAACTCAAATGTATATGTGACTCTTCGCTACAGGAAGACAGGAAGGTGAGACGGTAACTGCAGGGGCTTCAGAGCCTCGATGCCTGGGCTTGAATCCAGGCTCTGTCATTTTCTAGCTTCACAGTCTTCGGCAAATTATCTGTTAAATATTTCAAATCACTGAACTTCTCAGTTTTCTCATCTGAAAAATGGGGCTGGTAATAATCGCACAAACCTCATAGGGTTTTTATGAGAAATAAACAGCTGAATTTGTGCAGAATGCTAGAAAAGTGGCTGGGGCATCACCAACGCTCGGTAAACATTGCTACTTGTTACTTGAAGTACAATAAGCTGCATCTTAGGTGGGATGGATCACAAGACACATCCATCATTCATTCATTCGAGGCATTATTGAGCAGCTGTCCGCTGGGCGAAGTGCCCAGCTCTGAGGATGTATCAGGTGGGTCCCTCTCCTAAGGAGGTCTGCATTCTGGTGGAGTCAGACCCAAACAAAATGAAAAGCGAAGTGGTAGGAGGGTTATGAATGGGGAGCTGAGTTACAGGATGAGTGAGAACAGGTATTCTTTGATTTTAGGATGTGAAATCCAGTCTTTCAAAACATGGGAGGGAGGACAGTCCCAGTGGAGGGAATAGATGAGTGAGAGCCATGAAGGAGGAAGGAGTTTGGCAGGTTCAGGGAGGTGATGGACCACGGCAGAGAGGTGAACTGGGTGTGTTCTGGCCATGGCCAAGTACTACGGTTTTGTCCTGTGTGATGCAGAGAGGTAATATGATTTTATAGAGATTATTTAAATATATGGCATTTAGTACAAATTTAAAACATATAAAATTGTACTATAGATAAATATCTATTACACGCACACATACACATATATTGTATTTAGAGATAGTACTGGCTGTCATGTGGGGTGAGGATTGGGGAGTGGGGTGACTAGAGTAGGAACATAATAACTGAAGGGACACTTGCCAGCAGAAAAGTGCCAGTGGTGTTCCTAGGTAAGATGTGGAGAAGCACAGAAGGGAGCACTGTCTGAGGTGACCTTGAAGAGGACATTGCTTTTAGACATGCGGGGGTGTCTGGAAAACACAGATGGCGTCACAAATTGTTGTATGTCTTGCAAAGAGGTCATACAGATCTTCCCTCGCAGTGTCCCAAATTTACCGTGCGGATCTTGGAAATCTGCAAACAGGTGTGATCTGGGGGAGGGAATGTTGGTGTATTTCTTGTATCCCAAATTACAGTGGCACTTAGACTACCCTGTGGAACCCAACGGCAAGGATGTTCCTGACATAACCATGACTTGATCTGCACCCAAGTGGAACTCACTGCCTTGCCCTTGCCCTGGCTTCTGAAGGCCAAGAAAACCTATAGAGCCTGACTTGCATCTTCCACCAGGCACTGAGGTTAAAGGGAACCCTTCCTTGCCCTGAACTGAAGCTGAATAAACACAGGCAGACCGATATCCAAACGAAAACGACCCAGGAAGGCCACGGAGCTTCCAGTGATCACTACCTAGACCTGTCCAGAGACCTCGTATGGCGACACCATTCTTGGATGTGTTTTGTCCACATCATAGTTTTGTTTATGCCATATTTCCGCCTGGTGGGCCAGACCCCCCCTCTCAGTTTGCACATCCGTGACGTCAGCATTCCCTGGAGTTGCTCATACAAGCATTCTCTTTGGATCAGAGGTTTATGATGGTCATATGACGTAAGTTCCAAACGACTGCCCCAAAGGTGCAACCTGCAGAGGCAAAAGAACGTGCCAACTAGCCTCGGATTCAAGTCTTGGCTCTGCCGTTAACCAGCTTTGGGATTCTGGGCAAGAACCCGTATCCTTTGAATTTCACTTTCCTCTGGGTTGAAAGTTGCCAACATCTACCTCAAAGATTTGTCACGAGGATCAACTATAAAGCACGACAAGGTATTTCATCAAATTCGTAAAATACAAGTACAGGACTATCATCAATACTGTCAAATAACATCAAAGGCTTACACAGTATTGAACAATGTTTAACTATTTTCATTTGCTGTATTTAATTAGCCAACTAATGAGGTCGGCACTAAGTTTGTTCTTTGAGAGGCAAAAAATCTTGTCTGATTTTTGCTCCCCAGCAAAGCACCAGAACTTCATAGGCGCACGATATACAAGTGCTGAATGGAAGAAGGAAGAATGAACAAAACCACTCTAGGGAAGGGGGACCATCCCTTTGTGGGGAGACAGAGAATATCATTCCCATTTCACCAGTACGGATTCCGGCCACAGAAAGGTCTAGTGGTGCCACAAACTAAAATTTCAGGGTTAAATTTCCAGTGGAACAGGGCCCAATCCTGCCCCTCCAGCATCCTAAATTGGTCTACTTCCGGTCCCTGCTTTCTCTTACTTGGAATGTTTTTTCCAATGGAGTTAAAGCCCCCTGCTTTGTTATTGCAGTCTTTCAGTTCTCTTCCTTAAGCCATCTGCTCCTTTATGTCAAAACTTATTGATTTTATTTGAAAACTTTTAATTAGAAGCTTCCAGGCAGTGGTGGAGTTAAGTTTAGAAGCTTCCAGCTTGTCTCATCCTCAGCAGCTGCAGTAAGGCAATAAGGCCTATGATTTAAATTCATTATTATCTCCGTGTTGATGTCATTTTCTTTTCCCTTGCTATTTCATTGTTCCAGGAAGTTACATAAGGCTTAAGAGCCACCAGACTAATACTGCTTCTTAGAAACGACCTTTCAGGGATTTTTCCCTATGTGATCAGATGCTGGCAAAGCCATGATAATAAGTAATGGACTTCTCTGTTCTACCTCGCCTTTTACCCAAAGATTACTGAAAGCTTTACAGACATTAATTAAGCCAATCTCATTACACTCCAGGAGGAAAGAATTATCCACTGCAGAAAACTAAAACTGAGTTTAAAGTCACCTTAGCAACATAGAGTCAGTCAATAAGCAACAGAATTACATCTGTTCTATTCTATCAAAGACCTGTCTATACCTTTATGCCTGCGGGCTTGGAAAATTCCTATTCATCCTACAAGACTCTGCTCGGTTATCACCTACTCCAGGAAGCTTCCCTTACTTCACCTGCCAGGTCCAGTTAGGTGCCTCCCACCTCCTTTCTAATCTACTGTATGTGTCTTCATACAACCCTTATTAAAAGTTTTGCAGTTTGTATTTTTTCTTATCTCTCTTCCCAGACTTCAGTTTACTGAGGATATGCACTCATTTTTCTCACCCAGGACATGTAGTAAATGCAAAATTAATTATTTTGGTGTCCCCCCAATGTATCCCATAGTCTAGCACATAGCAGATGTTCGATTCGTTGTTTGTTTAACAGGGTTGGATTCCTGTTTTGGTTTTTAATAGACTTTGTTTTTTTTTTTGAGCAGTTTTGTAAGTTTTAGGGTCACAGAAAAATTGAGCAGAAGGTACAGAGATGGCCTGGACAAATGCACAATGACATGTCTCCACCACTGTAGTATCATAGTAGTTTCATTGCCCCCCAAATGTTCTGTGCTCCGCACAGAAATCACCAAAACACACTTTCTATAGCATGGTCAGAAAACTCTTAGCTTATAATTTAGCACCAAATTGATCAAATAAAACAGGGCAATGCAACCTGTTCTAATTTCTCTGTAAAGTACACAGACCGGCGAACTGAAGAACTTATGGCTCATACTGGTCTAGATCACAGTGAATGAAACAACTTCTCTTCTGTTTGCCTTACAAGTGTTCCAAGGTCCACTGTGCTACACATAGAGCCTGGACCAGCAGCTCTCATCCTATTTTGTACAGCAACACACATGAATGAAGTGTCTGTGTGGGATGCTCTTATTAATGACCCATTTCTCCTTTCTTTCTTTTCTCTTTCACTTGAGAGGGAGGGCACAGGGGCAGAATTGAGAGGGAGGGAGAGTATCATAATTATCCTGAATCCACTCCAATTTATATAAAAAAGCAAAACATTTGTCAGCTCCAGTGCTTTAGCTGTTAGCAGTTAATGACTGTGAGAAGTCTAACGATTACTGTGATGTACCAACAGTGTGTTACGATAGCACACTTGTGCCTGGCTGGCGTGCAATGTGACTCTGAAGACAGTGAGAGCAGCCAGTGTTCTTAAATAACTAAGGGGTAACAGGAAAGGTATGTTTTTTTGAAGCGGACAAACCTTTTCTATATTACCTATAGAAAAAAATTAAATGAGATCATTGCATACAAAGCGTTTAGCCCAGCATGGGACACACAGCAAACACCCAAGGAATTCAGCTATTCTGTAATAACAACACCACTAATAATTACTGTTTATTGAGTGCTTATTAAGTGCCAGGAACTACGCCAAGTGCTGCGTATGTACCCTCTTAACATTCCCAACGACCGTATGAGGTACGGTTCTAATCATATTTTGCAGATGGAATATATGGAATTTATGTAATTTCTCACTGGGTCTCATAGCTACTCATAGTAAGTGGAAAACTGGGTCTAGTAACCTCCAGAGCCCAATAAGCTATCCTGCCTCTTTTGAAGCAAACAAGTGGCATTTATTAAGTGCTCGTGTGCCCCACAATGTGTTAGGCAGTTGCGCTATAGATGAAATGAACGCTCTGCCCTCCAGCAACTGCTGGTCTAGCTGGAAAGGACAGGCAAGATACCCAAGTAGAAGATGAGAGGCTATTATAAAACAGTACATGGTGAACTGCCATTTAAGTTTTTAATCTAAATATGCTCTGGGTTTAAAGAAAGAAGGGGCTGGAGGGGTCAGGAGAGACTTCAGAACTTGAGCTGCATCTGGACCTATCCATATGGTCTACATACTCGGCTGTGATTTTGTGTGTGCGGAATGCACTGGAACTACCGGGGGCGGGGCTTTCTAAACTTTGCTTCTCACCCTTAGCACACATACTTGAAGCATTACTACTGAAGTCTGCCCTTGGTATTGATAGAAATAATTAGAGGGTAGTATTGTGAGACTTGACTCTGCAGTCAGATCGTCTATGTTCAAATTTGGACCATGCCCAGTCTCTCTTTGTTTTTGGCCACACTGAGCAGCATGCAGGATCTTAGTTCCCCAACCAAGGATCGAACCCGTACCCCTGCACTGGAAGTGTGCAGTCTTAACCACTGGACTGCCAGGGAAGTCCATCCAGTCTCTCTCTGAACCTCAGTTTTCCCATCCATAAAATGAGAAATAATAATTACAGTAATGAGAAACGGTATGGAAAGCCCTTAGCACATTGCCTGGGGTGTAGTGAATGTTCAGGGCATGATAGTTAATATTAGTAGTATTTGTCTGGCCTGATGTGGGAGAAAAAGGTGGGAATCACTGATCTAAGATATCTGTCAGACAGCAAACTTCTCTGAGCTCTCTGCAGGATCTGTGGCAGGGAAGGGGCGGAGGAGAAGAATACAAGCACTACATTTTCCATTTATCTTGGGACTTAAACCTTCTAGTCTAAAGCCACCTTAGACTGATGGCTCTTTTTAAACAGCTCTGACTCCAAATGGCCACTTAAACATATGGAATGGTATGATTTCATACGACATGCTCTTGGGACTGGTAGAATTCCCTGAATGGATAACATGTTAAAGAGAAAAAGTTAATGATGTTGGCTAAAACACAAGAATGGTTTACTGCAGGATACTGAATAATCTTTCATATGAGAGATTTTAAAAAGAGACAATAAGACTGAACAATGTGGGCTCAAGGGTATGACTATTCCTAAATTCACTCACACATCTCCTGGATGCTTCATTCTCCCCACCTGTTAAGTGAGGACAATAATAGTACTGACAGCTCTATATAAAGAGTTGTGAGGATTAAATAAGGCCATGAATATAAAGCACTTAGCCTTGTGCCAGGCACATAGTTAGGACTCAAGAAACACTTAGCACTCTTGTTATTCTAGGGGCTAGGTTAAGATTTGGGGCTACAGAGGTGAATAAAATACCTAAGAGTTCTCATAGCAGTTTTTAGTAGTTGTTTCTTAGATGTCTGCAAACTCTTTTTAGACAGAGTTCTGGTCTAATCCATTCTATCCATCTCTATCTGTCCAGAGTCAGGCACAGAACTGAAGCACAGTGTTGCTTAATAGCTGTGACTTGAATGAATGAATGGGTGCATGAGATCCAATCCTTGTGCTTAAGAAACTCAGAGGTGGGAAGAGAGACACGTGGACAAGAAATTACAATGCAGCGGAGTTGTGGTCAAGGGGCTCTGGGTTCACAGAAGGCTCGGGTGACTACCTCATTGTCCTGGAGGCAAACCAGATCAAGTTCAGGTCTGCCCGGCCTCAGGCTGGCAGGTACTAAGCCACAGGTGTAGAATACACCAGCAACTGACTGTAGGCACTTAGAGTCTTCTAGCTGAGCCTCTGTCATTTGGTTAATGTTCCCACACATCAGTGCAGAGACCTGTGACCCTTCCGACCCCAGGAACAGTTCTCTGAGCCTGTTGTGTTGGATTTCTGCCCAGAGCACTTGGCTGTAACAAAGTGCAGGGGAGAAATCAATACAGCCTGAACAGAACGCACACTTAAAACATCAGCCTTCAACTCTGCAATCACCCCCTTGTCACTAACATCCAAAGTGCTTTTGCAGCACGATCTGCTCAGTCTAGTAAGCAAACACAAGGGAGGAAATGGAAATGGCTCCAGGGCACGGGAGGAAAATGTGCTGTTATAAACGGGGATACACACCGTGACAGCTTCCCAGGGTGGAGGAGTGAAAAGAACGCAGCCTGTTTGAATGCCCTCTGTGGATCCTTAGGAATTTTCACAACCTCTTGGAGCCTCAGGTATCTCATTTGGAAAGCATAAGCACTAAGAGTGGTGAGACTGTTTTGGCAATTCAGTGAGCACCAATGCCTGTAAAGCGCCCAGCACACAGCCTGGCTCTTGAATGCTGTTCAATAAATGGTAGCTTATTAACCAGCTTTTCTGCTGCTCCTAGGGAAGTGAGCAAGGCCAAAGGCAGCGAACATGATTTACTAACCACCCAAGTGGTAAACGCTCTAACAATGTAGGTTTCCGTAGTTCTGTGCAAAGAATAACTTACTATACATCTACATATGTGACAGACTCCATTAAGGGCTGGGGACCCAAAGGTGAATAAGACAAGGGCCCTTCCCTACAGGGACATAAATCATTTTAACATAACTCTTAGGAGAGACTTCGTAGAAGAGAGAATGCACAAGGTGACAGAAGGCACAGAGAGGGGCAACTAGTTCAACATGGAGAGGATGGAAGGTGACTTGCGTATAAAGGATAAACAGTCAGCCTTATGAGGAAAGGCAGACCGGGCCTCCCAGGTTAATGGAGCAGCATTGAAGACAGACAGGCCTGGAATACCATGGGGTGTGTGGGATGCAGGGATCTGAGGCTGTGGGCTGGAGCAGGGGACAGAAGCCTTGCGGGCCCCCTTTTGACGGAATGTTCCCTGGAAAGATGTGAGTCTTTAAGGAGGAATGGATTTGCATTGGGACACATTGCTGGCTCCAGGGAGGAAAAGGAAGAGCTACTATATCATGAGTGTTTAGGGTGTACTTCTTCATTCTCTCCCAATTCAGGCAAATAAGCAAGTTCATAGCCTCTTGTAGGTATCCCAGGTTGGTCATTATACAATCAAGTATGTCTTCTGCACACGTAATCATTCCCTAATGGATAAACTGTTTCACGCAGGCTCCTCTTGGCTCTCATGCTCCCTGTTCCCTCAGAGTCCCTGGTTCCTTGATCACATATTTGTCCACTTCAGCTGTGTCTGCAGGATTGAGTTCATTACCCTCCATTAGGCACTTCCACTTAGTTGAAAGTCACCTCGATGTGGAGGTGACAGGTTCTAGCCCTTTTGGTTAAGATAACTAAAGTCCCTCTGATCTCAAGAGCTGATCAATTGAACCAGCTGAAAGATGTCTATATTGTTAAGCAGGAGACAACAGGCCCAAAATGGAGTTGCTTATGCTAAACCCATGTCACCAAACTAGAGACTTAATACCTAACCAAACTGTAGTTTCAACCTCCTTCAGTAATGTAATCTTAACCAGTTAGTCTGGAATTTCTTAGTCACAGCAGTAGTGAGGTGATCTGTTTGACAGACCCCCTTCCATCCCCCAAAGAAAGATGAGGTAATCTGCTTTCCTTGTTCCCCTTCTGCCTATCACAACCAACCCTTTCGTACAGACCCTCGGCACTTCTTTCTCTCTGCTAGATGGGATGCTGCACAATTCATGAATCATTAAATAAAGACAATAAGCTCTTTAAAGTTTACTCAATTGAATTTTGTTTTTTTAACGGATTTGGTGGCAGGATCCAAAGGAAACTTCTGACACCTTTGGGAGCGAAGAGAAACATGGCGCCTTCGAACCCTTTGAGTTCTCTTTCTCGCTGTTTCTGAAAGTCATAAGTTCCAAGTTCTGTTCTCTTTGCATCGAGCTCCCAATCTAATCGGCTTTTCAGTCCAGGGCAGGGTAGCTGGAGTCAGCAGATGGTTCCAACTGGAACCCAAGCCCCTAGCCCTTGGTTCAGTCCACAATTCCCTATTTGATTGGAAATCCCAGCCCTCGGTTCTGTCCCCAGATTCCATGTCGAAAACTGCTGCAGTTTCCCATTTGTTTGGAATCATTCTGAAGCCTCCATTCTTTGGGGTTTGCTGCTTCAATTCTCTCCTCAGACCCCATTCCCACATTGGGAATTACTGGCGGAGCACACTAGGCCTTCCACCAGCCAGTCCACAGTAATGTCTCTTTGTTACTGTGGTTTGTTAAGGTGCACGTTTGTTTGTGTTGTTTTGTGGAGATAAAGGCTATTGCTGATGGGGATTGAAACCAAAAAGGCACAAAAATTGGTGCGTGTGGATCGAACACTTAAAAGCTGTTAGAGCATTCACTACCTAACTCTAAGACTCCTGTGTTAGGATAAGTTGGTCATGGAATGGGTTAGATTGACACTAGGTCACCTGTCAACATCAAGACAATTTCTGTGCAACGGGATATACTGTAAAACACCCCACAATTCCTAGCCCAGCGGCATATCCCCTTTAGGTGTTTGCTTGGCTATGAGAGACCCAAAGTCTTAGCTAAAAAAAAAATAAATAAAATAATAATAATAATAATGGGATCCACTTAAATCCTGAAGAATTAAGTGTGCCACCTTCCAGCACACCTGCTTATTTCAAATCTCAGAACAATAGTCCCGGGAACTATAGTTATCTACAAAACTGGCAAAATCTTACTAAAAACAACCTAAAATTACAATGGCCATTATGGGGAATGTTCCAATTAGACAAGATCATTTACTTAAGAAGTATACTTGAAAGCAAGTGTTCCCAAATTAACCAAACAGTATGGGATGCCTATTTTAATTGGTATGCAGAAGCTTCCAATAAGGCTTCAAGATTCCAAAATAGCTTCATTGAAAGATTTACTGCAAAAGGCTAATGAAAAATTAAAGACACAAGAGGTACCTAATACAAAAGACAAGAAGACTGACGTGACACCTACAGCTCCCCCGCATACTCCTTTACCTGACCGCTCGCGTTCTACTCATTCTCTGTCTCGACTGCCTTTCCATTTTGAAGAGACTATTAAACAGTTACCTTTTAAGGTAAAACCACTCCAGGTTGCAGGCAATCCTTCTCGGTATCTTTCACTCCTTGGTCAAAGACCGAACTCAGGGCCATAGTTAAACAATCTCCTAAACCCAGGGAGGATTCCCAAAAGATTCTGAATCATGTAGAGTCATTATAGGGGCCTACGGCCAGATCTTTGTCAGCTCGGGCACCTTCTGGAAGGACCTGGTGAAGCTAAAACACGGATGAAGGAAACAAAATGGCAAAACCCCAAGGGTGATACTTAAGATCCTCAGTCTTCAACACAGTCCCCTCATGGACCAAAGAAAAGCTCGAAAACTAGCAACTGATCTTATAAGAGCCAGTCCTAGTTTTCACTGCCCATGCTAGTCGGTCTATTGTTTAAGAGAAGGATGAATCTGACTTTAAAGTCCATCTGGAAGCTCTCTTCCTAGGGCATGCTGGGTTTCATATACTAGATAAGGTCACCCAACCTGTTCTAGCTGCCCTATTTGTAAATGGATTATCTTCTGAGATTAGGGGATTGATAAAAGGACACAAAGTAGGACGGAAGTTACCAGTTTGACTGAACTTGTGACCAGAGCTGAGCACATTGATAAGACTTTGGAGTAAGACTGTAAACAAAATCCACCAAGCTATTGTTCTCACAGCTACAAGAGCTACAGGGCTAGGCATCTAAAACAACACTTAGAACTCCATTACATCCTCCTAGGGGTCCATCACCAAAAAGCTGACCTAAGGCTCAAGTCTCATTTCTAATCAACTGGGGCAATGGCCAAAGACTGTCCTCGAAATTTTATGTGAATTCTTCTGCATTACCTCAAATACCTGCATATAAGCGCCCAAAGGAGGGCCCCAGCTCCTCTCAGAACTGCTGGTGAAACGGAGCAGGACCCTGTGAGGCTCCTGGGCACGGAAGTCTGTCAAAGACTTGCTAATCAGGGAAGGGAGGGGATGCAGAGACAAGGGAGGAGCAGTCCAGAAACAACAGTGCAGCTATCTTTAAGCTCTTTACAGAACTAAAACCGCCAACAGATGGAAGAGGTTAGCATTCTTCATTCCAGAGATCACAGTTTATAACCGGAGAAGCTCATCAGGAGACCACCTGAGACCAGATTAAAGGAGCGAAGGCCCTGCACACACCCTGATCCTTATCAGCAACCCTGCCCTTGAAGCTTTGCTATAAAACTCCTCGCCAAATCCTCCCAGGTTGGGACACACAGTTTTGAGCAGAATAAGCCCGCTGTGTCCCCCTTTGCCTGGCAAAGCAATAAAACCGTTCTTTTCTCCTTCACCCCAAATTCTGTCTCTGAGATTCGATTTGGCACCAGTGTACAGAGGCTGAGTTTTCGGCATCAATGGGACTCCAAGAAATCTTCTGGTAAATTGCTACCTTGTTTCATTAAACAGCTAAGGGAAACTAAAATGAATGAAAAACCTTGCCAAATTTTGGTCTGTACTGGAGTTACACCCTCTACTTTAAACCCCACTTGGAGCCTGCAGACGGGGTCCTGGAAAAACTGGCAGAAGCCAGCTCAGGGTGAAAATTCTTACCAGAGTCAGGTCTCCTGGATCTCTGTGTGCAGTATCCAACAAAGAGAGAGAGAAAACAAAATCTTTTGCACTCTTTGGGGATGCCTCTCAAGTCCAAGCGGTTATTCAAACTGCCAGAAATATATACTGTTTTGTACCCGCTGAAGACTGACAAATATTTAAGAGGGTTTTTAAGCAGCTCTGTAGTCAGAAACTGGCCAAATCAGAAGCTGATATTCAGAGCCGGATGGAAATTTATTTTTAGGCATCCTCCCCCAAGCTTAAATAAAACTATGTACCCAGAGGGAAAGAAAGAAACCAACAAACTTCTAAAGCCCTTGTAAAAGATTTATGGATGGATCAACCTATGATGTCATTTAAGTTGCAACCCAATTCCTTCAGGAATTAAAAGCAATTGTCCTTACCTTACAAATCTTTTGCCAAACCAGAAATGCTCCTATATAGGTCATCTCTTTAAAATGCCAACTTCAGGGAGGTAATTCTCATCAGAAACAAACAAACAAAAAGGGGAGGTGGAAAGGTCTTTTAAAACTCAGGTGAATGAAAAATATTTGAAATGTCTTTTCCACTAATATTAGTAAAAAGCTTTACCAATCTCAGCAAGTAATCTTATTTCATCTACAGAAAACAACTCAGATACTTCTTTTATAACTAATGAGTTTTGAATTACTGCACCTGATTCATGACAATAATTTTAAAACAGAAGCTATAAGGTCTTTGCATCTGTCTATATATTTACGTGTGTCTATATATATGTTATAGATGTGAGATATTTTCTACCTGTGGATAATATTACCAAAATTAATTTGTAAAAGAGCTCTATTTAATTGGCTTGAAGAGAAATAAGCACTTATGTGAATTAAGGACTCCTAAAACTCTCAGAAACATAATAGAAACTAACTCCAACGCCTTTCAGATTCATGTGATATGAGATAATCTGTGGTAAAGAAAAACTGGTTTAGGCTTTTTGGATTAATTAAAATAGGTATGTCTTCAGAATTATGAGCATTAAAAATAATGCAGATGTACAACTTTATTCTACTTGGGTTTACTGGTCATATAAGTACATATCATCTGTTATGAAATCTGTGAGCAAGAAAAATAGCTTGGGATGATGGCTGGATTTGTCTAATATCTTGTGAAATTTTTGTGAGTACTCTAAATGTAATTACTGCGAATAAGTGAATTAAATAGATGTAAACAGGATAAAAGTTTGTAGGTGCACTTTTTAAATAGTTTCCTCGGATCTTTTTAGTAACCTGAAACATTAAACTTTTGCTAAGTTAAATTAAATGATGGGTAGTCATTAAAGATTTCAGTCATCTCCAAATAAGAGAGTACGCTGAAACATCAATTACTGAACACAATTTTATCTACTTTTTGCCTCCTTTTACAGAGAAACTAAAGATATCTGGTTCTCTTAGTAAATATGTTTTGTGCCACACTGAAAAATTTACTATAGTTGCAACCATGGTTAAATGGATTAAGTATTGTTTCACAGTGACTTATGATCTTATTTGACCAAGTGTTTTAAAATCTTTTGGTATTTTTGACAAATTTCCCCAAATCAAATTCTAAATAGTCTTTTTTTTTTTTTTGCGGTACGCGGGCTTCTCACTGTTGTGGCCTCTCCCGTTGCGGAGCACAGGCTCCGGACGCGCAGGCTCAGTGGCCATGGCTCACGGGCCCAGCCGCTCCGCGGCATGTGGGATCTTCCCGGACCGGGGCACGAACCCGCGTCCCCTGCATCGGCAGGCAGACTCTCAACCACTGCGCCACCAGGGAAGCCCTTAAATAGTCTTTTTGACTTAGAACTAATTTTGGGATTTTCCAGAGGGTTCCCTAAAAATTGCAAAAGATTTGTTTTCTCTCTATGAAAAGGGAGATGTTAAACCAGTTAGGCTTATTTGATATATTAAATGACATGGGAAGCGCTGTCAAATAAGAAGTAATATTAAGCCTTCTCTATGATGTATTTGTATAGGTATATGTAATAAGTGTTCCAGAAATTGTGGGAAATTCCTGGAAATCTATGTCCTAGTATAATGTTATCAATCACAGTTTTAGTTATTATCTGAAAATATGTGTGTCACAGAAATATCCCAATTTCCTCATCAACTACATTGTAATGAACTCTCATCAGATCTTTAACCATGGCCATTTTTAAAGCCTTTTGTCATTTGCAGAGTTACTGTTTTACTCTGTTGCTTTTGCAAAAGTGTTCCTGCAATAGTGTTCAATCTTCAAGGAGATTCATGGAAAGGACTTTGACAAATACAGATTTCTGATAAGTTTAAGATCGTAAAACTGCAATGGGTAAGAACTTCCAGAGCTAATGGAAAAACTGAGTTCAAATAAAGCAAGTATTAATTACATGGCACTGAATGTGCTGAGGAGGATTATAATTTTTTTAGTGTCTTTTTGTTTGAAATATTAAAACATTCCTTAATGTTTTGTTTTCTTCCAGATTTAAGGACACATTTTCTCTTAAGCTATCTGTGTTGTGCAGCAATTTGGTAAAGTACACCTTTGTAAACAACGATGAAACATTTACTTTTTCTCCTTATCTGATTCCTCCAGAATTCAAAAATGCTTACGTATTCATCATGACAATGTAGTTATTTGCTTAAGTTCAAATAGAATCTGTTCTCCTTGTAACAGAACACAACTGGAAGCACTGGTGTATTACCAAGACTTTGGTATGTTGTATTTGAGAGAGACATGCATAGACTCAGCTGTGGCCAAAGCTTATAGGGTCAATCACTCTTCTTGCTGCACTTACATAAATAATCCGGCAGGTTTAACGCAAACATATTAGTTTTACTGTGATTATCTTTTAAAGAAAACGGAGGCAATTATAGAGAGGAAGATTATGTCTGTACCTTTGTAGATATTAGATTCTAGTCTTGTTGACTGTCTTCAAGGCATTGCTATATATGCCTGTAAACTGGACTGGATCCTGACCCTTCTAGTTTTCTCAAATATCTATCTTTGACTCGCCAAACTAGTGTTTCCAATTTTCTCCCACCCTTCTGATTTGGAATCACTAAGAACAAAGACTGCCCTTGAATCTCTTTGGAAGGGACTATAATCGATTCTCCTCACTGTCTAGATGGCAGCCAAACTTCAGGGACTTGAACTGTGGGGACACATCTCACAGCTGAAGAAGGCTCCACCTGACACTATGCAAATGCTGGAGATCCCCAAATCTAACTGACAAGGGAAACAAGTCGCCAACACTGAGGCAGACTGCTTCCTCCTAAGATGCACAATCAAGACTTCGTACTTTAGCGAAACGTTTTTTCCTCCCTTTCTCTCCATTACTCTGGCCTTGGCCTGGAAAGATAATGCCATCATGCATATCTCCTAGGCCACTGACAAGGGGGTTAACCTTTCAGACTGGTAGATTTGTCATCAGAAAGTCTGATCTGTCCATTAACAGTGCCACCTTAGCGGGAATGGTTTGTGCCCTGACGGGATTTACCTTTGTCTGTGCTGGTTATCACTCCCCTTGGGCTTAGGAATGCCTAGATGGCTGGCACATAACCAGGTGATGTGTCTTAGGTTATCTAACTGTGCCCGTAGATCTTCACAAAAAAAAAGGAGACACTTCCCTGGTCAACTTCCCTGAATTTGCATCACTGAGTTAGAAGGAACCTACCAGGAAGCTTTCATGATTCAGGATTTGCTTCCTTTGACAGGTCTCTACTTCCCTGGTTAGGAGTAAATGGTCACGTGATCAGGAATCTCTCCTTAACTCTTAAAGGTGCTGCAGAATCTGCTGCTAAAGCGATAATTGCCCAATGAAAATCCCTAGACGCTCCAGCCAAACTTGATCTGGATAATAGGATAGCCCTTGATTATCTTTTAGCCGAGCAAGGGGGTGTCTGTGCTGCAGCCAACACCACCTGCTGCACCCGGATTAACACTTAAAAAAAAAATTTTTTTTTAAGATGTTTTCACGTGGACCATTTTTAAAGTCTTCATTGAATTTGTTACAATATTGCTTCTGTTTTATGTTTTGTTTTTTTGGCCCCAAGACATGTGGGATCTTAGCTCCCGGGCCAGGGATCGAACCTGCACCCCCTGCATTGGAAGGCGAAGTCTTAAGCACTGGTGCCAGGGAAGTGCCCTGGATGAACACTTCAGAGGAAGCTGAAACTCAGTTCAACTTGGCTTGAAAAGGTAACTCCTCCAATGAGATCTTTCTCTGACTTACTTGATTTAGATTGGTTTGGGTCTTGGGGACCATGGCTGTGAAGTATACACTTCGAACACTGGGAATTATCCTACTTAATAATAGTCATAGTCATCTCCCTGGCAGGCTGTATTCTGTCAAAAGCTTTAAATGCATCTTTGTAGCTGCTAACCACCAAGAAAATGATCTCCTTAAGACCAGAATGCCAGGAAAGGAATGAAGAAAATGATCTACTGAAGAACTGTGAGCCTAAAAGTCATGACCTGTGAATACCATAGAGATTCAGCCAAAAAGTACCATGACCTGTGAATATCACACTGAGGATCAGTAAAAGCTGTGAGAACTACAGAGGGGTAGCTGAGAAGGGCACTAATGCCTTAATTTTTGATCACGTCTCTCAGTTAAGCTGAGAGTCTGATGAAAAGGAGCAAAGTGTTTAAAAAGAGCCAACAGGTCCCCAGTGGAGTCACTTATGTTAAGCCCTTGTCACCAAACTAAGACTTAATACCTAACCTAACTGCAGTTTCCACCTCTCCCAGGAATATAATCTTTACTGGTCAGTCTGGAAATTTCCTGGTCAGCACCAGTGACGTAATCTGCCTGATAGACCCTTTCTGTCCCCCAAAGAGAGAAGACATAATCTACTATTTCCTCGTCCTGCCCCCTCTGCCTATAACAGCCTTCCATTTGGTATAGCTCTCTGGAATTCTTTTCTACCTGCCCGATTCTTGAGTCATTAAATAAAGCCAATAAAACCTTTAAAATGTACTCAGTTGGATTTTGTTTTTGTAACAGATTAGATCATCTCCATCCCTCTAAAGAAAGAGAGAAAAACCCACAAACAAACATTTATATGTCTGCGTGTTTTGTACTCTGCCTTAGTTAAACCATCCTAGTAGATTATCATAGTTATTAGTAAAGTATTAATAAACACTTTAGCCACATATTTCATTGTAACACAATTAAGAATTCCATTCTTCTCAGAGGTAAGACGAGCTAATAAGTTCATCTTATTGAACTTTTGGTAGAGAATGCAGAGTTGGAAATAGAGGTTTCAGAAGGAGTAAGTAGATTTTATCAAAAGTGTGTCATATATACTATCCTAGAGCAAATTTATATCCTTCTAAAGTTCCAAATAGGTAAGAATTTTTTATGTGTTGTAGAAAATTTAACATTAATTTTAAAAAGGCCACTCAGACTCACAGTTGTAAATAATTATCACAGTTCACCCGCTAATGTCCACATTTATAAATTAAAAGATGATTTTTGTATGATATCTGAAAGCTTTTACATTCCTTAGCAGGAGTGAGCACAGGAAACCCATGTCTAGGCATTGTGTTTGTTCCCACATCGTACTGGGATAATTTTTAGAATTACTACCATTCTGGTAAGAAAAACTTCATAAGGGGTTTAACAGCATAAGAGAAATAAGGTAAATTTACTCTCTATTCTTTATTCCCCTGACTTTTAAGGTCAGACCTGTATTCCAAGGGCAGTACCCACAAAGAACACACACATTATAAATAACTCACATTAGGATTTTGTTTTTAACCTGTACATTAAAACACTAGTGCTTTGGAAATCTAATGGAGGCAGAAGCAGTAAAGGGTAGTCTTATGGGAATAACATCACAGATTTTCTGTAGAATACACAGATTTTGACTGGTTAGAAAGTCAAGGAGGCATGCTTTTGTTCTGAAGATATAAACCCTCTTCTAAATTGAGCTATTATTGGAAATTAGAAATTTTTTGTTGCTGTTGTATTGCTTTGTGTTTTCATGATTATTCTGTTTGCATCTCCCTTGTTAAATCTTTATTTGGGGAAGAGTGCCATTACTGGAAATGAGTTTACAGAAATATTCTCAAAAACAGAAGGAAATGGTTCTCACCTAAATATTAAGAAATAATCTCTATACTGGTGTACTAACAGAATTATGATTCAGGGATAATAATTCTATGAAATGTAGTTAAACACACAATATTTTTTTTTCTTGTAAATTTCCATTGTTACTTTTTTAAAGTACACTTATAATTCAAGTTCTTTGTAACAAGGGAAATTTAAAAAGATTAAATGATAAGAAAATTAAAAACAAAAACAAAGAGCAGTACGCAGAGCATGGAGGGAACAGCATATACTTTCCACAGTGGGAAGTGACCCCAGCCCTTTATGTTGGCATCTGACTTATGATTGATGACATCTGTACTGCTCTAAATTGCAAAAAATATTTAGATGGAGCCCAACTTGAAAACAAGACCATACATTCTTTCTTGACATCCACTAGGCTAGCTTCTATGCTTTCATCCAGATCCTTCCAGCACTGCACACATTATTTTTAGAACTTGGTTTCCTTGTCAGATTTCCTCGTCAGATTTACATTTAATTCAGATTTTGCAACTCAGGAAGTGCTTGGAATAACCTTGATAAAAGAAACTCATTAGTTCTCCCAAATAGACATCAGAAAGGCTTTAATTAAGTCACCTAATTAAGTCACCCTGACACACACCATTTCTTATGTTATAACTTACAAGTCCAGCAGAGAGTCACCTTGGGAAAGTGTTCAGACCATCTGTTTGGGACAGATCTTTTCAGATTCTCCACTTGTCATAAACTGGTGATTAAAGAATTATTTTAAGATGGTGGTATCTAAACATGTTCTTTTTAAAGAAAATGATTATTATTAAGTCACTAATAATGAGGAAAAAAAGAGTGAACCAATGGAGTGTCCTGAAGAGCCCTCATTCTACTTTCTGAAATGTGTGCCTCGCTTATTGCTAACTCTATCAGCTCACGAAAAGTTGCTCTACCACATATTCAGTCATCTTTGATGTATTTTGCTGATGATAAAGAAATAATCAAGTTCCATTCCAAAAGAGAAAATTCACTCCAATACTTTTAAATGAGATGCCTGGGAAAAAACGTAAGAGAAAAGTTCTCTAAATTAACATGTCGTTAGAGGAAAGGCCATTTTTCAGAGATATCGCTCTGTGTAAAAGACCACCCCATGTCGGAAGAACTGTGAATGAACCTGGGAAAGAGGCAAGCCGGTGTTCTGGGGCTTCAGGCAGCCAGAAAGGGCCAAGCTAACATCTGACCAAAACTGAGGTGGAAAACACCTAATTCCTTCTAATAAGAGTAGCAACTATTACTATAGCTAATATTGTGTTAAGTTCTTTATCTGAATGACTTCATTGATCCTCATAAGTACTTCCTGAGATGAGTTCTGTTATTTCCATTTTTGAATGACAAAGTTGAGGCTCACAGAGGTTCAAGCCTCAAAGTCTCTCTCTCTCTCTCTCTCTCTCTCTCTCTCTCACACACACACACACACACACACACACACACACTCACACAGGGTAAGTTGTAGAGTAACTCCCACCTGGCGAAAGTTCCCATCCCTCTCCCCGGCCCCATCACACGTATGAAGAGCTTAGCAGAAACAGTAACAGGACAGAACATCTCAGGTAGAATTCTTGAGTTCCTCCTTGCATGTGTCAAGACTTCACTAAAGGGTTAGGTTGATGAGGCAACCACAAAACAGACATAGGTGAGAGTGTAGGCAAGAGTCTCACATCCTCAAAACTGGGTTCACATGCCCCACCCCCATTCTTACCTGCTTAAGGAACCTAAAGAACGCACAGACTCTTTAGTCATCTAAGCTGTAAGCACATTTCATTTACTTCACATTTCGCCTGGGGCCAGCGGTTCATGGCATCATGCTCGCGAGACTGTCTCCAACCTTAGCTAAGAGAATGACGACTGCCCACTGCCCTGCTCTGCAGCTCATTCTTACGTGGGATGTGAAGGAAGAGTGAATCTTCCTACCGGATCGGATGACTCTGCTACTGAGGCCAAGAGAGGGCCAGAGCCTTTGAAATGGCAGAAGTTTCAACTATTACCTCCCAATGACATTTTAATTACCTGAAGAGCTCTGGGGAAAAATATCTCACTAGGGATTCACAATGAACATTTCCATTTTAAAGGCTCTGAAAAGTCCAGCAGTTGAAAATAGATTCTAAATTTGCCGGAGCCAATGCTTCCCAAACATTTTTGTGGCTGCAACAGAGCTTCATTCCTTCCTTATTATCTCCACTGTCACTCCCTAGGTCAAACCGACCTCATCTCTCACCCAGGTCCATGGTCATGGCCTCCAAATGTGGTCCCTTCACACCACTCCTGCTAACTTTCCAACCTTCTTCCTCTCAACAGTGATCTCCTTAAAATATGAACAGCATCTCTTTCCTTCTCTGCTCAGAATCCTTGTTGGCTTTCCAAGGATTGTTGGCATTAAGGTAAGATCCAAACTCCTTCCCATGGCCTCTAAGGCCTGACATCATCTGGTGCTGAGACTAGCCCTCTGACGTCAGCTTTCATCATCTCTTCCTCAGTACCTCCCAGCCCCATCGGCCTCCTCCCAGGTCCTAAACGAGCCAAGCCCTTCCCGTGTCTGGCTGGACGTCTGCTCTTGCCTCAGCCTGAAATATGGTTTCTGAGACATTATACCCCTCCCCCCCATCCTTCAGGTCTCAGTTTAGCATTATGTATACTAGCCAAAAAAAAAAGAAGAAGAAGAAGAAGCAACCTAGATGTAAAAGTATGGAGAATAATTTAAAAATTATCCTAGGTATAAGATAGAATACTGAAAAACTTATTGTAATTTAGAAAAATTCTTAATGACATATGAAATCGTTCACAATATACTGTTAAGTAAAAAACTGTATAAAATACAGTTTTGTACAGTGTATATGCTATATATGTATTTACATTTATATACAAATATATAAATATATATATTTGTATAGAAACATACTTAATATATTAAACACAGAAACATACTTAAATATATTGGAAAGGTGCATACCAAAATATTAAGAGAAGTTACTAGGTGGTGTGGTAACAGGGAATTTAATTTTCCTCCTTGTATGTTTCCCTGTAGTTCCAAATTAAAATGTACCATTATAGAGAAAAATGTCAAGGGCAATGGGTCAGAGTAGAGGGGGCAAGTAAACCAGCTGTGTGGAGTAGAGGGTATCAACACAGAGGAGGTGTCATTTGAGCTGGGACTTGAGGACGCATGGGACCTGGTGTCAGGAAGAGGTGTCAGCACAAGCAGGAGTCAGGAAAGTAGAGTGTGTTTGGGGCACAAGAAACAGCTCAGCAAGGCAGAAGCAGTTGTACAGGGAATTTGTAGCTTTCTAACAAATTTAGCCTACAGAGAGCAATCTGTTTACCTTCACACAGAAAAGCAAAGCCCCATATGGACAGCGGCATTCTTTATTAATCAAAACCAGAGTTTACTTATGCATGATGGGCCATCCATGCTCCACAGGGCTCTCTTCTCAGTGTTTTGAAAGCCACAGACGGCTTTCCCATTGTGTAAAGGACAATACAAATAAATAGAAATCGTACTGAGGTTTCACTCTGGCTGGATTATTCTGAGATAACATCAGATGGAGGAGGACATTCAAAAATATCCTTCTATCTTAGGCCTAAAGCTCCCAGTGCCAGAATTCTAGAGGCAGGCCTAATCCTGTGGTCTGGCCATCGTCAATGGCCAAGATGACTGAAAGAGCAGTAAAACACCTCTTTGATGTTCATTCATTGCTCAGCACCAATATAGAAATTTCAAAGGCCACGATAAGTGGCTTGACAACCTGGAGACAGATGATAAGTTCTGGGCTTCTGATCACTAAACACAATAAGGACATTGCAAACAGGTGCTACTAATTTTTTTAAAAAGACCTATCTTGTGCTGTAAATCATTGTCAGGTCAATTACATGAGAACCTGTTGACCTCAAGCATACTTAGATTTACCTAAAATTCAGTGAAATATAAATTTTGGGCAAGGTCCATGTGGTTTAAATAGAGGGGATTGCCCTGTAGATGATTTATAGCAGAGGTTACGAACTTAAATGTCAACAGAGCAGTGGCACATGATGAGTTGTCTTCCAAAATCAGTACTTCCCTTCTTCCACAGGAATCAACTTTTAGCTGGGCACGTGATTATGAAGAAACAGCATTTTCCAGCGTCCCTTGCTGTGGCAGACAAGCTAGAAGCTCACTAAGCTATCTTTTCACTTCTCTTGGGCACACAGCTAACAATATTTCCCACTCTCCCTTGCACTTAAGAGAGGCCATGTGACTGGGTTTTAGCCAATGGATTGTGGGTGGAGATGATATATCCCATATGCTGGCCCATAAAAATCTCCCAAAATTCTATCTCTGTTGCCACTTGATAGGAGAAGAGAAAGAAATCCAGGGACCTACCTATAGGAAGTCAGGATGTGTACACACTTTGAGTCAGAAACCCTACTTCAAGGAAGCTATCATATAGAAGCACTTGCACATGTCCATGACAAATGACAAAGAGTCGTCAATACGGACATTTGCTGTAGCAATGCTTACAGTAGAAAATTAGAAACAACTAGAAATACATCCATAGGAAAGGAGTTAAATAAATTCTGGAACATCCATACTATAAAATACAATGCAATCTTTAAAAAAGATAAGATGGCTCTATATGTACTGACATGGAAAGAACTCTAAGACCTATTGCTGAACACAGAAAGCAAGTTGCAGGATAATTCAGTCCCTAATCCAGCAAACATTTATTGATGGTTTATGTCAGGCTCTGTTCTAGACATGATAAAAACTGTGAACAACACAGACAAAACTCTTATGGAACTTAAATGCACACAGAATGTATATTTTAAAATCCTAAAACTATACATTAATTAGCAATATATATATTTATTTCTGAACACAGAAAAAAGATCCATAATGATACCCACAAAATTGTTCATGGCAATGACCTCTGGACAGGGGAGTGGATGTTGAAGCGGGGAAGAGTAACTTTTTGGTCTATATTCTTCTAAGTTGTTTGAATTATTATCATAGGAATGCATTTGTGCATTTGAATTCCTTTCAATGGAATGCTTTTCAATAATGGAACCAAAAAACTACTCTGTAAAGTCCTCCTTGGAACCCCTCAAGGGCGTCTATGGAGAAGAGTGAGACATTTTTCCTCCTTCTTTGACAAGCACCTTCATCTGCTTTACTTATTTATACCCACAAGTGAGATTTCTTTTGATCAAAGACTTCTGTGGCAACAAAGTTTAAGAACAGCCAACCTTGCTGTTGGCTGTTAAAATTAAAATACACAAAGGAGTAAGGATGAAAAAACCTCATTTGGGCCTAATACTAGACTGATCCCAGATCATTTAAGGGTTTGACTGTCCAATTCTTTTATCGCTAAGGCTCCTCTGCCTGTAAAGGACAAGATTTGAGCTTTTCAGATGTCAAATGGTACTCAATAAGCATCACAAATGAGTTCAGATGTGAAAAGCACACTTTCAAATAGAAGAGTTTTTGTTTTATTTTAAAATTGTATTAGCACCTAAAAGACCCCTGTGATAGTGAAGATAAAGTTAATCCAGTAATGCATTTACCATAGTAAACCTCCAGAACAGAAACACATTACCTCCCTCTGATGGAATTTTAAATCAGCATAAGGGATTAAACAGTATTATCCAGCTGATGAAGAGCGACTTGGAAAACATAGTGGATTATGGGACGTGACCATGATGTGCTCTATCGTTCGTGTTCCAGGGACTCTTTTTGGACCTTCCATGATTAATGTGTCTGATATAATTCTGGGAAGGTGGTATTTTTTCTCCCTGAACTTCTCATTTTATCTTTTCAAAAGGGCTGCACACAGCAGAACCAAGCTTCATGCTCTTCTTTCAGACTGTGGTTTACATGATCCGGATTTGAATGAAAGCAGTGGAAATGGTCTCCCGTTTCTGCATTTCCTCATTAGTGTCTGGTTGACTAGGGAAACAGAGTACATTCTCCCTTATATTAGCACATCCACCGAAATCATGAATTACGGCCTACCTACTAAAATAAATGTTGTCTCAAGGAACAGAGTAAGTGAACTGAATGACACACAGAACCCCAAGGTATTCAAAGTCTGTTCGTTCTTTCTTTTATACCCTTTCAGTTTGCTCTACATTTGGGTGGTGTCTTCTAAGTTTTGTTTTGTATATACAAAATAAAGCAACTAAACAGCTATTTTAGGGAAAAGTGTCTCCCCATTGATCCAGCTTTGCCTGAAATATCTTTTTTTTATTTTATATTGGAGTATAGTTGATTAACAACGTCGTGATAGTTTCGGGTGAACATTAGCTTCAGTTATACGTATACACGTATCTATTCTTTTTCAAATTCTTGTCCCATTTAGGTTGCTACATAATATTGAGCAGAGTTCCCTGTGCTCAACAGTAGGTCCTTATTGGTTAACCATTTTAAATATAGTAGTGTGTACATGTCAGTCCCACCATAGAGGCCAATTTTCATTGCTGTGAGTTTTGTTTTGTTTTGTTCTTGGCTATGCCACACAACTTGCAGGATCTTCGTTCCCTGACCGCATGGAGTCCTAACAATTGGACCACCAGGGAATTCCCCGAGTTTTTGTTTTAATGTGAATTATCCAGATAATCTGTTTCTCTAGCTCTCAGTGACAGGGTATCCTCAAAGATCATCTCTTCCTCCAAATACTTTATCCTTCCACATTCCCCCTTCCCCAACCCCAAGACAATCCTGTAGTAACTGTACTAATGGGTAATGTCAGACACAAAAAGAAATAAAATATCTTAGTACTTATAGGCAAAACATAAGAGAAAAATGTACATTTTGTAGGCTTGGTGAATTCTGTGGACTCCTAAGCAAAGGACTAATCCAAGCAAGATGTAATCTGTTTTTTGTCATGCTCTGAGATCTTTGGATACTCTAACTTGGTGAATGACTCAACTGCATGGTGTTTTAGTTTTCCTAAAAACAGACAGAATAGGATGGTAATACCTATCCCATGGGTTGTTATAAGAGTTAAGTAAGATGACATTTGTAAACTGTTTCACACACGGTACCTGGCACATGGAAAGCATTTACTAAATGGTAGCTATTATTGATGCTATTGTTATCACTACCAGCAGTACATTTCTATCTTAAACTAAATAACGAAAATACAGTGAGATCTAGGACCAAATAGTAAAGAGCTTCTTGGATCCAGATTTTAGTAAAAATCAGGTGAAAACACCCTAGTGATGGCAAATATAAAAAATGAATGCATTAACATTACTACCAACCTTACAGATATACAAAGGATTATAAGAGAGTGCTATGAACAACTGTAAATCAAAAACTGGATAACCTAGATGAACTGGACAAATTTCTAGATAACACACAAATTACCAAAACTGACTCAAGAAGAAACAGAAAATCTGAATAGACCCATACAAAGAGACTGAATCAGTAATGAAACAAAGAAAAGCCCAGGACCAGATGTAATCACTGTGAATTCTACCAAACATTTAAAGAAGAATTAATACCAATCCTTCTCAAACTCTTCCAAAAACACTGAAGAGGAAGGTACACTTCTTTACTTATTCTATGAGGCCTGCATTACTATGATACCAAAGCCAGACAAAGACATTACAAGAAAACTATAGACCAATATTCCTTATGAATATTGACGCAAAAATCCTCAACAATACATTAGGAAAAGAAACTCAGCAGCCTATTACAAAGATGATACACCCTGACCAAGTGGAATTTATTCTAGGATTTCAAGGGTGGTTCGGGGCCTGAAAATCAATCAATACACTACACCACATTAATAGAATGAAGGAAAAAACACATGATCATCTCAGTTAATACAGACAAAAGCTTCTGACAAAATCTAACACCATTTCAAGATAAAAATACTCAATAAACTTGGAATAGAAGATATAAAACTTCCTGAACTCAATAAAGGTCATTTATGAAAAACCCTTAACTAACATCATACTCGCTGGTGAAAGACTGAAAGCTTTTCCCCTAAGATCAGGAACAAGACAAAAATATCTGCTTTATCACTTTTGACATGGTACTGAAAGTTGTAGCCAGAGCAATTAGGTAAGAAGAAGAAATAAAAGGCATCCAATTTGGAAAGTAAATTGGAAGTAAAACTATCTCCATCCATAGATGACATGATCTTATAACTAAAAAACCCTAAGGAATTCAGAAAAAAACCTGTTATAGCTAATAAATGAATTCAGCAAAGTTGCAGGATACAAAATCAATACACAAAAATCAGTTTTTTTCCCCTCTACATTAGCAACAAGCAATCCAAAAAGGAAATTAAGAAAGTAATTCCATTTACAACAGCATAAAAATAGTAAAATATTTAGGAATAAATTTAACCAAGGAGATATAAGACTGCACACTGAGAACTACAAAACATTGCTGAGAGAAATTAAAGACCAAAATAAATGGGAAGATATTCAATGTTCATAAACAGAAACACAATATTGTTAAGACGATAACACTACCAAATGTGGTAGACATACCCAAAGTCATACACAAATTCAATGTAATTGCTATCAAAATTCTAATGGCATTTTTTTGGGTAGAAATTTAAAAATTGATTTAAGATTCATATGGACTGTTCAAGTTTTATTAAAAGCCCACAGCTAACATCACACTCAATGGTGAAAGTTTGAAAACTTTTCGTCTAAGACCAGGAACAAGACAAGAATGCCCACTCACCACTTCTATCAACATAGTACTGGGAGTCCTAGCTAGAGCAATTAGGAAAGAAAAAGAAAATGTAGCCAGATCAGAAAGGAAGAAGCCAAACTATCTCTATCCACAGATAATATGATCTTCTACCTAAAAGGGGCTGACAAAAAGCCCTTTACAGTTAATAAACGAATTCAGCAAAGTTGCAAGATGCAAAATCAACACACAGAAATCAATTGTATTTCTATACACTAGCAAGGAACAATCCAAAAAAGAAATTAAGAAAACAATCCCTTTTACAATAGTATTAAAAAACATACTTAGGAAAAGACCTAACCATGGAGATTACAGATTCAATGCTATCCTCATCAAAATTCCAGTGGCATTTTTTACAGAAATAGAAAAAACAATCCAAAAATTCATATGGAACCACAAAAGACCCAGAAGAGCCAAAGCTCTCTTAAGAAAGAAGAACAAAGCTGGAGGCATCACAGTACCAAAATATTATACAAAGCTATAGTAAACAGTATGATACTGGCATAGTGACAGACACATAGACCAATGGAACAGAACAAGAGCCCAGAGTTAAACCCACACACGTATAAAGATACCAAGAATACACAATGGAGAAAAGATAGTCTCTTCAACAACGGTGTTGGGGAAACTGTATATCCATATAAATATATGACTCAGCAATTCCACTGCTAGGTGTATATACCTGAAGGAATAGAAAGTAGGGAATCAGCTACCTGTTCACCAACTTTCACGTAGAATTTTTCGCAATAGCCAAGAGGTAGAAACAACCTAAGTGTCTATAAACAGATGAGTGGAAAAACAAAACGTAGTATATACATTTGATGGAATATTATTCAGCCATAAACAGGAATGAAGTTCTGATACATGCTACAACATGGATAAACCTTGGAAACATTACGCTAAGTGAATGAAGTCAGACACAATTGACAATTATATGATTCCACTTATATGAAATATCTAGAATAGGCAAATTCATAGAGACAGAAAAAAGATTAGAGGTTACCAGGGACAAGGGGGAGGAAGAAATGAGAAATCATTACTTACTGGGTACAAAGTTTCTGTTTGGGGTGATGAAAATTTTTGGAAAATAGTGGAGATGGAAGCACAACACTCTGCTTGTAATTAATGTCACTTAAAATGGTTAAAATGGTAAATTTTATGTTACATGTATTTTATCCCAATAAAAAAGGCAATTTCGCTGTTGAAATTAGTAATAGCACCATACTATTACATACACAATACCGTTCACAAATTTTATATGCATATTTAGAAAAGAAAAAGTACTCTTTGCATGTTGGAATTTCGATATATTTTTGGCTAATATAGCTAGAACAAATAAAATCTAATTGATTAAACTGCCTTTATTAGTTCTGCCTAATATATAAATAAAAGTATATAAACATAAAAAAAATGAATGCACTGCTATGACGGATTGAACTTTTCAGCACTGAGGCTATTCATAAAAAATAGAATGATCACTCAGCAGGGGGATCCTAGAAGCAATTATACAAATGGCAGAATGTTGGACAAAATGAGGGTCCAAACTGCCTTCCACTTTTAAGAGTCTAAGCTTCTATGAGAATTGTACACAACCAGCACCTTCCTAAGGTTAAACCATTTCTTTCTTCCTTAAGCTGTAGCAACCCTTTGCATTCCATCCAGCACTACTAGTAACAATTTCCTATCCTGGTCTGGCGATGAATTCACTGAAAATATTATTTGCTATCCATCTCCTGCCCAAAATGTCCAGAGAACTTATCAAGGTTTCATAAAGTACATCACCTTCAAATAGTTTTAAAATTCCAGAATGCACTTTAACGGGCCAGATGCCTCTATGAAATTGTAACGTAGAAAATAAAAGTTCTCCTAACCCTAACTGTCTGCACCAGAATCTTCCCAAAGAGAGAATGTGACATGATTAGGAGGGTCATGATGAAGATGCGAATGTCATGTCCACACATGATGCCAACCTCAAATATGCAGCCTACTCGGAGGCAATTTGAGTACAACTTGTCATGGTTACTGTCAGTGTGGTCACTTCTTAGTTTTCTTCCTTTTAAGGGATTGTGTTTTATTCATTCTTGATCTTACTGACGGCATTCAGTCAAGACCTCTCAAGTTAAATTTTCCCTTCTCCTAGACTTTCTCTATCCTGAGTTTTCTATAACAAAGAGGAGTGAAGGGAGAAGGTGGGTGAGTGGCTGAAACGCCTAAAGCAGGGGCAAATGGCCCAGTCACCAAGATAGAGAGCTGGGCCCCAGAAGGCGTGTTTGAGTAACAATTTGGAAAACTCCGAATCCAATCAAACACATCTGTGCCTTATATTCTCGACCTGCTGTCTCGCCTGAAATGAAGATGCTTAAATCCCCATTAGTGGGGCAGGGCCACCCATCTATGGGAAAACAGAGCTGGACTCCAATCTGCTTTGTGGGTCCTTTGAATAGCTGTCAGCTGATCAGACAGCATTGAACGCGGGGGATCCAGCGTGGGGCAGGAGGAACACAGCTGGCTGACACAGCAAGCACTTACGAACAACAACAAAAATGCCATTTGATTCGTGGGCTGAGCCAAGCTGTCTGGGAAATCTCTAAAAGAAAGTAGCTGGAAATGACATTTCCAGCTCTGATTTTCCTAGTCAAGTCAGCACGGTTAAGCCAGGGACTCAAAAATCGCACTCCATCTAGATGGTGTCAACACAGTGACATTTGAACCTCTTTTGCTTTGGTCTTTTGAGAGTGATTTTAGCTCTTTTGGAGATAACACTGGAAACTGAATGGGCTGGGTGCTGGAAATGGGACTGTGCCCACAGCTCGTTTCCAGAAAATGGATTACTCCACCTGCTGTGGACTCTTAGATTTCCTGTCATGAGATCTGAACCCTGGGCCTGATGTACAGTGAGGCATGCGATTGGCATTTGCAGAAACCCTGACATCCCACACTGCAGTTCATGATGGGTGTCAGACAAAGGAGCATATTCAATGACTGCCAGCCCGATGATAAGGCCAGTTATTATCGAGGTACAGTTTCCCCAGGTCTAAAGACTCATAGTGGTGGCACTGAAGCATGCCAGGGAGAAGATAAAATTTAATTACTAATTTCCTTAGAGGCCAACAGTCTATTACAACTACGTTCCTTGCTGTTTTCTGCAACGACCTTACAGCTCATAAACATTACACATGCACACTTGGTCATAGTCTCATCCCCAGCTTCAATTTATGGCTCAGGTTGTCCTACATAATTAGCTAGACTGAAATGAAGAGTTTCACATGCCACTGCTGGAAAGTCACGGCTCTGCATAAGGCAGGTGTGGGCCTCCCTCCCTCTGCTCAGTCCAACGTCTTGAACAGACAGCATAATTTCCTGCGTTACTGATACACATTATGGACAAAGCCGAGTATGAAGGTGAAGTGTGCCTCTGAGTTCTAGGGGATGCATTTTAATTTCTGTTAGAATTGGAGAGACTGGACACTAAATTAAGTGGCTTTCTTGTATTTCATAGAGTGGCTCAATCTCATTGTTTTTAGAAACACAAAATCCCAAAGAATGATATAATAAGGGGGTAGAATTTTTTTCTCCTACAGTAAAACACTTGTTCCTTTAATACGGAACTACCATTTATTTTGGACCTATTATGTGCTGAACACTTACTTGGTAGAGCTCTGGGGGAAACAAACAAAAGTCGTAATTATCTCTGGGATCAGTGCTTAGCATAAATCTGGGAAAGAGTACATGTTTAAAAAATATCTGTTGCATGAATAAATCAATGATTTGATTGTGGGATATTCTGAATTGTTGAAAACATGCATAAAATTTATATAGTCAGAAAAATAACAATAAAACCAACTAAAAATGATCATCTCTACCTTTCTAAAATTGAGAACAAATGTTTGCTCACTGCCTACTGCCAGACCTTAGGGTGCCGGGGATACAAAGGATGCTGCCCTGGTTCAGACTTTAAAGGCTGACTGTCCAATAGCAAAAGTGATTCCCTCAACTTGCCAGAGTAATACCCCAACCTCTAAGTATGACATCTTCTACCTTTATCTTTGGCATATTCCCCTCCCTGTCCTAGGCTACAGCCAAACTAGATCGCTCCTCATTTCCTCCAAGCACCCCATGCTTTGCTCTAGTGCCTGGTCAGAACAGAATTTCAAATGCCTGTTGAATGTATGAAATAAAAAGAGAATTAATCACTATGCCTTTTGTTGTCGGCATTCTCTCTGGTTAGACGTTCTTCCCTAGTTGCTGATTCCTTAAAACTCTCTAACTGTTCTCTAGAGCCTACATCAAATACCGTCTAGAACATAGTAGTGTATTGTTGTTGCCCATTTCATTCATTCATTCATTCATTCACTCGATCACATATATCTTATCTCATTTAAAATGGTTAAGGCATCGCATATGTTGATTGAATTGCATGGAAGGATAGGAATATCTATGGCTTTGTGAGGATATAGTCTTTGGTGCCCAAACAAGCCACCTTCCTTCCAATTCTCATCCACATCCCAGATGATGATGATGATGAGAGCTGTTAACACAACTGGACAGAACTCTATTGGCTCTGGCCTGTGCTAAGCTCCTTATATATAATTACCTCACACATGCAACAACACCATGATGTTTACGTATTATTATCCCCATGTTACAGGTGAGGAAACTAAAACAGACACACTAAGTAAACTTGTCCCCAAGTTTCACAGCTAATAATGGAAGTATCAGTATGCCAACCCAGGTCTAAGTCTAAAACTTTGCTCTTAACCACTGTATTATTCTACCTCTCCTTTCTCAACTCATCATGAACAGATGTGAAAGTATGTCTATGAGCTACATGCTTCAAAAAGAACACTTGGGCATTACAGTTACCTGCCTGATATCCAACTACCCAAATGTGTGCAGTCACTCGACCACCTGGATATTTAGCCTGCATGAACACAGACATCTGGACATGTGGAAAATGGATGCTCAAGCAAGCATTTCAGATTTTATCTGAGTGCCTGGCTCCATGTAAACCCAAGGAAGGCCATTTCCCTGAAAACAGAACATAGAGATCTGAAACGAAGAACAAGGCAAAACTTTTAGACAAGAAGTATATAGTGCTTAATCATTACCCGTGGAAAAATAAACTTTTCTTTCAAGCTATCGCATTTCAGAGTCAGTGTTGCCCTAACGATACTTTATGAAAAGAGTTCATTGGAACCCAATCCAACTGAGGTTCAGATCGAGTGAGAAGGAAGATGCTGTGAATGAAGTGAATTTTGGACCAATCCAGATTCTTCCCCATCCACGGCCACAATAGAACCTGAACTCTCTTGTGGATGTTGAAGTTCTTAACACAGTTGCTTCAAATCAAAATAAAGATACCATTCTGAACCCCTTTACATTTAGACTATCTCAGTTTCAGTATTAATCTAGGACGCTCAGGACGCAGAAGTTTCCCCTAAAGCAGCTACCTCTGTGGTATACCCATGATCTCTCCCCGACTTATAAAGTTACCGAGTCCAAACAGATGGCTCACGGTAATTAATACTTCAGCCTGACTTATCAGTGACTGCCCGACTCCTCCAATTCTCAGCAAAGTTTTGGTTTGCTCCCTCTTTCTCTTGACTTTCACTCATTGCACAAAACACACGGTAACAAAAGGCATGATATCCTCCAAACCTAACACCACAATGGTTGTTTTCTTTCTTGCCCATTTTTTTTTATAGAGTTGGTTTGTAGTTTTCCAATCTGTGCTTCATGTGTGGTGACCACGTTTGTTTCTGAACTCCTCTTGGTTATTTCACTACATCAAATGCGTGACTTAACCAAGGAGATGTGGGGTGTGTGTGTGTGTGTGTGTGTGTGTGTGTGTGTGTCTGTGTGCATGTGAGGGGTGAGGGAGAGAGGGAGAGGGTAAGGCAGGATGAAAGAAAGAAAGAGATCTAGAGAGACAGAAGAGGGGGAAGTGTGGATAGGAACATGGATATAGGATGATTTATTAATATAGAAAAAATTCCTCAAAACTGCTGTCACATATTCTGACTCAAATTGACCTTTTAGGAAATTTCCCCCAAATTTGCAAAATTATGTAGGTATAGTAAATATTATTAAGATATTGAAAAACTGGAAATAGCCAAGTATCTATGAATAGAAGCTAGGTTAAATAAATCAAGGTGCATTTATAAAGTAGATGATTATACATAAAAAAGTCAAGTGATAGAAGAAGACAGTGACATATTTGTGATCTATTTCTACGACAGATGCACACATGGCCAGAGTCTTATCCCCAGGTTTAATTTATGACTCAGGTTTCACTGAATAATCAACTAGGCTGAAATGAAGATTTTCAGATGCTACCACTGGAAATGTTATGGGCTCTGTATAAGGTGTCGTGTATAGGCCCTCGTTTTGTTAAAATTGTATATGGGTGGAATAAAGAGACAAACATCTGCACCAAAACGTACACAGGACATATCTCTGGGTGCTTTATGGACCCCTTGTCTCTGAACTATCATTTTCTCTTCAATTATTGATTAAATAGCATAAATAATTTTAAATTCTTCCATTTATGCTTTCCTGCATTTTTTCCTATTTTTCCACAGTCCACATAATTTTTCTAGTTAGTTAAAACCATGCTATTTAAAAAATAATTAATGTCAAATCCTATAAATAGTTTAAAAAACCACTCATCTAACACAAAAGAAACTTCTTGAAGGCGGGTGCCTTTCTCTGCAACTGTCACCAGACACAGAAGTGCAGATAACACACGTGCAAGTGCCCGTGATGATTTTCCACGAACAGGAGACAAAGTCTCTCAGGACCAAGGACGTTAATCACTAAGCGTCAATTCCATCCCAGGGCTCTGCAGTAATTTTGTCGTTATCTGGTTGGAGGATAGGAGGAGCAAGAAGTTAGGTTTCTGCCTTTGTGAACCACATGAGTAACATCACATGGGGAGGATATCAGGGAGAAATAAGATGGGCGTATGTACGTGCATCTGCCTGTGCCCTTTGGTGTGTGTGTTTAGCAGATAATTCCTGGATCTACAGAACTTGGCCCACAAAGGAGGATGAAGTTCTACAGTGCTGAAGGTTGATGAGGATACTTCAAAACCTCCCATGTCGAGAACAACAGGCTGGTTAAAATTTATCCTTTCTCTCTTTAAATGGAAATAAGGAAATGGTATGTTCCAGTCTAATTTTTCCCCAAAGTTGCATCCAACTTCTAGTTTTGTCTGTATTATGGAGCTATGTGCAAAGAAGGTTTTCTCAATGAAGACTGATCTATCTTTCCATCTACCTACCTACCAATCTGGAATTCCATATGGAATCTCAGTAACTAAAACTAAGAGTATGAGAAGTGTAGTCTTGGTCTCCTAATAGAATGAATTTTGATGTATCTGTATAAGAAATGTAGTCATTACTTTTGTGTCAAGGGTTTTTCCATATCACCCTGAAAAACTGCTATAAATGAAAATTCTTCCAGACCTATTTTAATCAAGTAAGAAACATATTAGCACCAGTAACACTGGTGGAAAGGTGATTCAAGACACCACTCTTTGGGAGTATTGGACATTTTCTCCACTACAGTCTTATTTATCTTCACATCTTAGTAAGTATCATAGCTTCTTGTAAATGTAGATGAGAATTAACATCAATTCAGATTTGGAATTCTAAATACATACAATGTAACTATATGTTCCTCTTAAATTTACTATTAAAAGTGCTAGATCAGATTGACAAACATATCAACACAATTTATTTTCTCCTAGATCTCAGCTCTTAAGAAGAATGACTGCCAAATAGATATTAAAACATTGCTTATGTTTATATTGAGGTAAATATCACCACCTCACAAAAGAAGGTTCCATTACCTTAATTTTACAGAATGCCAGAGTCCTGATGAGTTCAGCCTTAGACATACTAACAAGTCACAATCATGAAATTTAAGGACACACATGAGTTAGAAACAAATTCAGAAACAAGCAAAAGGGGATGGAGAATCAACTTGTGGAAGCCAGGACTGCAAAGAGAGAAGCAAAGAGAAACCAAAAAACCCCCAAGAGTGTATACTTTTGAGAAGAACCTCCTCTTCAGGGCCATTTCTGAGCTGTAGGATGACTCCAGAACAGCCTCACTGCGCCTTTTCTCTCTACTTCTCTGTGGCACACGCTTCAGTAAACACTACCTCAAATGCATTATTGTGGTTCACCAGGTTGTCAAGTTAAGTGCGCCCTGAGATAGTCAGCCAGGTACCAGTTATGAAGTTGGCACCTTCCTGTTTATCCCATATCCTGATAAGGAAGACGTTGCCATTTCCTGAAACTCCTGGCTGCCACACCACTCAGGACACCCGGGGAGCTACTGATAACCACCGTAACTACCACCAAAGTGCTGTTCTTGGGGGCCAGGTTACTTACAGGCAATTGAAGATGTTTATACTGCCCTCTGCTTTCACTGAGCTCTTAGTTTCTAACTCTTTACTGTTTTGTTTTGGTTTTTTACAACCTGTTTTATTCCTTCACCCATTCTCAGTATCATTCAGAGAGGGATGATTTTGGTTTGATTCTCCCTCTCTCCCTGCAGTCCCTCAAACAGGCAGAGGAAAAAGAAAAATGAAGACACATTTGAGTATAATGTAACCTATCAAGTTCCTTCTCATTACAGAACAGTCTTCAGGGAAAGAGAAAAGACTCCTGAAAGCAGTAAAAGGATAGGACCTCTACAATTCCCTTTAATTCAACCTTCTCAGGAAACTTTTCTTTATGACCAGGCTAACGATGACACGTGTTATTTACTTTATGCTTATTCTAATCCCAGCCCAATGTGTAACGCTTTGCAGGGTTTATCTTGCTCACTCCTTGCAACTTTATGAGGCAGTCATTCTAACAAATCCCCCTTTTGCAGATGAAGAGGGATTTGTCCAAGGTCACTGGGCTCTTTAGTAGCGGATCTACGATTGAACTTTAGGTCAAAAATCAAACCAATAAAAACAGTGCTTATAACCACTCAGTTTTTTTCCTTCCCATGGCCTGTGTTGGGGGTCGCACACTCAGATGCCAGGCAGGTAATTTCCATGAGTGGAGCAGACTGGGAGGGCACTGTGGCAGCCTGGAGTTCTCAGGCATTATGTATGGGAGGGTAACCACTGCCCCACTCGTGCTAGCTGTGGCCATGAAGGATCTGTGCGCTCACTGTGGCCACAGGATGAGAGTCTTCAAGGGAAGATGGAAATACGGATATTTAAACAAATCATCCGATTTTTAAATGTTGGCAACTTATTAAGAAATATTTAAACAGTGGGCCAACTCCATACTGGCCAAACAAAAGCCATCTTTAGGTGAAATTCAGCTCATGGATCACCAGTTTCCAACCCCTAGATTTCAAACCTTGACTGGTGTGATAATACCATCCTGCTTCAGAAACACAAAACATCTCTGACCCAACCGTAAAATCTCTCTCTTCCTCTAGCCACTGTGGTAAGGAGTAGAGGGGCCAACTCTCTTTCCCATCTCTGCTCCAGGAGGCAGCGTTAGAACTGAGCAGGCTTGGTGGAAACCCTCTTTTCCAGCTGGTGATGGGAATTTGTCCTTCTCTCCCCTCCAGGCTGTTGTGTCAGCATCTCTGGAGTTGCCTCCGGCTTTCTCATGTGGTTCAGCTACATGCTGGCTTCCCCTGGGTCTAGCTAGATTTTGTGTCTTGGAGGGAAAAAAAAATTCCCCTGAAACTCTAAAAAATACAGTTCAGCTTCAACTTCAACACTCACTAACCACTTTTTCTCTTTAGCTCACCCTGGTTAAAAAAAAAATCATCGTTCTCCAAAGTAGGAAGGTGGAGTTTGGGCAAACTAATCTACCATCTTAGCATTAGGTAATTTGGAAAAGCCCTTTAAAATCTGCAGTGCTGGGCTTCCCTGGTGGCTCAGCGGTTGAGAGTCTGTCTGCCGATGCGGGGGACGCGGGTTCGTGCCCCGGTCCGGGAGGATCCCACATGCCGCGGAGCGGCTGGGCCCATGGGCCATGGCCTCTGGGCCTGCGCGTCCAGAGCCTGTGCTCCGCAACGGGAGAGGCCACAGCAGTGAGAGGCCCGCGTACCACAAAAAAAAAAAAAAAAAAAAAAATCTGCAGTGCAGAGTATTCTTGAAATACAGTCCTTTGCTTTACAATGAGATTCCCTGCAATGACAGAAGCAAATCTCTCTGCTCGGGGGTTTAGACTCACACAAACTACTGCATTCATTCATTCTCCTGAGTTTCTCCCCGGGACCTTAGCATCAAGAAATCAAACTTGCTTACTGTTGTATCCCCAGAACCTGGCACAAACATTAATAAGTGTTTGCTGAATAAATGAATAAAATGAAAGAAGGGCTCAGATCAGTTGGGACCAAGATAACATCTATGCTGTGATTTATTCATTCAAATATGTTGCAATGAGCTCAGGTCCCCAAGGAGCGGGGTTGAGGAACAAAAGGTGGCCGCTCTTCAGATCACTAGGAAACTTTTGTTTTGCTGTGTAGGGTGGAATCTGAGGGCAACAGCTGATTTTCTCAGGACAAAGGAAGGAAAAAGAGGATTTCACAGGGGATGTGTGGTTGAAGAGGAGGGAGAAAATACCTGAAACTTGGGGGGCAAGTGGGTAAGACATGGGAGAGAGCAAAGAGATAGTGGGCTGTGTGATGTAACCTTCCCCTCAGTCTCTCCATAAAACCTTCAGTAAAAACAGTCACTAGCATCAATGATTTTGGAGTCAAGTAATAGTCCGTATTAACAGTGTAACTTGCACACGTGGTCAATGGGGAAAACAAATACGAATACAACAAAGTCCCTTCTTTGGAGGAGCAAAGAGTCTAGGGTGAAACAGCCAGAGAAAGAAAATCTTCCACTACTATATGAGAAACTGCTCAAAGACACAAAACACTACCGATTTATGCAAAGACATTTATTGCAGTTACTGTGTGCCAGGCATGTGCTGGGGCCTGGAGATATGGTGGCAAAGGAGACAGTCAAGGTGCCCTGCGCTTAAGGAAAAAGAAGCAATAAATCTAAGGAACGGGATAGTATCAGCAATGGGGGCTTGAAGGGAATAATATGGAGGTGATGTATTGTAAGGATGGATGGGATTCAACATTAATTAGGTGGTCAGGATTGGCCTCTCTGAAGGGTGACAATTGAGCTGAGACAAGAAGGATGGGAAGAGGTCAGTCACTATATGCAGATCTGTGGGTTAAGCTTTCCAAGAAGAGGGAAGAGCTGCATACAAATGGACCAAGCTGGTACTAGGCAAGTGACGGGGAGGGGGGTGTAGCAGGTGCTCAGAGAGGCAGGTGGGGGCCAGATTAGCAAGACACAGGGCATTACTAGGTCTGCAAGGGTAACGGATGGACTTGCAAAGACTCAGAGACTTGAGTGAAAGACGCAAAGGTAAAGTGTAATCACAACACAGGGGCCTTGGCATGTACCATCTCTGGGGGGATGTTCTCAAACACTGGCCCTCCAGGGGGCAGGAAATAATGTAGTCTAGTTAGCTGCCCTTTGGGACTGCTCTGCGTATGAATGTAAAACTAGGGATTATCCAGCCCTAGGATGCGAATGAAAAGGGCACAGTGGGTCATTAGTTTTCCAGAAGACTCTTCTCACTAAAGGTAGAAGTGAGAATGCCAATTACCCTCATTTCTGTGGAAGGGAACCGGGAGAGGAGAGACACCCAGAGAATTGTGCTTCCAATTGGCTTGCAAATCATAACAACCACCCCAAAATTAAAAGAACAGGAAAAAAAAAAGCCCCTTTGCTCTTGGGACCTTAAGTGATTAGAAAGAGCGGTTATTTGGCTGATTTTCACACTTCATTAGCATATGCATAATTTAACAAGGGAACATGCTGGGGGCTGGCACTGGTGAGGGCAGCTCTCCATACCCATGGACTAGAATCTGGGGCAGCAGCATTGGGAGTGCTTAATTACGCCAGCAAGGCAACAGAGAGCAGCGTGGAAAAGGGGGATGAGCTGACGATGTGCTGCAAGCGTGGAAAGACACCCGATGTCTATTTTCACCCACGTGTACACCTGCACCGAGCCTTGCCCGAATATTCCTCCCAAGAACAAAGTCACCGGTGGCAATCCTTACTCTTCCCACGTCTTTCGCTGCCAACGCCCTCGATCAGGCAGCCATGTTTTCTTCTCCAAACGTGTGGCAATGCCAAAAAGAATAAAGTACTTTATTAGGACCGTTCATATCACATTGCACTTGGCACTGAAGACAAGAAGGATGTAGAGTGGTGCTTCAGGGCTAAATAAAATGGACACTAGAAGAAAGGTCAGGCCTTCCAATTTTAATCCTGAATTTCCTGATTAGATCCACAAGCAGAGCAGCAAAGGACAAAATTCATTACCAATGCTTTAAATTAGTTAACTTTTAGATTTTCTTTTCCTCCACTCGTAAAAGTATCCTCTAACCCCAAAGGAAGATGAAAAAGAAGAGATGGCGGCCTGCAATGACAGAACTCACGTCTGCTTGCTCACCTGTCTTTCTGGACTTGTTTCTCTGCCCATGCTCTTTGGAGGGACAAATATATAACTCAAAAATTGATGAGTGGAATCGGATGGGTGTTTTTGAAAAGAAGTGGCAGGGAATTTTACAATCTTCACACCATATCTCACCTTATCACCAGATTCAATGTCATGTAACTTTAAAATTGTGTCAATATCATATTGATACATCTTGGTCCATTGGTCTATTCCGAGATGATTTACAGGTGTTTTTTTTGCTTCTGGTACCTCCTCAGCATCAATTCTCCTTTCCTCTCTTAAGAAAATCCTAATTTTTCTTTTCCTCAGTCTAAGCTGCTGTGTGTGTGTGTGTCTGTGTGTGTCTGTGTGTGTATCTTCAAGGCCTGAGCTAATTGGCACAGTCTATCCCCCTCGCGATAGTGATTGCATTGGGCATAAAAAGAAAAGCCAACTTGGATCAATGAGGGTTAGGTCCAGACCTTTTGTTGCTACACTGAGAAGATCCCAACATATTACTCTCACTCCCTTCACGCCAGCCCCTCATAGCTCTCCAAACATGTCAAACATTTTCATACCTCTGTGCTTTTTCAGATGCTATTCCACTTCTTGACTGAAGGAGGAAATCTATCAGTTCTTCCATATGTTATTTTGGCTTGAATCCCCCCAAACCTTATGCTATCATATTTAACTTAATAAGCCTCTACTGACAACTATTATACCAGACCACTGGCTGTTTCCACAACAACCATTCTTCCATTCTTCTGTCAACAGTCAATCCCCTGACTTTTTTCTTTCTCAGCCTCAAGTAAAATTTAGGCAGTGCTGATTCCTCCCTCAACATCAGTTAGGCCCTATTTGGCTTAAGTCCATTAGGTGGTCTATCTCACTGAGTAGAGGGAATAGGTATAGAGATGAGCACAGAATCCACATAGACCTAATGAGATGTGAGGAGATATTTCCTAAGGGTTTAAGGAGATGGGAAGCCTTGCACTACGGCAGCCAACTTTCCACCACAAGTAGAGAGCCTGGAACAATTGCTGGGTCTACACAGAAAGCAGAGCGGAGAGATTATCAACAGAGGGACATAGCTGAGCTCTGGATCAAACCTTACCTGAAGCTAGTGTTTTTTGAACTTCTAATTTGTGTGTGCCAAAATCTAGATTAAGCAAAATTTCAGTAGGATTTTTTTCAGCCCTTCAACCAAAAGATTTCTGACCAACAGACTAACAAAAAAATGTCAAACAGCTCAAGAGCCAACCTGTGGGAAATTAAACTACATTCTAAGTCAATTCCAAATTGTTCATGCATTCATCCACTCAAGAAATATTTGAACACTTATTCTACGCCAAGTACTGTTCTAGGACGTTAGAGATTATAGCAATGAACAAAACAAACAAATTTTTTTTTGGAGCACAGATTTTAGTGGGGAGAGATATATAACAAATAATAACAATGATAAAATGATAAAGTATATAGCATATTAGAATATTGCTATTAGGAAACAATAGAATAGGTTAAGGGAGAGCAGAAAAGCCAAAGGTGGAAGGGGATTTCAATGTCAAATAGGTAGTCAATATAGGCTTCACTGAAAGGACAATACTTGAACAAAGACTTGAAGGAAGTGAGGAAATTGGCTATGCAGGTATCTGGGAGAAGAGCAGTCCAGGCAGAAGAAACAGCAAGTGCTAGGGCCCTGAGGACTGGTGAGTCCAAGCAGCGGCAAGAAGGCTGTTGAACAGGGAGAAAGCAACAGGAGTGAAGTCAGAGAGGAAACTGAAGGGCCACCACAAGGATCCTTTTTCACTGAGTAAGATGGAGAGTCACTGGAAGATTTTGAACAGAGGAGTGACATGATCAGACCTAAATTCTTACAAGAATCAGTCTGGCTACTGCATGGAGAATAGATTTGGGGCTCAGAGGCAAGGGTGGAAGCAAGGGACTGCTGCAACAATGCCTGCTAGATAGTGGCTTGGATCAGTAAGGTAGCAGTGGAAGGGGTAAAAAGACATTGGATCATGGATAGGATTGAAAAATAGAGCCAACAGGATTCCCTGATGCACTACATGTGGAATGTGAGTCAAGGATAACGCCAAGGTTCCTGGCCTGAGGAACCAGAAGGATGAAGTTGCCATCGACAAAGAAAGCTGCGGGCAGAAAAGGTTTGCTCAGGAGACGATCCGCAGTCCACAGCTTGAAAATGTTAAGTCTGAGATGTTTTACTGAACATCCAAGTAGAGATCTGAAGAAGCTAGACATATAAGTCTGGAGTTCAGGAGAGATGAATGGACTAAAGACCTGAACTTGGGAGTTCTCAGCATATAAATAGTGTTTCAAGTCACAAAGTGGGATGAAGGGAGTAACTGTAGATGAGAAGAAGAGAGGATCCAAGGACTTAATTCATTTAATCAACTCATTTAATCCCCACAATAACCTTATAAACTCATTTATTATTACTATCCTCATTTTATAGTTGAAGAAATCAAAACTTAGAGGAGTTAAGATCACACGGCAACTTGGCCAAGAACATACATACTCAACTGTATAAACACGTTAAGTCGCTGAGCTGGGACTGAAACCCAGGCAGTCTGGCTCCAGAGCCTGTGCTCCTAACTATTTCTCAATATTGCCACCTGTTCCCAAACGAAATTGTTTAATTGACTGATAGATATTTAGGATTAGTGATAAAGAGAGTGTACAGGACCAAATAGTGGCCAACTGAACTAGAAGAATTCAGTTTCCTGCCTCCAGAGCTAGACTGGGCTGCAAACACAATGCCAAGACAAAGGTAAGAGCTGAAGTTACTGTATCCAAACACAGGAAGACCAGTTTGCTCAGTGGTCCCCATACTTAGTCTGTATGAATCAACTGCACTTGGGGATCCCGCTAAAAGTTGCAGGTTTCTCGATGACTGTCCTAGACACTGATTTAGTAGATACTACGGAGTGTGGGAATTCCATTTTGACATGTGTCTCAGGAAATTCTCAACACCTTTTTGAGAAACACAACCAGAGGAAATCTACTTTGGCTTACCTCTATCCAGCAGCTCTCCACCCAAACAGGCAAATAAAACTGGACTTCAACTTAGCTTCACAGATGGGATTGGAACAGAAGGGAGATATTTGTACATAGCTAATGACTACAGCTTAGCTTGGAAAAATAGTTTGATATTCTTCATAAAGATTGTTAGTCTTCTTTTGTTAACTGGTAATCAACTTCTTACTTATCTTTTGTTAACTGGTAATCAACTTCTTACTTAATCTGAAATTGGTCTTCTTTATTTATTCATATTAGTAAATAAAATTGGCACTTGAACTTTGCACAGCAAATGGTGGGTTTTTACTAAATACTCATTGAGAAGACAAGATATGTGAGAAATGTATGCCTTGCATTTGTCAGTGGAGACCCAAGCTCACTTGGATACCTTCACCCAATGACAGTTGCAATCAAAGTGTAATGGCATTTAACTTAAGCTAAAAAGTAACCGTCCTTTATTAAAAAAAAAACCTGCCAAGGCAGAGCTATAAGCAAAGTGGGTTGGTGTCAACGCCCACTTCCTTTTTAGTTGTGATTAAATAAACAAATACAGAGCTTCTCAGAAATGCACATAACTCCAATAATTCAGCAGCTGAGTAAGCCCAGAAAAACATGAGGATGATAGCTAATATTTGTTCCCTATTTGGTTAGACTCTAAAGGTAATTGCACAAATGATTTCCTCCAATACCAAATGCCATTGCCAAATGTTTGCACATCGGATTGCTTTCTGTTTCTACTTCGGATTTTGAAAACGGTCCTTACAAATTGTCTCTATTTTAGGGATGTGAATAATCACCATATTAATATGGTGTAGTTTAATTTAATTTCAGAATTTTTTCAGAGCCACTGACTCATCCAATTTATTGGTTTCGTTGGGAGGCTACCAAATGGATTTGAACTAATTTCTAAAGCAGGAAAACCAAGACAACAGTGATTTCTGCCTCTACCTCTCCTCCACATTTTTATACAAATGAAAACATGGTGGCAAGAAGGAATAATTTCTCATTCCTATCCAACCAACTGTCCATTAACAATTCAATCTTTTAACCATGTTGTATTAAACATTTACATAGCAATATAGCGAGGTGATGAAGATCATGGCCTCTTAGTTGCATGGTCATGAGCATTTCAGTTTCTTCATCTATAAACGGGGCTAGGGAAAGTATCTAATTCACAAGAACTGTTAGGAAGATTAAATGGGATGACACATAAAATTACTAGCATAGGGCTTCCCTGGTGGCGCAGTGGTTGAGAGTCCGCCTGCCGATGCAGGGGACGCGGGTTCGAGCCCCGGTCCGGGAAGATCCCACATGCCGCGGAGCGGCTGGGCCCGTTGAGCCATGGCCGCTGAGCCTGCGCATCCGGAGCCTGTGCTCCGCAACGGGAGAGGCCACAGCAGTGAGAGGCCCGCGTACCGCAAAAAAAAAAAAAAATTACTAGCATAGTTTCTGGCACACAATAAATGCTCTCCATTGTTAGTGATTATCGTTTTTATCTATGCACATGCTCGTCTGGGTATAAACATACACACAGGCAAGCCCTACTTTCTGCCACTGTGCATTTCACTATTGCACGCAGCTGCCCAGTTACTGCCTAATAAGCATCTCTGCTTCACCTCTTCCACCGTAGCCTTTCATTCAGTGGTTTTTGCTGCTGACTCAAATAGTGGGACACCAACGGATGATAACAACCACATAAGAAGGGCATTGCAAAAAAAAAAAAATTGTTAGGATGGTAAAAAAAAAAATAATAATGGCATTGCAATGATCTACCATCTGAAGAGGATTTCAGAACGGCAGTGGCATCATCTTCTTATGAAACTGAGGAATGAAAAAAAAAAAAAGGGCATCTTCATGATGGGTCCACAGGTACTGGTGAAGTGGGGGCATGCAAGTGGTCTGCTCCCATGCTTCCAAGTCTATATACATAACTGTCCCAAAGCCGAGTCATTATAAAAGAGTCATCATAAAGGATGGAGTGAGCAGAACTTGAAATTACCCATCTGCTTTCACCATGGGCAATGCAATTTTTACTGAGGAATAGGTTTAGGTGATTAGGAGATAAAAAGCCACTTCCCTGGCACCCGTCTGCTCTGGTAGCTGCAAATGGAAGACCATTCTTTTTCTTTCCATTTACATGCATGGAGTGTCCCCTATGTGCCATAAACAGTGCCAAGTGCCTTGGGGGAAACAGGGCAAAATGAGATCCCTGAAGTCAAGGTAATGATAACCTGTGGAAGACACTATTTCTCCAACAAATGCCTGGCAGAAGACCTAGCCCATAACTGATGCTTAATAAAGGTTTGCTGAATGAATAAGTAAATGTATAATTTGGGCAGTCCCATATATATGCCCAGGGTAAAAAAATAAAACTAGTTAAGCAAAATTTAGGAAGTCTCTGCTGGCAGCTACCATTGCCAAAAGGCACTCTTTGTCTACACCTGGCCAGAAAGCCCAAGCTTTCACTCAGACCATTGGATCTTAGTGAGTTCATACACCTTGTGCTTACTGCCGTTACTCAAGGTCCACTCTGGGCTTTTGTAGTGGAGATAGTGGCTCGGTATGGAAGCACTGGCAATGGGAAGAATCAATCTGACTCCACCAGTCCATGTTCCCATCCTGTAGGAACTCCACCTTTCGAGGTGGAAGCTGGAAAGCAGCTCAACTCTTCTGAAAATTTTGGGAGTTAATGCATCGTTAGCTCTTGGCATCCCTGCTGTATTCTGACAGCACGGGGATGATCCACCATGATCCATGCAATGACAAGCTCTGTCTGGGATTTCCCTGGCAGTCCAGTGGTTAAGACTCCACACTTCCACTGCAGGGAGCATGGGTTCGATCCCTAGTCGGGGAACAAAGATCCTACATGCTGCACAGTGTGGTCAAAAAAGAAAATAAAGGTGTATTAAAAACAAACAAACAAACAAGCACTGTCCCATTGCAATCAAGAATAAAGGCTTCTGACATACACATCCCACTGGGCATTATTCATAATGTGAATACAATCATGCTTTAAAGGCTTTCAGGACACTCAGGAACTTGATGCACCATCTGTGTCATCACGTAAAGCAAATAATTGCTTTTTAAAAAATCCATGCCACTATTGCTAATTTTTTCATTTCCACAAGCTACCCCACTAACCACCTCTGGGTATTTACACAGTTTATTTAATTATGCAGCGGTTTTGTGTGTACTGAACATTAAACAGGGGGTCCATGCATACTGAACTCTCCATCCTGATTTTGAAAACCAGCTCTCTTGCTGTTTCTTTTCTCTGTTTTTAGCAGGAGGACAATAACACCCGTCTTTCTGGCCTCTGAAGGGATTGATGTTCATAAGAGCTGTAAAGCTGAAAGATGCTGCCTCCATGCTGAGTATGACATAACAAGATATATTTGTAACCGGGTGCTGAAAGAGACCTATCTGCTGGGCATCTCCTGCAACCAGCCGTTCCTGTCGTCAAACGGTATTTATTGAACATGCAGTAACTGTCTTGTGAGCTCCAAATTAATGGGGGGACTCCCGAGAACCTAATTTTAACACATTATCCCCCTCTTTGTTACCCGTATTTGTTTGTTTCAAAGCCTGACACTTTAATTGGCACTGAGGACTCCAACGCACAACTGCAATTTTCCTTGTGAAAGCTTAGAAAGCTGCTGCCTGAAGACGCCTGGTTTAGCTCCTGGAGTTCACAGGCTGGCAGGGAGCTGTGCAGCCACAAGTGCCAGAAAATGCCATGAATATGGAAGAAAACTGGAGCTTGTTTTGGGGCAGGCTGGGAAACTGACACAAAAGCCATTAATCTTCTTTCAGAGTCACCCTTCGTAACCACTCCATCCTCGACAGGCATTTGTCTTATTTTTAGTCTCCTTCTCAGGAGCTTTCCGTTTTATCCCCCAGTTCTTCAGGGGCTTTGCTGAGCCTGGTTTTGATCCTCTAATTGGCTTTTACCCTCCAATCCTTTTTGATTCCCCCAGAACGCAAATTGGCCAGTTCCTTGCCTATGTTATTCCAAGTTTTTACACTCTGTTCCCTCACTTTGCTTGTTTTTCATCTTCCAGTGAGACTTAACCTCCCCTTTCCCCAACATATCGCTGGAGAGATTTGTCAAGCCTCTCAAATCCTGGCTTCCCCTAACTTCCCTGATGAAGCATTCCCCAGGGGTAATATACCTCTCTGACCCACAACTTCCACAGTCCTTGGTTTGGACCTTCCCTATAACACATTCGGTGTGGATTCATATCTATGAGCTCTTTATTGATGAAGATATGCCAGAGGATCAGTGTTCACACTCCATACAGCACTCCACAGAGCACTGAGCTGAGAGCAGCTGCTTAGAAAATATGCTTGGACAAATGGATGCTTTAAGTTATTTCAGTCCTTAAAAAACAAAGTTCTACTGATGTTAAAATCAACACCTAACATGACTAATCATGTGTCGGTCCTAAGAACAAAAAACAAAAAGTAACAACAGTTAGGAACTAAGATTTACTGAGCACTTACCAATGTGCAGGCATATGGCTAGGCGCTTTGCTTGGGTTTCCTCTTTGAACCCTCTCAATAAGTTTATGACGAAGGCATTAATGTTATAGATGGGGAAATGCAGCTTTGAGAGTTCACTTCCTCTGGGGCAGAAGCTAACATCTGGCAGATCTGGGATTCGGGTTCATGTCTGTCTGACCCCAGAGTGTGCTCTCTTTGCAACTTTATTGCATTGTCTTCTTTTTCCTTGTGGGCCCATTTAGAAAGATCTATTAGGGTGAAAACTAGAGTCACTTTGTCTGAGACTTCATAAAACCTTATACAGATAAGGATAGGTGATGGACACCCTGAAGACTGAGAGGTGACTTTACAATTTCTGTAGGGAATGTCTGCTGATTTCCATTCCATGGCAGACAGAACAAAGCCAAGGCTAAACAAAGTTTACCTACTCCACAGTTCTTAGGTAGAATAATGATTTTTTCACTCAACAAAGAGGGGGCCAATCAAATCTTGTTACCTGGCAATGACCATATTTTTCCGGGTCTTTGTCTTAGAGGTGAATTGCACCAGGCTAATTTAAATAGGAACACAGTGAAAATTTCAACTCAGAGAGAGAGAGTTTGAGAGAATGAGAGATTTGGGGTGGTGTTGGTGGGGAGCTCTATTTACTTTTGGTTAAATGCCAGTACCGCATGAGTCCAAGGTCAATAAAAGAAGTGTGAAACCAATTAGGGTTTCTCACCTTCTGGCTGCTTAAGGCTATGCATATTGCATACCCAAAATATATGATTTTACAAGAGAGTATTTCTGGGCTGCAGAATGGCACGGTGCCAAACTAGCCTGGGACAACACATGTCTACTTTTCTGTCTTGGGTTAAAAGTGCTGTAACCCAAAAGAACAGAGGGGAACAAAAGAGATTCAGCAAGAATGGGAAAGAAGCGTGAATCACAGAGAGAGAAGATTACCATCAAAAGCTTAAAAAAAAAAATCTGCCAAAGCTCTCTAGCTCTCTGTTAATGACTATGACTGTAATTTCTGCATATTTTAACAGATGTTCTGTTTATAAAACTGCAAACTGATTTAAGGGTTACGAATAAAGCCAGGAGGCCCTAGAGATGTTTCTTTGTATGATTAACTGACCACAGGCCATTTGTTTTACAACAAAGACGCTCAATGACCCATAGTCCACGATTTATACCAGCCCATGTATACTAATGGCTGATGTCTCCATGGTACTTCTCATTAGCAGCTGAAGGGGAATTGGAGGAAAACAGATTATGGGAATAGCTCCCCATTGCTCAACATGCTAGTTCATTAGTGAGCGTGGAATCGATCCGAAAGAAAGCTAAGATAATCATAAGCTGAAATTTGAATTATAAATTATAACAATTAAGGAATCCAGTTCAAGGATGAAAGAAAGAATACGGCTTTTCATAACCCTAGCTGTACGCACCTTGGTAAACTGGGAATGAGAGGAAGTTTTGTATCTTCTAAATAAAAGACAGAGAGACCTTCAAGATGGGGGAGGAGTAAGACGTGGATCACCTTCCCCCCCACAAATACATCAAAAATACATCTACATGTGGAACGCCTACAAAACACCTACTGAACGCTGGCAGAAGACCTCAGACCTCCCAAAAGGCAAGAAACTCCCCACGTACCTGGGTAGGCAAAAGAAAAAAGAAAAAACAGACACAAAAGAATAGGGATGGGACCTGCACCTCTGATAGGGAGCTGTGAAGGAGGAAAAGTTTCCACACACTAGGAAGGCTCTTCACTGGAGGAGATGGGGCGTGGCGGGGCGGGGTAAGCTTCAGAGCCACGGAGGAGAGCACAGCAACAGGGGTGCAGAGGGCAAAGCGGAGAGATTCCCGCACAGAGGATCGGTGCCGACCAGCACTCACCAGCCCGAGAGGCTTGTCTGCTCACCCGCCAGGGCGGGGGTTGGGAGCCGAGGCTCGGGCTTCGGTCGGAGCGCCGAGAGAGGACTGGGGTTGGCGACATGAACACAGCCTGCAGGGGGTTAGTGCACCACGGCTAGCCAGGAGGGAGTCCGGGGAAAAGTCTGGACCTGCCGAAGAGGCAAGAGACTTTTTCTTCCCTCTTTGTTGCCTGGTGCGCGAGGAGAGGGGATTAAGAGCGCTGCTTAAACGAGCTCCAGAGACGGGCGCGAGCCGCGGCTAAAAGCGCGGACCCCAGAGACGGGCATGAGACGCTAAGGCTGCTGCTGCCACTAACAAGAAGCCTGTGTGCAACCACAGGTCACTGTCCGCACCTACCCTCCCGGGAGCCTGTGCAGCCCGCCACTGCCAGCGTCCCGTAATCCAGGGACAACTCCCCCGGGAGAACGCACGGCGTGCCTCAGGCTGGTGCAACGTCATGCCGTCCTCTGCCGCCGCAGGCTCGCCCTGCACTCCGAGCCCCTCCCTCCCCGCGGCCTGAGTGAGCCAGAGCCCCCGAAGCAGCGGCTTCTTTAACCCCGTCCTGTCTGAGCGAAGAACAGACGCCCTCCGGCGACCTACATGCAGAGGCGGGGCCAAATCCAAAGGTGAACCCCAGGAGCTGTGCGAACAAAGAAGAGAAAGGGAAATCTCTCCCAGCAGCCTCAGAAGCAGCGGATTAAATCCCCACAATCAACTTGATGTACCCTGCATCTGTGGAATACCTGAATAGACAACAAATCATCCCAAAAGGGAGGTGGTGGACGTTGTGAGCAACTGTAGATTTAGGGTTTGATTTCTGCATCTGTTTCTGGTTTTATGTTTACCTTACTTTAATATTTAGAGCTTATTATCTTTGGTAGATTTATTGATTTGATTGCTCTCTTCCTATTTTTTTAATATATTTTTCCTTCCTCTTTTTGTGAGTGTGTATGTGTATGCTTTTTTCTGTGATTTTGTCTGTACAGCTTTGCTTTTACCATTTGTCCTAGGGTTCTGTCTGTCCATTTTTTTTTTTTAGTATAGTTTTTAGCTCTTGTTATCATTGGTGGATTTGTTTTTTGGTTTGGTTGCTCTCTTCTTTCTTTCTTTCTTTTCTTTTCTTACTTTTTAAATTTTTTATTTTTAAAAATATTTTTTGGGCTTCCCTGGTGGCGCAGTGGTTAAGAATATGCCTGCCAATGCAGGGGACATGGGTTCAAGCCCTGGTCCAGGAAGATCCCACATGCCATGGAGCAACTAAGCTCGTGCGCCACAACTACTGAGCCTGTGCTCTAAAACCCGTGAGCCACAACGACTGAAGCCTGTGCACCTACAGCCTGTGCTCCACAACAAGAGAAGCCACTGCAGTGAGAAGACTGCACACCACAACAAAGAGTGGCCCCTGCTCACTGCAGCTAGAGAAAGCCGGCATGCATCAATGAAGACCCAACACAGCCAAAAATAAAATAAATTCATTAAAAACAAAATACATATATTTTTTAATTTTAATTATTTTATTGTTTTCTTTCTCCCCCCCACCCCGCCCCATCTTTCTTTCTTTTTTTTCTCCCTTTTCTTCTGAGCTGTGTGGCTGACAGGGTCTTGCTGCTGCAGCCGGGGGTCAGCCATGAGACTCTGAGGTGGAAGAGCCGAGTTCAGGACATTGGGCCACCGGAGACCTCCCGGCCGCACATAATATCAAATGGCGAAAGCTCTCCCAGAGATCTCCATCTCAATGCTGAGACCGAGCTCCAGTCAACGACCATCACGCTACAGTGCTGGAAACCCCATGCCAAACAACTAGCAAGACAGGAACACAACCCCAGCATGAGTACAGAGGCTGCCTAAAATCATGATAAGTTCAAAAACAGCCCAAAACACAGCACCAGATGTGGTCCTGCCCACCAGAAAGACAAGATCCAGCCCCACTCACCAGAACACAGGCAACAGGCCCATCCACCAGGAAGCCTACACAAGCCACTGAACCAACCATACCCACTAGGGGCAGACACCAAAAACAACAGGAACTACGAACCTGCAGCCTGCGAAAAGGAGACCCCAAACACAGTAAATTAAGCAAAGTGAGAAAACAGAGAAATACAGAGCAGATGAAGGAGCAAGGTAAAAACCCACCAGACCAAACAAATGAGAGGAAACAGGACGTCTACCTGAAAAAGAATTCAGAGTAATGAAAAGTAAAGATGATCCAAAATCTTGGACATAGAATGGAGAAAATAAAAGAAACGTTTAACAAGGACATAGAAGAACTAAAGAGAAAACAAACAATGATGAACAACACAATAAATGAAATTAAAAATTCTGTAGAAGGAATCAATAGCAGAATAACTGAGGAAGAAGAACGGATAAGTGACTTGGAAGATAAAACAGTGGAAATAACTAGCACACAGCAGAATAAAGAAAGAAGAATGAAAAGAATTGAGGACAGTCTCAGAGACACCAACATTAAACATACCAACATTCAAATTATACAGGTGCCAGAAGCAGAAGAGGAAAAAAAAGGGACTGAGAAAATATTTGAAGAGATGATAGTTGAAAACTTCCCTAATATGGGAAAGGAAATAGTCAATCAAGTCCAGGAAGTGCAAAGAGTCCCATACAGGATAAATGCAAGGAGAAACATGCCAAGACACATATTAATCAAACTATCAAAAATTAAATACAAAGAAAAAATATTAAAAGCAGCAAGGGAAAAACAACAAATAACATACAAGGGAATCCCCATAAGGTTAACAGTTGACCTTTCAGCAGAAACTCTACAAGCCACAAGGGAGTGGCAGGACATATTTAAAGTGATGAAAGGGTAAAACATACAACCAACATTAGCCAGCAAGGATCTCATTCAGATTCAATGGAGAAATTAAAACATTTAGAGACAAGCAAAAGTTAAGAGAACACAGCACCACCAAACCAGCTTTACAACAAATGCTAAAGGAACTTCTCTAGCCAGCAAACACAACAGAAGGATAAGACCTACGATAACAAACCCCCCAAAATTAAGAAAATGGTAATAGCAACATACATATCGATAACTACCTTGTATGTAAATGGTTTCAATGCTCCAACCAAAAGACACAGACTGGCTGAATGGATCTAAAAACAAGATCCATATATATGCTGTCTACAAGAGACCCACCTCAGACCTGGGGACACATACAGACTGAAAGTGAGGGGATGGAAAAAGATATTCCATGCAAACGGAAATCAAAAGAAAGCTGCAGTAGCAATTCTCATATCAGACAAAATACACTTTAAAATAAAGACAAGAGACAAGAGTCAAAGAAGGACACTACATAATGATGAAGGAATCAATCCAAGAAGAAGATATAACAATTGTAAATATTTATGCACCCAACATAGGAGCACCTCAATACATAAGGCAAATGCTAACAGCCATAAAAGGGGAAATCAACAGTAATACAATCGTAGTAGGGGAATTTAACACCCCACTTTCACCAACGGACAGATCATCCAAAATGAAAATAAATAAGGAAACACAAGCTTTAAATGATACCTTAAACAAGATGGACTTAATTGATATTTACAGGACATTCCATCCAAAAACAACAGAATAGACTTTCTTCTCAAGTGCTCATGGAACATTCTCGAGGATAGGCCATATCTTGGGTCACAAATCAAGCCCTGGTAAATTTAAGAAAATT